>NW_009258549.1:5273852-5362354 GCF_000687185.1 Egretta garzetta
GGCAGGCGCGGCGCGGGGGCCTCGTGGGTGTTAAGTGGTGGCACCTCGTCCCTGCATGCCTTCCAAAGATCCTTCCCCTTCCCGGAATGGGCGCGGGGAACCAAACTAAGGATTTAACAGAAGGGAAGCTGCCTTGAGCGGTGCTGGGTTTTAATGTAATACGTATGGACGGGAATCATTTAGGATGGACACTTGGTTTTGGTGGTGTGGCCTGCAGTGTGCTGCGACTTGCATCTTTAACAGGTTTTAGTGCAAGCTTGTGGGTATAGGTCATCGTCTGTGCCTCGGAACTTGTACCTGTGCATGGTCTGATCTTTTCTGAGTAGGCAAACTTGTGTTGCCATTAGAGTAAGTAATTTACCAATATCTGATTAACTTAAAAATTGAAGTTGCATCCTATGGTACAAACACCGCTTCACACTAACTTTGTTCTCACTGTTGTTCTTCATCATGTATTCGAATAATACACTTTTTCAGTCAAAGTTGTAAGGCTCCAATTAGGGTAATTCAATAACTGGAACTTTTGTAACTCTCTTGATTTTCCTCTGTTGACTGCTACAGCTTTTCTGTCTCCTGATTTTAGAGCTTTGTTCTTGTTGCAACTTCAGAGACAGATTTGGATGCAAGCGGAATTTGGCAAATGCCATAACGGTGTATTTTGGTGAGCTTCACAGTTTTCCATAGAATCTGAGCTTCCCACTTAAAAATTGAGTTTCTCTTGGTATGTTTGAGAAACATTGCCCCTGTGGACACACACTGTGGTAGCCAACTATGTCCTAGAAAAAGACATGCCAGTCAGGTATGAACATAGGAATTTTTTTTTTTTTTTTTTTCATTTCAAAGTATGGAATGGGTTTACTAGCAACTGGAAGGATGGGGAAAGGAGTCACTAAAGGAGGGAATTTAAGAGATGCTGAGCAAGTGTGGAGTATGCAACAGTGAAGCTGCCTCTGGAGGATCAGTAAAAGTCAGCGACAGCAGCTATTTTGAACAGAATGCCCATTAAGAGAATTCTGGATACCATTTGTTCTGATGGTGATAGTAGGGTTGTTGGGGAGCAAGTCTCAGCAGGAGAATATCTGCTCCTGCTGCTGCTTTTAATGAATTCTGAAGATTTTAAGGGCTGGATTCAGTGCTTATCTTCTAGGAGATTCCTAGTTAATTTATTAATTGCAACAAAACAAGGAGAAATTAAGGTAACAGTTGTTCTAATGTCCAGATTGTTACAAGCATCTCACTTTGCTGACAGTCCTACCTCATCTTGGAGACATACTTTTCAAACCTTCCCTGAATTGGCAAAAACTTTTAGTACTTTATTAGCAGGACTGAAAGAAGGGTCAACTGTGGATGGTGCAGAGGGAGTGAAGGAAGTTTAGGATATGAAGTAGTTTCAGCTAATACATGACTGATTCCTCACATCATAATTGAAGTAGAAAACTAAGTAGCAAATAGAAATGCCTTTAGGCTATTTAATGGAGTAAACTTGGCCTTCAGTACTATGAATAGTCTAGATTTTCTTTTTAAATTGGTTCATTGTTCTTTAGCATTTTGAATACCTTGTAGATTCTTCATCATACTGTTTGGAAACTGTTTCTAGAAAATGTTCTGTGGTAAAAATGACTTAAATTTAGGGATTATGGGATTAGTGAGGCTAGTTGTGAAATTATTATTTTTGTTTCCTCTGTGGATGACCTACACTGGGGATCTATAACTCTTTTAGCAAGTTTTCTGCATCAGCTAAGCTTTACTAGTAAGTATTCTTGTAAACATGAAAACCATACAAGACTCAAACTCTTAATTTATAGTTCACATTTGAATATTGTGTCTCTCTCATATAAGCACAAATCAGGGAATTAGGCTTCAAATAATGACAGGCCTGTTAGAGGCAGATTGAAAAATTACTTAGACCTGAAATGTATGAGGATGTAGGATGAATTAAGGGCAGTAGAATAGAAAACATGAATAGTTTATCTTCAAGCAGAACAAGAAAGCATTTACTCCTTTAAATGAAAATTACTGGGTTTTGTGTTAATTTCTTGTGTGATTTAAAATAATCTCTAAAGAAATCCTGAAGTACTTAATGTTCATCTTGCAATGGATTCCACTCATAACTGTACTTTGAAATCTCAGTTGTACTTTAGAGGTATACAGCCTTTTTTTTTTTAAACAGTTAAAAGGAGGGTTCTAAAATTTTAATGGGAAGACAGGGCAAGCTCTATCAAATTACAAAATTGAACAGAAACATCAGATGCTCCTTATTATGGTTGACTTGAAATATTTAAATGCCATACTGTGCTAATATAATCTTTACTACTGAGCATTAGCTGTACGGGAGGGTATACTGAAAACGGGACATGTGCAGCTTTGTGCTAGGTCTTTTGGGTTTCTAAGTTGTGCAAAATTAGTTTTCAGTGCAACAGTGGAATGATAGCTTCCTTATTTAGTGGAAAGTGTATAGGTGGAATCTATGAAGTACATTTGAACACCTCTACAAAAAAAGGCTTCACCTTTGAAAAGCCATAGATAAAAATAAGCATGTAAAATATAGACAAAATTCGTAGTTAAGGAAGCCAGTGGTTTTCCTATTATTAGGACATACTCACAGTTGTAGCTTAACTTGGCTTGTTACATGCAACCAAACCAGTTGCTTCATTGCCTGTGAATTAGCTTGTTTCTCAGACTAAGGTAAAATACTAACACTGGTTCTTGCCCTCAAGCCTTGTAGCTCTTTCATCTGCAAGGAAAAGGCAGTTCTGCTAATTTCTCTAAATTAGAAAGTCAAATAGCCTATCTAGATAGATGTATGTTTTAAAAACAGCTTGCAGCTGGGAAAGCATAAGGAAAAGCAGCTGTTGCATATTGCCAAACAAATTTTACTGGCATTCTTAAGGCATGTCATCTGTTATTTTTATAAGTGTAATTTATTTAATAAGTATTAGTGGCAGTTATCAAATAGTGTGTGTGTTAGATGGTCTTGGGCCATCCCGCAGTACTGCTCTTTGTTTTTCTTCGTCATCTTCTCTGTCCATTCTGTTCTTTCATTGTAAGTTACTGCTACTCTTTCATGTCCTCTTCAGCATCTGATCTCTTCTTTTTTTTTCATCTTGCCTCAGTCCTCTTACTTAGTATTTCCTTTAACTGCTTTCTCTATAATGTCATGAACATGTATGTATTTCCACTGTCCTGCTGCCACCAAATAAAAGTCAAGATCCACTTTTAACATAACCTTGGCAATGCCCGTATTGAGCCAAAAAGGGAGGGAACAGATTTGGCACTTCAGCCTGAAAACCGAGGGGACTACCACCACCTCCTAGCCACAGCTGAAATATCTTCATTTTTCCATTATTTAGGGTATAATCTTGGCAAAAAGCAGATACTTCTCACTTGTTGAAGAAATTCCAGCATTCTCCCAACTACAGTCTTTCTTTTTGGATCTTTATTTGGCAGAAGCATCGATGTATCTTTAAAAGCAGGCAATTTGAGGGAAGCTTCCTCCCAGTCCCTACTGGCTGCAGAAAGGAGAAGGAACACTTGTTTGTTTTGTCATTGCACTTCTCCGCTTCTGGCTCCCGCCACACACTGCACTGGTGGTTGTGGTGGAACTGTGCATTGCTGGCATCACGCAGTTCTGGCTGTTTGCACGGAGGGGAAGTGTGACTCTGCTGACCTACCCAATCCCCAGGGATTTTGAGTCATTCGTTGCAGTAAATACCGTGTGCTTTGGCTTGTTGTTTAGGTTATTCTAAGCAATACTGTTACGGAATAGCCATATTACAGCCAAGATTATCACAGTCTTTTCTGTTCTTCAGAGACCTGAGAGCAGGCAATAGGCTGAAATACTCAACAGCATTCTCAGCTACACACTGGGAAGCCTAACTTTGATGGTAAAACGACAATTTGTAGATTCATGGTAATGTTGTATTTGATTCATGTGCAAGAAGTTACCAATACAACTGCTGGGATAACAGGTGCTAGGCCCCCTGCCTCACCCCCCAAAAATAAATATAAAAATGCCAGCATTATTCAAGGGGAGGGTTCCTCTTGTTGCAGGACACCTATGGGATTGTTTGGAAATGTGCGGTTGCTCCTTGTAGATCTGTATTCCATGATATACTTCAGTTCTGGATGGTTTTCTTGGCAAAGGTAGTGCTGCTGGCTTTAGATGAACACAGATTAAAATTGTAACAGACTGGGTGATGAATGCTTCGATTACATCGTAGTGTAAGTATGTTTTAAGTGTACGGATTTATATGCTTGTAATTTTAACTCCATCTGTAGCAAGATAGAGACTTAACTTCTAAATTATAACAATTACAGATGATATACACGTTCCTTGAAATAAACATAGCCATTTCATATGTAGGTGTTTTGACACTTTAGACAAGGGCAATTAGATTTGCCGAAACTGACACAAAAATTAATGAGGTGAAATGGGATGATGAATGAATGAGTTGGGGGGCAGGGGGGGACATCAGTAATGGGGGATGGCCTTTTCCAGCATCACTGTTAAGCTACATCTATGATAGCTACCTCAATGCTGTTCCTCTAAAGGCCTCTCTAGATTCGTTTGCAAATTATCCTGTAACTTAATGTTTTCCCTTCTCTCCCATCATCTTCTAGTCCTGGTTTTCTTCAGTTTAAGTCTGTCACATAGTGAAGTCGGGGCAGGGCAAACTCCAAGGGTAATTTTAAAGTTTGTTCTGACTTTTGAAAATAGCTCTGTGTGCTCATGCTCTGGCAGAGCATAAAACAAAGAAACACAGCCTGCTGTGTTAGAATACCTGTGTCAGATCAGTCTGCCTGGCACTGGCATCAGCCTCCTTTGATAAAAAGAAAGCAAAGGCTATTTTGCTGTAGGCAGAGGAAAGTTTCTTTGACATACCTGATTAGTCTGCAGGCACTAATAACAATACCCAGCTGCCCTCGTTCCTCTTGACTACTTGCTGCCTCTCCACAGCCTACTGAAGAGATGGGAAGATTGTGTCTTCCCCTGTGTTGTTCTTGCTCTTTTTACCCATTCCTCAGCTGTTGTTGTGCCCTGGGCACGTGGCCTGCCTTGCCTCTGCCCTGCAGTGGGCTGCTTGGTTGGAATCAGCCTTCCCCTTTGCTGCTGGACAGGTTAGTTCTGTTCTGCACCGACCCCTTGCATCACTTCTTCACAGGACCTCCCTTTCCCTGACCTCTTTGTGTATGTTTAGCTTTGTAAGATGGCCTTTGGCTCTTTTCAGTGATGACCCTCATCAGCCTGCTCACAGATTTTCATTCTGAGTGATTCACGTGTTTACCCTTAAGCTAAAGTAGCAATTACGCCATGTATTACTAGAAGATAGTAAAAGAGACAACACAGAAGTAAGATTGTAGCTGCTTGAAGAGTTATCCAAAGTCTGTCCTGTATCAGTCCTTTAAATAGCCTTGGTACCTGGCAGATGAAAAACATGTTTTTAAACACTGTGTTCCAAGTCCCTGAAATGACTTCATCTCTAAATAGAGATTCATGTAAAAACTTCTATTCATAGAATGGGGGGCGGAGGGGAAACCAGTTCCTTCCCTATTAAAATTCTGTTCTTGCTTTTCCTGTTCACATGAGAAGTGTCTGCAGTACATCATGAAGACTGGCATAGTGCTTAGTGGTACAAAGTCTAGCTGGAGGCTGGTAACTAGTGGTGTATGCCAGTGGTCGATACTGTTCAGCATCTTCCTTAGTGATCTGGGTGGTGGGGCAGACTGTACCCTCAGCAAGTTTGCTGATGATACAAAACTGGGAGGAGTGGCTCATACATCGTTGTGCTGCCATTCAGAGAGACCTTAATAGGCTGGAGAAATGGGCATGCAGTTCAACAAAGGGACATGCCAAGTCCTGCACTTGGGGAGGAATAACCCCACGTAGCAATATATGCTGGGGGCTGACCATTTCGAAAGCAGCTTTGCAGAAAAGGGCATGGAGGTCATGGCAGACGCCAAGTTGAACATGAACCACCAATGTGCCCTTGTGGCAAAAAAGGATAACTGTCTCCTGAGCTGCGTGAGGAGGAGTGTTGCCATCAGGCTGAAGGAGGTGATCCTTCCCCTCTGCTCGGCATTAGTAAGGACATGCCTGGAGTGCTGGGTCCAGTTCTGGGCTCCCCAGTACAAGAGAGATCTGGAGCCACTTGACGGAGTGTGGCAAAGGAGTACAAAGGTGATTAAGGGACTGGAGTATCTCTCACATGAGGAATGGCTGAGAGAGCTGGGACTGCTCCACCTGGAAAAGGGAAGGTGCAAGGGGGATCTCATCAATGTGTAAAAATTCATGAAGGGAAGGTGTAAAGAAGATGGAGCCAGGTTCTCTTCATTGGTGCCCAGTGATAGGACCAGAGGCAATGGGTACAAATTGAAACACAGGAGGTTCTCTTTGAGCATCAAGAGACGCTTTATTTTTTTACTATGAGGATGAGCAAGCACTGATACAGGTTGCCCAGAGAGTTTGTAAAAATCTCTATCCTTGGAGATACTTAAAAGCTGTCTGGACATGGTCCTGGGCAACTTGCTTTAAGTGATCCTGCTTGAGCAAGGGGATTGGACAAGATGACCTGCAGAGGTCCCCTCCAACCTCAGCCATTCTGTGAGTCTCAGTAAGAAACAGTTTTGGCTATTCTTGCTGGAATACAAGGAGAGAACAGCTTTCCAGCTATTAAATGACACGGATTATTCAACAGTCTGGTAAAATGGATGAAAACTGGCTTAAAGCAACTGAGTAACTGCTATGTCAAAAAGTGATTAGTTGAAGAAAGAGTTTGGTTCTTGGAAAATGTTTTTGCCTTTTTTTTTTTTTCCAAATATGTCATGGCTTTTCATAAAAATAGCTTCTTTATGTTGTGCTTTAGAGTACTGAATGAAGCGAGTGCACTTAACTTGAAATCAAACTAGCTGCTTAATCACAAACATTTTATTTGCAGCTTTTTGTAGAGCATTAGGTATTCTGCTGGCATTACTGCTTTTCTTACAGTTCCATTATCATAGCATGCATACCAAGTATTTTGTGAGAGATCATCCAGAATTAGATCTAGCTCTCTATTTTGCAGCTGTTATGGGCATGATGCATAAATTGAATTGTTGTGAGGAGTAGTAACCAAATCATAATTTCCTGCTGTAAAGTGGCAGGACTAGTTGTCACACGCTGGAGAAGGGTCAGGGGAATAAAAATGTTGCTGTTTTCTCAGTAGTTGTTAAGTGTTTCTGATGTTATCCCTTAAAACTTTTCAGATAATTCTGGGAACTGACTGATGATTTTTTAACTCTTTTCACTTGCAATACTGTAGTAGTGATCTGATCAGTCATGAAGAGCAATTTGATGTCATCAGGTCCCATCTTAGGGAATGTTGAATTAGAGTAGTAGGTTGTTGTGGTTTTTTTCTGAAAGCAGTTTATCTTGCTCTTTGGTTCTTCAGCTCAGCAGGATTAAAAACCCGACTACTGAAGAATGCTTCTTTAAACAGGAGTCCAGGCAGAACTCTGAGGAGCCTAGTGCCCTTTCTTCCCATTCATTTCACACTTGGGATTGATTCTATTGCGGCTGGATGATATCGATTATACGCCTTATAAAGAAATGCATACCTGTGGTGCTTTTGTCTTTAAGTCTGTGATCCACTGAGTTCTAGTGCTCTTGTTTGGTCATGCCACCTCCAGGATTAGTTGCCCAGAAAGACAGTTTAGAGAACTTTTGTAGCCTTTTGAATCTCTACATGGAAAACAAAGTCAACAGTAGTTTATAATCCTTTGCAGTTGCTAAGGCATGCTGTCTTCTAAAGTTACTTTCAGTAAGATTTGCATAGATTTTCTTCTTGGCCAGGTAAGGAAATACTTTTCTGACTTTTATGTCAAGACTCAGTTGTGTTGGAGCTCTATACTGAAAGAGCTGTAGATAACTTCCAGAAAAGTAACGTGAGCATATTTAGCTGTAAGCTTTTGTCTTGGTAAAACTCCAGTTAGTTCTCATGCCACTTTTCAGTATGTTAACTTAGTGTTGCTCACAGTAGTAGAACTAAACCTGATGGAAAGCTATCAAATTAACTTTTTTTAAATTGCTAAAATGTTGTCTTGACATTTCAGTATTGGATAGGAAATACCTACTCATGTCTGTTTCCCTTGCCCCCTTTCTTTTCCACCATAGAAATCCGCTATGCAACTGTGTACTGGAATAGAGCTGAAAAAACACTTCAGGTCAAGAATATACTGGACAGGAGTGGAGATGCCTATGGTTTCTACAACAATACTATACAGACAACAGGTTGGGGAGTTCTGGAGATCAGAGCAGGTTATGGCAGTCAGACCTTAAGCAATGAAGATATCATGTATGCAGCTGGCTTCTTGGAAGGCTATCTCACAGCTCCGTAAGTACCTCAGGAAGCAACTCGACTTATGACACTTCCAGTGGATTTGTGTATGATTGTGAGTTTTTTGTTTGGTTTTTTCCTTTCCCTTAATTCCCATCCATTGAAACTAACTGTACATTTTGCAGTTGTGTGCTGTTCTTTTAATTAGTAGCAGGTATGAAGTATAGCATCTTCATTATTGGATCAAGATGTGCCTTCCCCTTCTCATCCTGCAGGCTCTCCTAATGCCTTGGTGAGATAGATGAGTACTGTATCTATATTATTAAGTAATGTGATCACAGAATAGTGTATGTGTAAGGAATTGTGTAAGCCCTATGTTGTAAATAATAACTATTCTTTCTGCTACCCCTTTTTATCTCCCCCAGCCTGTAGTTAGGTGACTGACCAACAACAGATGAGACAGTTGAGAGCAGATCAGGCAGGGAGAGATGTTGCTAGCAGGGCTGCAGGGCTTCCCTGAGGACCTTTTTCATCAAACACTGTCAAGAATCTGCTAGGGAGCTGATGTGGAATCTTCACAGCATGGGAAGTTTAGTCTCTCTTGGACAAATTTTAAAAAAATGCTGATATACTGGTAGGCCTGAAGGCAAACTGGTGTGTGTCTAGAAGGGTCAGTGTACTCCTGAAAGCCCTCTGAAGAGAAGATGAGGGTCTGAATCTCTCCTGCAACCCAGATCTATGAAAACTGGCAGAATTTTGTACTTGTTACGAATCCAGAGCAGTTTTTTCTAAAACCAACAAAACAAAACAACCAAAACACCCCAAAACAAAAAAAACCCAACCAACCAACCAAAACCATAAACAACCACAAAACCGAACTCTATGATTTCCTTGACTTGGACTTCCTTGGAAAGCAGAATAGCACTATGACATACTAACTGGTAGCATATAGCTGGTGACATAGCTAAGAACATGGCACGTGACTTGTTGCTGAACAAGCTCCTTCTTTTCCTCTATCAACTTAGTCATAGGAAAAGAAAAATTCCCAAATTCTGATGCATGGCTGGGGATTAGTTGGGAGATGCTTGTGATGGATGCAGTGACATGAATTTGGCTTCACCAGCTTTGCTTCCAGAACACTAAAATAAATACCCATAGGGCTGTATTGAACAGGCTAGTAAGGGAAGGTTGTCTGTCAAACAATTGTCAGATATGGTTGCTGGACAAGATGACATTAATTTAATTAGTAAGGCATTTTGAGATCAGTTAAGATTTTGGGTAGTCCTCCGATCATAGGATATGTTAACGTGACTCTCTAGTAGACTTTGCTGGAGAGGCAGCGAGGTCCATGGAGAGTGTAAAGGAAATTCAATAATCTTTGTCAATAATAAAATACTTCTGGAGGAAGGAGTAAAGGAATCATAGCATTCTGAGTGCACATCCTGTACTTGGGGCAGGAAAGGAAATGAAGTACCTGAGAGGTCCAGATGTATGGTTTTGGATTATTTGGCATGAGAGGTTACTACTATGTGCTATTCTGTAACTTTATGTAAACTACATGTGGATCTGGGGGAAGCTAGCATTACATTTAGAATATTGTTAAAACTGGGTATTGTTCAACAGATTTTTTTTTTTTTTTCACTAAGGCTGTACCTTGGTGTACTCATTTCTAAGTGGTTAAGCTTAAGCTTTGTCATACTACATAGACAACTGGATCCATGCTAAGCCCAGTGAGATGGCAAGTAATGTTCCAGCAGCAACAGCCTACACCTTGTTCCCCTTCTGCCTCCACAGTAGATTTATATGTCTTCCTGTCTGTCTTTTAAACAGACTTAAGTATATGCCCATTCCTTTAAACATGGTTTGAATGTGAAACAGTGTCCACATGGACTTTTATCTGACGTCTTGGTCTATGCCTGGGTTTGGGGGAGGGAGTTTTTCCCCTTTGTTTTTTTCCACAGGTGTTAAGTGAATATTCACAGAAGTAAAGGCACTCAAAAGTTACTTGGCTCAAGGCTTTTGCCTTCTCTGGGTCAGGTGCTTACTGAGGCTGCTTCCGAGCTCTATCTGTTGTTAGTGTAGTATAGAGAAGTGGATTTAGCAGAAATCGTAATGAACAGAGATCTTAAAGTCTGTGGAAGTGAAGTTGAGGATTTGTATCAATGTGGAAAAGTAGGGTTTGAGACTTTAAAGCAAAGTGGGAAGCTCAACTGTTTGGAAGGAGTTTAGGTGTGAGAGTGGGTTAAGATGCAAAACCAGAAGTAGCCAAAGCCTTTCTTTTCTGAGGAAATCCACTGAGAAATTCTCTGACAGTGCAAAACCTGGAAGTACTTACCATCATTAAAATGGCTATCAAATACTATACATGCCATCTGAATTTGGGTTTTGACTATGTCTTTGCCTCATTGTACGTCCATACCTGCAGTAGAAGTATATTTCTTACTGGGAGTTATGAATATAAGCCTTTTCTGTCAGGTCTTGTAAAGCTATTTTGGTTTAAGAGGGCTTCTCTTTGAAGCTAAGAATACCTATTGAAAATGCTCCAGCTAAGAAGCAGAGATGAATTAGTGATGTACTCCCCTGACCCTTGAGAAGATGGGGAACCTATTACTTCAGGTTTTAGCTGTATGACTTTCATGATTTTTTTTTTTTCATTCAGCAAACTACAACTAATGAATCCTCTTACGCAGTGTTTGCCATTTCCTGAACCCCACAGGAGTAGTGAGAACTCACTAAGTTTGAAGATGTTAAGATTGCTCTCAGAGCTCCACTTCTTCTTTACCTTGCCTAGAGATTCACAGAATCCTAATGAACATGCAGGCAGATGTTCACAGTTACACAAGTCTTCTGAAGTAATATTGGGAAACAGTATTTCTCAATCTGTAACTGTTCCCACCAGACCACCTGGCCCATTCAGCCTGTCTTCAGGGAAGCTCCCTAGCACCATTGTGACTCCTTTTATGAGAAGGTGTCTCCAAACACTCTCATTCTGCTTTTGCAGACATCAGTGCCTGCAGTAGCTGCACATAGCTCAACCTTCCTTTTTAAAAACTTGGTAACAACAAGGAAGAGTGTAACGATGTGTTTGGCTGTGGTGAAGGCTTTATTTGCATCAACAGCCACTTAGCTACTGGAGTGAAGATGTTTGTGTCACTTGTAGAAGCACCACCTCGGCACAGCAAGCCAGTGTGAATACATCAGGTGTGCCTGGTAATTGAAGTGCCCTCTAGCACATTGCTACCTGTAGCCTGAACAACTCCAAGGCCTCCAGCTGTCTTGCATCTGTTTATGGCAATGACTCCATGAAGCAGAAATGACCCAAGGTGGTTCTTTGCAAACTCTGAAGTCCTACCAGGAAGAGCTCTGATGTGATGCGTTATTGGGAAGGATACATTGCAAGCCTTATTCCAAGTTGGAGTACAGGTTCCTGCAGAAGCTGTCTAGTGAGCAAGAGCTCCAGCTTGACAGTGCCTGCAATTTGCAGAGCTCCAGGAATTCTTGGCTAGCTCAGTTCTTGCATTACACTTAGGGCAAGAAGGGAGTTTTCTAGACACGGCTAGACCTCATGATGTAAGCAAGAGTGACAGAATATCTCTCCTAAAAGCATACACGTTGTCCTTAGTAGGAACCCAAGCAGAATGTAAGACAACAGATTTAAAAACCAACCAACCAAAAAAAAAAAACCCAAAACCAAAAAAACATGCTGGGACTTTTTTATCTCAGACTGCTGGGGAAGAATTAATCTCAGCTCTAGCTATACAGGTCTGTGGTAGAAAAAGTAATGACTAAGTTAGTCAGACCCGCTTACCAGTGAGGGTAGAAACACAGGCCTTTTCTAGAGCATGATTCATCTTCCTAGTGTCAGCACCTGATTCAGATAGAAGCTGTCTATTTTGAAAACACATAGTTAGGTGTGGAATAAATCTAATTCTAGCATCTCTAGATCAGACATTTGTTTTTATCTCCAGTCTCTTGCCTCTCCGTGAGGCCCAGTCCTATCATCCAGCCAAAGATGTTTGCTGTGGTTTTCTTGGGTATGAATTCTTTTCCCTCATTACAAACAGAAGCTTTAATGAGGCCTCACTTTACTAGGGGAATGGCAGAATACATCCAAATCTGTGATGTTAAGCACATACTTATAATCGGTTCCAATTGGGGCATGCCAGGTGCCTAACAGCAGTATTTAAATTTGAAGCAACATTAATTGTATTCTTTTTTTCTGATATAACCTCAGCTGACCTGAGTCCTGTCATCTTCCTCTCTAATTTGAAGGAGCAGGGCTCTGCTTCACTGTTTTTAGACTGAATTCTTGTCCCAGTTTTGTAATTGCCTTGCATTTGGCCTTGGATACAGTTGCAAAGCCTTACCTTACTGTAATGATCCAATTTACTTCGAAGGATAATACCCTTACAAAACATGCAAGCCACACACATATAAGCTTTGTTGAAGCAAAAAAAAAAACAAACCCACAACCAGAAAAAAAACAACAGGGTAACTAGGGGAAAAATTCTCAATAACCTTGGGCACTTAAAGAAAAAACAGTTCCTGGAATTGTATGTCTTCTGTTAGCATATACAAGAAGGAAGGCCATTAAAGAAGCTGTTTTCAGTCCCAATTCTGAACTAACCCAGTCTCTACATCAGTCATCACAGCTTAAAGGTACTAACTGCTAGTGTAAAATCTGCCTCGTGTTGCATAACCTTTGAGTGCAAAATGAAGAGAGTAGAGGTGATGGTTGAACCTGGAAGCCTGATCATCTGTCCTGACCTAGGCAGTGATTAGAATCCTGTCTGGTTTTTTTCCTCCTCATCTGGTTCTCCTCCCTAGAAGACCACCTGCCAGATGGACTGTCTTGTGCTATTTGCTCCTCTTCTCTAGTGCCATGAGAGCTCTGACTTGTAGTATGGGATATGTTATACTATAATTTCCTTCCTAAAGTTACTTCAGATTTTTATTTACCAAATTCTCTGTGACTGCAGGGGTGGAGAATATTGATCTGTCTCTTCACCTTTCTTGTCCTCTTCAAGAAGTAGGTTATGATCATGGCATGTAGTCTTGTGTTAAATGGGAGACAGGAAACTCTAGAACTAAAATTGATACTATAGCTGCAGTTTCATGGAAGTTTTAATTGTGTGAAGCTTCTGAATGCTCCCCTGAATGCTCCAGCACCTCCCTCCACAGATCTAAACTCCCAACTTGTGTCTGCCATGACACTGATCAGGCTTTTTCATGCATCAGTTCATTTACTAACACAGTAGAGAGACGCCTTCTTGCTCCACCTCTGTGGTTTATCTGTCTACATAACAACCCAATTCAAACTACAAACTGCCAGAAAAATATATTCCCTTTTTTTGCTGGGTTAGTGTTTTGCCTGAATGTATGCCAACAGTTAGATTTGGTAGTCAGAACGGTACCAGAGCTGAGATAAGGCAGCAGGGCCATGCAATCAAGTACTTAAACAGCTGAGAATAAGGCAGGGGACAGAAAGAGAGGGGAGAAGATCAATGGATGATTGTCTAATCATTAACAAACCATTCAGTCATTGCTGGCTGTATTCTCAAATAATGCTCTGAGGGAAACTGGGAAGATCTCCTTTCTGCATGCCTCTCGGAGGAAGTTGCCCTCAATGAGTTTTAATACAGAGAATTCTGCCCTGCTGGCATCTAGTTTCCTCGAGGCTGATATCTGTTTTTTAGTTCTGTTTTCTTTCTTTCAGCACTTGGTAGGAGCTAATTTTACTGATGATTGATGTAGTTCTACCAACTCCAGACCTCAGTGAGCTAATTTTTGGCTGATTTCCACCTAAAACTAAATATTCTTCTCTCGTCCTCCTTTTTTTCTTTTGTTTTTTTTTACTTAGTGGCTGAAAAAAATGTTGGTTAAGTTTGACCCAAATTATGAAATGTCAATAGGCGAAAAAAATGAACAGAATGTGAAAATCCAGAAGTTCTGTTTTGGCTTGAATCAGACAATTACATTTGACCTAAACCGAAAGGGTGATTTTTAACTTTTGGGCTCCTGAGCAATTTTTAGCAGTTTATTTCATCTTGAAGTGTAAAGTGCTTCACTTTAACAAACCAAACAAAAACCAGCCAATCAACCAACCAAAAAAAGCCCTAAAACTTTTGTTTCTATTAGTTAATGGAGATAAAACAGTTAACTGAATTCAACAACAACAAAATAACCACAATAACTTAGGGGTGGCTGGTATGAGTGGGAATTTCTGCGGGAACATGTAGGATCAATGTCTACACACTTTAAAATAGATTTAGGTTAATTGGTAAGGAAGGAACATGGTTAATGGTAAGTAAAACCTGCTAGATTTCAGGCTGAAATTCTCTCAACTGAATAAGCAAATTATATTCTCCTCACCTCTGTTTTCTTGGCTTCCAAATAGAATAGCTCTCCAGTAAACTGTTGTTGAGATTTAAATTAATGTCCGAAGACTTCCAAGATGCTTCTGGCCTACAAATATTCCCGAATGTGAAGTTTTGCCATGAAGTAGTTCAATCTCATTCTTGCTTCTCTTTCCATTGTACAGCAATTTGAGCAGGTATTAGCAAGGTCATTTCTTTTAAGTTAATTTTCAACAACCCATTTGTGTTACCTTTGCTGTTTGTTGTGCATTAAAGATATGAAGTAATTACTGTGATTAGGAAAAGCTTACTTTGTGGGCTGTGGTGCTTGTCTATCAATGCTCGTTGGCCAATGGGTGGGTAAGGAAAAGGAAGGGAAGATGCAAATGAGTAACTTCAGCTATTCTTGTTCTTTCAGGCACATGTATGACCATGCTGCAAATATGTATCCGCAGTTAATTAAGAATCCCACCGTTCGAAGTGGAGTTCAGAATTTTATGGCGTATGTATTTAGTTATTAGAAAAGAAATTACTCAAGACTTGGGGTTGGAGGGTGACAGAATTTTTGACTTTTTTTTTATTCTCTTTGTAACGGGCTAAAGAAGATACATGCTTCCTTTCCCTCTAATTCAATGCCGTTAGTATGAAAAAAAAATTGTAAATGCACATGAAGAAGGGCATATGCCCTTCCCTAATTGATTCTTTCAAAGTAGTGTTTACAACCATTGCTACAAAGGGGTGTGGGTAATGCCAATGCATTCTGAATGTCATTCTAGTCAAAATCCTTTTCTGAAAAGCTGGTATTTTGAATGTTACACTGAACAGTGTGGTCTCTTGGCACCTTAATCTCTTTAGCTGTGTATCCTTTCCTTCCTCTGTTAGTTTAGCATTTTGTTTATTCTACAAGTGACGTAAATTCTGTTCTAATCGCAAAAGTCCCGATTCCCTTTTCTCTTCAGCTATATAAATCAAAATTAATTCTGCTCAAATAATGCAGCTACACTGGTGGGAAGCTACAAGTGGGAGAAGAACCAGGCCAGGTACTGGGAAACTCAGCTGGGATTACTGCTTATTTAAATCTTATGTTTTCTTCCATTACAGATACTTCTGTGAAACTTTGGTCATTGCTGGGGACTATTTTTTCCATCTTCCCCTTGTCTTGTGCTTTCCACAAGGGGTTATATATCTGTCTAACTCTGTTATTTGTGCACATATATAAAGTTGATTTGATTTAGCTTATCCAAAAAGAAGAGGAAAAAAAAAAAAATCTTAGTGTTCCCTTGCTATCATTCTTCAACATTGCTGTCCTCCTGGTGAGAAAAATGGTCTAGCTGCGTATCAATGTGTTGGGTTTTTTTCCAGGATGACTCAGCATAGCAGCTCTAACCCCAAGATGCATTGTTGGAAGATGGGGGAAATACTAGGTGGCCTTGTATCATTTTTCTATTGCCAGTATCCTGGACTCCTGCATTGCTGCTTTACTTAATAGCAGTCTTGCAATATGGACTGCTGCATTGTCCTGAAAGTCTTTAGCCCTGAATGCTCTGACCATATCCCTATTTCCTCTGACATATTCCTTGCATCTTGTTGCTTCCAGAAAGCTCAATATGGCTGGCTTTGTCACCCATACACTGCTGGAAAAATGTGCTTCCTTGCTAGGTTTGTTCTCTCTCTTCTCCACCCTCCCAGCCCCCACACCCCCTACATAATGCTGGATAGATAGACACAGGAGAATGGAAGAGGCCAGAATCTGGTCCTGACTTAATCTAACAACTGTGGTTCTTCTGTGGCCCTTTATGCACAGCAAAGGAGGGAACTCTGAGAGATCCTTATGATGTTGGCTGCTCTTGCCCAATGGTCTGTTCACCGTGCGTTGCCTCATGCTCTAAACCTGGGTTATTTGGCTCTTGATTGGATTTGGCACATGGGATGGTCATGTTTGGCCTCCCACCTTGTCCTCAGAGGATAGCAATGGTTCTTAGGCAGTGTTTGAGCATCAACAGCAGCATGCCTTCATTGCACTTGTACATAGGGGAGAGAAATAGGCTTTTCAAAGGTCAGTCTGTTTTATCCTTAAAAAGGTGTTTGAAAGGGAATGGTTCATTTGACCTATTGAATGCCTGTTTCCCTTTACTGACTGTAAGGCGTTGCTAGATCTGATGTAGCAGAGTCCCCCACTGAGGTGGAGTCCAACTCTTTCTTTGATACTAAAGGCTGGTAGAGGCACACTACTGTAGGGTATGTTGCATGGATCTGAACATTTACACCCAGAGGATGTAACATATGTCTGTGGGATTTCCAAAGCACAATTTGCCTCAAAACTCTAAGAAGATTGGATCATCTGGGTCATAATACATTTGTCCCTTCCCTGCATTATCAATTATACTCTAAAACAAAACCAAGAAAACCCCAACCTGTTTGTTCCTCTGCAGGAAACAAGATCAATGGACAAGACAACAAATCAGAAATAATAAGGATGACCCCTTTTGGAGGCATGCTGGCTATGTTATTGCACAGTTGGATGGTCTGTACATGGGAGCCCTCGAGTGGGCTAAACTACAGAAACAAACAGTAAGATTACTGCATCTCTTTTTCAGTAGCTGGGGATGGGGTGTCAGAGGACAAAGATGGGAGAAGGGAATCTGATATTTAAAAAAAAAAAAAAAAAAGCATGCCATTCCAGAAAAAATTCAGTGGCTGTTCAGTGTAGATAATGTGACTGAGCACTTGCGTCATATTGCCACAGAACCTCTGCACTGGACTTGGAACCCTGGGTGCTCACGTTGCTGATTAGATTGGGGGTGGCTTTTGTATCCATGTGTGAATGTTGGAAGGACAGATACTTCTGAAGTGCTTGCTGTCATCACTTTACAATTGTTACTGAGCAAATGACCCTCTAGGTATAAAGAGTAGCTGCAATAGCATGAATCAGCATGTAGGGAGTGTATTAAAGCTTTCATTCTTATTTCCAAGCATCAGACTTCAAATCTTAGAAGCCTCTCTGTTTTGTTTTGGAGTATTTTTTATGTTGCTAAATGTCTTCTCCTTTCCTGTCTTCTCTTAAGTCTCCCATTACAAAATAAATGGTCAGTGCTGTGGCAGGCCAAATGGGGTATGGGTGGTGTGTTTTTGTTGTGGTTTGGTTTTTTTTGTTTTTTGTTTTTGTTTTTTTTTAATTAAATTAGAATTGTGTTCCGGATCATCAGCTTGTGTGCAATAGCACAGCTCCTTTAACTCCAGTAGAGCTATTGTAATTACTTACAATGCTGTCCTTAAGCCTAACGTCTAATAGGTTTCTCAATGTGAGAGGGAGGACTTAAGTAACTGTAGTTGACCCCTTTTGTCTTCGTTTAACCATATCAAGAATTTAGAGAAGTTGGGAGTGCTAAATAATAAATGGTTGGGGCTAATAAAATGCACATGTCTTTCTGTGTAGAACTTGCTCTGTGGTTTTCATGAACGAGGAATTGGCTCAAACTAAAAGAAAAGACTGTTCACAATAATGGAAAGATCCATTCTCATGGGCCTGAGTTATAGGGAAGATACTAAGAAACCTTGACTTTCTAGGAAAAGAACTCATTAATTCCCTTTCATAACACTTGCATCTGAAGAGCCCTGCAAAGCTCACAGGTTTTTTTTTTTGGCTGCTTCAGAATCCTTTAGATTCAGATGGGGGGAGAGGAAAGTGTTAGTTTGTGCCTGAGCTAATTATAATAGTCATGTCCTATCTGCAATGTATATTCCCTGATACTTATTTAACTATGTATTTCATACTAAAAAGCACTGACCTCTGAAGTGACAGAGTCATTCTTAATCTTCTTTTCAGATATCTCATCAGCGTGACTATGTAAAAATGGTGCATTTAGTGAAAGTTCAAATATGTGGTTCAGTCTGAAATATGTCCCCTCTGTTTTTGAATTATATGCAATGGATATATATAGTTCTTTTCACAAATGTGCCTGGAGCAGATGGTGGGATTTATTTTGATTCCTTCCTATGCTATTCACAATTTTAGCTTTTGGCATTATCACCTATGTTGGGATCCATGCCTTTTTATTAAAAGCAAAAGTTTTCCCCATGTGTGTATTTATCACTTGAGATGGTGCTGCAGGTTTCTCTGTTTGCCGGAGCCAGTAAGTTAACATCAGTCTCTTACCTCTGAGTACAGTTTGAACAGCTGCTTTTTCACCTACGTGTTTGGTTTTCCTTGCCATCAACATGATACCTGTCAGCTCTGCAGAAGTTCATGCAGTTCACTTTGTTGGGTACCATGATACTTTTTGAATACTTTCAGGAGATTAGGCTACAACGGTGCTATTTGTGTACATATTTACTGCTGTTAGGATCCTCTTCAGGAGATAAAGAGCTTGAAGATTGTTTCTTCGTGCTTACACAGACAATAAGAACAGAGGCAAATGCAATGTTACTGACGAGTATTCCAGCTTTGACACATCCACTTATCTGAGAATCAACCCAGCTTCTGTAAACTGTTGGCATTTAAAAAAAACCAAACCAAACCCCCCTCCCCCCCCAAAACAAAACCTCACAAAAACTAAGCTAACAAACGAAACTAACAAAAAAAACCAAACCCTGAGAAGACCAATAGTATCTTCCTTATTCATTGTGATTAAAGAACATCTGCCCTCCAAAGAGGCTGTTTTCAACTTTTCTCTTGCAGTACATATTATAAGAATGTTAAAAAGATTCTTTTATTTAATACCTTAGATTGTTAGTAAGAAGAATGTTTGGCAAATAAATTCACCTTATAGATGATTTTTTTTTTTTCTTTCTAAGTATTTTACTTCAGTTCAATTCATCCAGTGTTGTTTTGATCTTTCTTTGGGCAACAACTGCAGTAACAAGTATTTACTATTTCCATTACTCATTCCTAACCTTAAAAAATAATTAGACTTGTTACTGAAAGCCCCCCCAACAAATTCTGCATGTTTTTAACAGCAAATCTCATTCCTATTGCATGTTTTCCTTAGTGCTTTTGAGAGTCTCTTCTTCCCTTGTTCCTTTAGTAGATACTGCTTTTGTTTCATTAAAAAAAAATCCTTTCTATATGTGTGTTGTCTCAGGATTATCATAATCAGGAACAAATTTATCTTTTGATCTCTGGTGGTGCAGTAGTTTGCATTCATGGTGGTAATGAACATGAGAAATATTGAGCATATCTTGTGGGTGGGTTGTGTGGTGGTTTTATTTTCCTTTTTTTACGCACCCCAACCCCCTGGAAAAAAACCCAAACCCCAAAATTAACCAAAACCCAACATGTGACAGGCTGTATTTTGTTGCCTCATGTTCTAACTGCTATTGGGGAAAACTGTGCATACTTCTAAAACCAACTGATTGCTCTGTAATTACTTTTTATGTGTGGAGGGCATTTTTCCTCCAATGTCCTAAGCTTAAAAGAAGGCTAAACGCTGCAGAAGAAAGGCTGGGAAGTCTGTCTTTTTCCTCTCCCAAAAGATCAGAGACATGGGGAAGAGAAAGAGATGGGTTTCAAAATTGTCACGTTCCCTTCCCCCGACAATGAATGCTTGTACATGGGCAAAGTGCTCTCCCGAACACAGAGAGGTTGGCTGGTTAACAAGGATAGGTCAAAAGATGGAGAAAAGAGACGGTGGGCAAAGTTGAATAAAATTATTCTCTTTTCAGGAGAATGGAAACAAGCTGTATCAGTAGCTAATCTGCTTTTAATCTTACACATTTCATGTGTCAAGGTTTCTTATCAGTACTACACATACCTCTTCAAACTTGCAAGTAGTTGGAGTTTTACACTTGGTGGATTAGTTGATGTGCGCTTACTTGAGGAAGACAAGCGAAAAGATGTGGCTTTCCATTATCATGTACAATGCCTGGTAGTTTGAAGCTGTGCCGAATCCACATAGTGCTTAAATGAGAGCTGGACTGTGTGTACACAGGCCACTCTGAAATGTTCCATCTTAATTTTCTCCCCTAAATTTCAGGTCTACTTCACTTTAATACTGTAGAACTACTGTGTCTGCCACAAATAACTGAGCCTTCTACAGAAGGAAAAATTGATGTGGACTCTGAACTGTTTGGTAGTAGTACTAGTACATATGGGTTTCTTATTCCTATATATATGAAACATATGTTTTGTAGTGTACTGTTCTAAACCTTTTTTTTTTTTTATTGCATGAAGTCTGGTTTCCTGCAGGGCTATTTTATGTAGGTGCTTCTATTGAGACCTGCATGAAGGAGATGCATATTGTAAACTTCTGTATTTTGAATTTTATATTTACAGGTATCATTAAGAATGATGTCAAAATCTGAATACATTTTCATGTTAAAGTGTGACATTATTCCATCTGGTTTAGCAACATTTTATATCCAGTAAACAAACCCAACCCTTTTGTCAAGACAATTTCTGAAGGAGGGGCACTCCAAAGAACATTAAGCCTTTTCATCTGCCTAATGCTGTACCAACGCTGTGATTAATCTTGGGCTTGTCTACACAGGGAAATTACTCTTGAATAAGGAGGTGTCAGAGTTTTAAGTAGTACAATGATTCCAGGACAGTTCTCTATTTGTACTTCCTTATTTTGTATTGAGAATGCTCACGCATGGGGAAGTTACTGGAAAACAAATTTTTACAGAATAACGTCTGTTTTAATATCACATGTAGGCAAGCCTTTTAAGGTTGGTTCTCTCCTGTCTGCTCCCCTTTCTAAGTTTATTTCTCCTTATAGCTAATTTAAGTCAAACTCAATTTGATATATATATATTTTAATTTGGCTATTCAGGCCAGTATTGTAGACTAGGACCCACACATTCTAGCAAAAGGACTTTTTCTGTTGTTGTGGCTGTACCACCTCTCCACTTGTAAATTTAGCTAATTCATTCTTCTTTGAGATGTGAATCATGCATGCAAGGAGTTTTCCTGATGTTGCTGTGTGAGATGGGAGAAGGTGATTACAGAAGATTGTCGTATGCCCTATATTATGCAATTGTTATCATGCACACTTTTTTTTTTTTGTCTAATTCTTGCTGGAGGGCACTGTTTAACTCCTCCCAGAGAAGACTTCTCCATATATCCTGGAAATTGGCTGTAGTGATTCCCAAAATTGGGGCTTTCTGCCCTGTGGCAGATACCTCAGGACACTCCTGAAGTTCCCAGATTTGGCCTGCATTGTAGACGCCCAGATCTTGTTCAAATGGATTGTTTTACTGAGATTCCAGAAATGCTCTGTGCCGTTGTGCTTGTGTGATGTCACTGAGCAGCAGACAATCACAAAACACAAAGCCAGGTTTATCCAAGCAGAGCAATGAGTTCTTGGAAATAAACTGGAATAAAATTTTCTTGTCCTTCAAAAGGGGAATGAAAACAGAACCCTGATGGGTACTTAACAACCTATTTCCTCTTTTTCTTCTCTGATACTTTGTCTGGCTTTGGGAGCTGGCAGCCTAATCTCACCCAGTGGAGCTCTAGGAATTTTCATAACCTTTGCTTCTTTGCTTGAGTGGGTCTTTCCTCCTGCTCTCCGGCCAGCTTTCTGTGTGCATAGTTCTGATAGCGTCCTTGCTTGGCACCTTTCTTCTAGCTTGAATGGACTTCCTAGTAGTTACTGATTTTTTTTTTTTTTTTAATTTTTTTTTTCTTGAAATGACTGTAAGATAGCACAGAAATATTAAACCTTTTTAAAATACAGCAAGTCATGCTGCAGCAGTATCAGTGTAGCTACCTGTAGATGTTACAATGAAGGCAGGTTTTATGGAGGAGACTATGTACTTGCCAAGTGGATGGCAAATACAATTAAAATGTCTCAGGGCTGGTTGACAAGTCTGTTTGCTCCCCTCCTAGTGGTACTGTACAATAATACCTGTGTAAATTGGACATTGGAAAACAGCTTTTCCTCATTGTGGGCTTGCAGATCTTTAAGTGCAGCTGGATGGGGAAAACCTGTGCTGAAACAGTGCCAAGTCTCTCTATATGGATTCCAATGAGATAGCAGTTGTTAGGTCTTGTTTGTAAATTATTCATACCACTGAGTTGCTTAAAACTATCTGAAGATACATCTCTTGATGTTTATCAGTTGTGGCCTTTGTTGCTCCCTGTTTGGGTCCTTACAGCAAAAATGTGATGAGGTACAGCAATGCAACATATAGGAAAGCTTGCTTTGGATTTCTTCCTCAAACTATAGCTGCTGTTATGGCCTTGGGCGATGCATGGTTTTAGCTGTGAGAATGGCTTATTTCTCTCACTTGTCTTGGTAAGCATTGTGGGGAGGTTTAATTCCTTCCCCTGGGATACATGGACTAGAGTTTACACAGTTTTTGGTTTTCCTGTTGGTTATTCTCTCTGCCAAAACAGCAGATGGATAATAGAGAATTCAGCCTTCTGAATAAAAAGTAAATGGATCTGGTGCTGTTTATTTTTTCCATGTTGTTGTGTCCCCTTTATTGGGGTTTGTAGAAAGGTCAGCTATGTGGTTTAATAACAGTGATTTATATTGTGAGCAATGTGTTTCTTTGCTATATGGTTATATCCCTATTCACAGCCCTACAGTGATGTTTGTTCTGACTTCTTTTCCTTAAGCCTTGCCTTAACTAAAGGCATGGTGCAAGCAAGAACAGGAAAGATTTAGCAAACGGTCTTTGAAGGTTGAGGTTAGACCACTGTTAAGTTCTTATTTTTGAAGAGGCAAATTAAGAGAAGGTTCTGAAGAGCATGTTGCACAATGAGCTGTGTGTAGTCAACCCTGGCTAGCTCTAACCGTAAGGGTTTTTTTGCAAGCATGTAGTATATAGCAGAGCACCTTTTGACTGACTTCCTCTCTTCAGCTAGTTCCATACTTGATTAGTATTGTTAACATATCTTGCTTCTCTCATTCGTTTCCTCCTCCTCAGTCCTGAGGATGCCTTAATCACAGTCTTGATAAAAATCCAAAAACTCCCAAGAGTGTTTGTTAATGTAAAGCCCTTCAAAGGCATCTAGATAGATAAACAAAAAAAATTGAAATCTTACTATTACCGTAGTGTAACAGTTACAGCAGACGGATTGGTATGCTGTTTGCAAAGACACACAAAAGTTTCATAATATACTGGTAGCGTCTCCTTTTTTCCTCAGAAATGTTAGCATTGGTAATGCCACTACAAGGGCCAGACCCTTCAAGATACCCATGTACCTAATTTGACATTGAGTTTCAGCTTCTGGGCCTTGTGAGCAGGTATTTTATAGACCATATAAGAGCTTCCTTTGAGAGCAAAAGAAAAATTCTAACAGCTGAGACTGTCTTGATGCTTCACTGTCTGAAAGTGCTTTTTGTGGTCTGTCTTTTTTCCCTTTCCTTAGCCACTGAGCATCTTTGATGTCCAATTTCTGAATGCAGTTGGAGACCTGTTGGACCTCATTCCTGCACTGTTTGAGTATTCTGCACGGAGTGGACAATGCAATGTGGAGCCAGGAGGCCATGGGAAATATCAGTGGGATATGGGTCACTGCTCTGCTCTCATTAAGGTGAGCACCAAGAACTTCATCTCCAGTGACTGGGTTGATTTGCGGTGTCGTGAGTCTGCATTTCTGGAGTCTTCACTGTTTATGTTGCATGTGCATAAAGAGACTCCTGTCAATCAAGGTGCTTTTATGCAGTTGTCATTTGTGCCTTCATAGGATTCTGGGTCCAGTTTTGTTCACTTGTGTTCAAGGGCAGGGAAAAAAACAAACCAAACCCACTGGGACCAACAATGAAAAGCTACTAGAATTACTAGGGAATGGGGAACTACCATGGAGAGGAGACGGGAAGAGGGTAACTTGTTTCACCTAGCCAAGTGAAGTCTGAAAGGGGGTCTTGTGAATGTCTACAAACACACTGGGTGTATAAGCAGGGAGGAAGGGAAAAGGATTACTAAAAACTGCAGGACAGTGCTAGCACAAGAACAAATGGGTGCAAGTGGCTGATGTTTTCTGAGTGTTAATGGTGATACTCTGGAATGGCTTTCCAATGGGAGTAATGACAGAAAAAATGCTTTTAAGATAAGCATCTGATATATCATGGTGGCAATTAAATTTTTCAGTTAAAATTATTGAGGGTCTAGTCAGCATATGGAGACTCCATGTATCCCAGAGCAACAATATTCACCTTAAACTGAGAAGCATTCATTCAAGCATTTGTCTATAGCAAGAGGTTTCTGAGCTGACAACAGATCTTAGAACCAGGGAAATACTTGAAAAGATGTACTATCAGTATATATTTATCTTTTCAAAATGAATTTGCTTGCATTTGCTTCCATACTTTAAAGTCACCCAGAAGGTTTTTCATGGAAACGGCATGCTCTTAGTTAATGTTGGATATGCCTATTGTTCTGTACAACTACCTGAAAGGAGGTTGTAGTGAGGGGGCTGTCAGTTTCTTCTCCCAAATAATGAATGATACGAATGAGAGGAAATGGCCTCAAGTTGTGCCAGGGGAGGTTTAGATTGGATAATAGGAAAAATTTCTTCACTGAAAGGGTTGTCAGGCATTGGAATGGGTTGCTCAGGGAAGTGGTTGAGTCCCCATCCCTGGAAGTATTTAAAAGACGTACAGATGTGGTGCTTATGAAGATGGTTTAGTGGTGGACTTAGTGGTGCTAGGTTAATGGTTGCACTTGATCTTAAAGGTCTTTTCCAACCTAAATGATTCCATGATTCTACGCTTGCAGAGAGCTGATCTGAAAGTAAATACAAGCATTCAAAAGGAAACCAGGGAAACAAAACATACCATGTGATGCAGGTGTCCTAGAAAATCAGAAGCTGTTTCTTTTTGAAAAATAACAACTAATTATTTGAAAACAACACATGGGCAAGAATTATTTCCACAGGTTTCAGAAATTCATTGTTAAGCACACAGTTAAAAGCACAAGAATCTGCTCCTTCTTGAGCAATGCAATTAATCAAACTACTTAAAACAAGTTGTTCTCCCAGTTTCTGTCAAGTACAAAACATGCAGAGTATGGTAGGGTCTGAAACTACTCATCTTTCTGCTTCTGCTTTCCAGGTTCTACCTGGATATGAGAATATATATTTTGCCCATTCCAGCTGGTTTACATATGCAGCCACACTGAGAATATATAAGCACTGGAACTTCAATATAGTTGATCCAGACACCAGAACCAGCCGTGTCTCATTCAGCAGTTACCCAGGTAAAGTCAAGAAACCCAAAAGAATGTAGATATCCAAGACTGCATGGACCATCTTACTGTCTTGCAGATGTCCTGTATATCATCCTATAAAAAGGATGATACCTAAACAAGCACTTGTTTCAATCTACCTTAAAACTTTCAGCCACTGAGAGGACAAAATGTCATCTTCAATTTTCTGGCTTGAACATGATGTTGTTGTCATTGTCTTTTGTTGTTGGTTAATCACCTTCAGTGCTCTGAATAGCACTAGTTAAATATTCTATTTCTGGCATAAACATGCTGCTTTGAATTCTGCTTGTGTAGTTTGCAGTCATCTCAACTGTTGAACTTCTCACCTTGCCTATAGCACTTGTGTGTTTGGGACTAACAGTTTTGAACACTTCTGTTTACCACTGTAGCATGATTCATGCTGTAATGGGATTATTGGAGAGTATCAAGCACTAGCCATTTGAAGTTGTATCGACTTCTTTGGTGTTGGGTTAGCAAACCTTCAGTTACGTGGTTGTGTGTTTTGGTTGTGTTTTCCGAGGGGAGTATTTTTTTATGTTTATTTCATGTGTTAGTAATACAATCAGCCAGAATATTTAAAATCTCCCGCAGGAAGATTAGGCAGCATATTGTATTCTCAAATTTCCTGGAAGAATGTTAGAAATTGCCAGCAGTTAATGTTTCAGGGGTAAAGTATGTACTCTTGCTAGAGTAGCACCAATAAATGTGAACATGAAAAACCAAAGCAAATCTAAGACTCTAGGAGTAAGCATTGCATCAGTTTTTAAAGGTGGAATTTCAAATTCAGAAATGCCCAAACACTCAAGAATCTTCATCAACTTTTTAAAGTGAAGTGTGCGCCGTAGGAGAGACTGATTCTGCTGAAATTTTGTTGGTTGATGATTTCAAAACATGCTTTGTAGAATTACTGTGCTTGCCTTACTATAAAGGCAAGTGTCCTTCATGGCAGGGACTCCTGAGACTGTGACTGGGAAACTGTTTTGAAAAGTAGTCACATTTGTTTCATGTTGAAAGCATTTTTTTTAAATTTTTTTTTTCCTTCTCCTGTGGGGTTCTGACCCTCTGCAGTGACCCTCAGGAATGCAGCATTTTCTGACGACTGAGATTTTTGCTTTGAGGAAGGAGTAGAGGGGTATTCTGGTAAATGCCTTTCAAGAGCTTGGGTTTATCTCTGATTCCCTTGGAGGTATTTTACCCGCTTGTTGCAAGGAATTTTGCCAAGCCTGTGTAACCTGGTAGAAAGCCAAGGCTTCTGTCTGAGCTCTGTTTATCAGCTGAATGCACAGAAGGTTATTCTGGATCTCATCTCTCAGCAGAAATGCTCTTGAGGGTAGTACTGTCTTTCAGGAGAATGTGGCTCTGTTTCACAACTGTTGCATGCTGCACATTCAAACCGGGAATCAGGATCATCCATGAAGAGCATTTATTATTTTATTTTTAGTGGGTGTCTATGGTGATGTTTCTGGGATCCTTTTGTGGATTCTTTGTATAAAGCGAAATACAAGTTTTCTGTTTTGATGAGGCTGATAAAGGTCACTGTATGGGAGGATACCTGAAAATCAGCTACTGCTATGCTGAACGGGTCAGGGTCTGTTCGCTAGCATACAAAATCCCAGTGTGCTTCCTTGAGAGTGTTGAGGTCTGCAGAGATGCCCCATTTTTAAAAGCTTGCTTGTGCCGGGTAGACTCTGACACAGTGATGTGGTACGGTGTACTTCTACCAACAAAATTTGAGTTATAGCTGTTGCAAAAAAATATAGTTTCTACAGTGAAGTTTGAGACACCTGTGGTATGCAAAGCATACTCACTGGCCACCTAGTTACAGGATACTATCACAAGCACTAGATGAGCATGATCCATTGACTACAGCAAATTGCATTGGCTGTGGGTGTAGTTCACAAACTTGCGGTTTTCCAGGGGAAAGGACTGACCTGGTAATCACCTAGGGACATCATGCAGGAAGAAGGGAACTGCCAAATACTTGTGCTTCATGTTGTGATGAGATGTAGCCTTGTATTTTCAGGGCATCTGACCAAGGAATCTGCAGGCCCTGGCCACGGTTCAGCTTGACAGCTGTAACTTCTCCCTGCATGCAAGTTCCCACTCTTACTCTCCGTCCTTATAGATGCTAAGAACCAGTAAGAAAGGCCAAGCTAGTAAGCTCTCCTGAATAGTAACATGATTGTAATGTACATAGAAGTATTGACTTTTGGAGGAAATAAAGAGCATTAAAAGACAGGTGTCCTTCTAGGCCTTCAGTGACACCTAACTGAGTAATTAAAAGATTTCTGTCATCCAGTAGATTGGACATGAAGTAAAACTTCTGCTGTCTAAAAGCTGTGTCAGGAAAGCTTCAAGGAGTCATTTGACTTCTCGTCAGGAGCGTGCCAACTCCCTGATTTTCTCCTGGAGTCACAGAATAAAATTGTCCAGATTGTTTATTTACTGAATTTCAAAAGACAGGCTACTACACTGCAAAAATTAATATTTGTGGTGACTCAAAGGATCTAAGATTAATCACTGGCCATGATGCATGCCAGTGTGTGCATTATGATACAGCTAGAGGGCCTCGTGCTTCCTTGCTTCTGCTGTGACTGAGTAGCTCGGAGGACAGGCAGAAATTGCAGAATTCATCCCGGCTTCCCCAGCAGTTCCTCACATTCCTGCCAAATGCTCAAATGTGCACTGTTACAACATGTCCTCTCTTTGCTGCTTTGTCCCTTTCAGAGCACAGCAGAGGCACAGTTAAGTGGAAATGTATGGTAGTAGTAATCTCTGCTTTTGCAGAATGATTTAGCCACTTGCTGCTTGTTTCCATACTAATCCTAATCCTCACTTGAACTCTGCTCACAGTCTTAGCTTTTTCCTGTTGAAAGCATCTGTGCAGAGCTGCTCTGTGAATCTCTGGAAAGGGAGAATGTCTGAGCTGAATGCTTGGGCACCCCTGACTTCAGTGTCTTGTTCAAGTTCTGGACATAAGTACTTAGTGGTTGATGAATCTACGCGCAGCAGAGAGAACTTAAACTGTACAGACACGTTACAGTTGCTCACAAATATGGTGAGTGAAGCGATGCTGATGTGGGGAGGTAGGAAATTCAATGACAAGAGACTAAGTAGGTGCTGTGTTTTGCAGGACACTTCCAGTAAAAGATGAGAGAGAAAGGCCCCCCTCCCTGCAGTCACTGCTCTACACTGCCCCGTGGAGGCATTCAAAGAAGTGAGCCCAATTTAACTGATGAAACTTGCAATTTTCCTTGGACAGCAGCTCTTAAGACTTCTGTCCATTTGGATGGACCTCTTCTTGAACAGTTGGTTTTGAACCCCATTTAAGAAAGGGAATCTACCATTTGGACCCAAGCACTCTGGTTTGGGTAGTGACCTACTTTCTCTGGGCTGAGCCACAGTCTTGTTAAGTATGCTGCTCTGATTTTAGCTATTCAAGCAAAACAGTTGAGAACAACTTTACTGCCACCTTTGCTCCTCTGGTCTGCTCTTGGGATCTTGCTTGGCTGAGACAGGCTATGACATGGGAACAAGATGGCACAAGTTGTCTTGATGGATGGATGGCAGGAGAGAGAAGTAACATGTCCCTTGCCGTGAAGTAATCTGTTGTTAGTGCAGGATCAGAAAGCACAGCATTATCCTTCCCCACAGCCTGAGCAGGAGCTAGGAGGAACAAAGCATGGAAAGGGCGGTAGCCCGTGTATTCAGGGGATCAGCTTGCTCATGAGGTATTGCCAGACCATTTCTTGCTTCCCTGCTCCCTCCAACATCTGTCTAAAACCTGGAGGGAAGCAGAGGAAAGTGTCCGATGCACTTTGGAGATGAACGGCCAGAGCTATCGTGTGGGATGTGCTATTTCTTAGTGCCTAGGAGAGGTCTGCAAGTGGAAGGAAGGCAGATGGCAGGAGTTCAGACTTGGCAGGAGAAGCAACTGCTGATGGGATTAAGAAAGCTAATCCAGAGAAGACCTCTCTGTTCCCATTGTCAAGTGTGTTTATAACCCAGAGCATTGAGCATCTCAGCCAGAGCTACTCTCAGCTCTGTGAGGTGATGGCTAGACCTCATGTCTCTGACTTCCCGCCTGTAGTACTGACCCTTTCTGTACTTGAATGAGCACGATGACCTTTTAAAACACTAAAAAAAGCTGCTGTCATCTGGTTCAGAAAGCAGCAGCCTACCTCTTTAGGAACAATAGCTGCCAGGAACGTGTTGGTGTGCTGACTCTCTGGAGAACACTGTGGCTCAGTTTTCAAAAAATATTTTGCTTTGCTTGGCTGATTAATATGGTCATGATGAATGAAACTGCAGATTCTGGAAACTTCAGTTCTCCAGTGGTGATGGGAAACTGAATCTAAATGGCTCAGACCCAGAAGATGGAATCAGAAGTGGTTTTGCTTGTTTCTATGTAGGAAGAGTCAGGTTCATTGGAGGGAATGGGGTGGGAGTGGGGTTGAGAGGGGAGGAAGAAAAAGAAAAAAAATTGATTGAGAGTTGCTGATAAAAATGGGAGATAAGTTTACAGAAAAAATAGGTGAACCATACAGTGAGATAACAGTTGACATAAAAGGCATTTTCAATTGCAACAGATTATCATAATGCTTAAAAAGACAAGAATGACACAAGAGGACATCAAATATCTGATGATATCTCTAGGCTTCACCCAAGTTCTATTTTTGTGGATGTCTTTGCCCTGGGTAAACCTGCTGTATGTGTGTTAACTTCCCTTTGTTTCAGGGGTGCTTATGCCTTAAGTCAAAATGGTATATGTTGTCCTGGAATAACTGGCCTAGTCATGGTGTATCATGGAGGGCACACTGTATTATAAAACATTGCATGATAAAACTTGGTAAATGTTAAGGCCCAGAAGGAAATCCCTTGTTTTCAGCTTAGCTGAGCTTTGCGATTTATTTGAAGTACAGAGTTCAAACTTCAGTTAATTTAGCATCATTCCTTGTGTTGACACTTGCTTTGAGTTGAGTTTTTCTGTTTTATCTCAGCTGTTGATTGAAAAAGAAGAAAAAACTATTATTTGGTTTATTTTGAAGTGGGGCACTTGGCATTGGCACCCACATGGGAATTGGCATTCGATTCTAATCACAATTGTTTAACAACTTCATTTCTTGTCTCTGGGCAAGCACTCAACTTGTTGCACAACAGTTTATTGCTGGCGTATCCCACGTCTTTGTATAAAATAAACTGGCAGAGACAGGTTTAGAGTGTTTCTTTTCTTGCCCTTACTTGAGAGAGAACTCTGCTGTTGATGCACGTAATTTATTGACACTCTTTTTCTGTCTCCAAGAATAAAATACTAGGAACCACAAGCCGCCAGGATGCTCTGCCCGTTCTATACTGACATATTTTTAGAGAACAGGTGACCCACAAAGTATGTTTTCCTGGATCTGTTCTGATCTGAGAACTTGAGACTTTAAAGAAATCATGCTGAAGTGGAGCCCTTAAACATTACTTTTGCTTGAAGGAGGTCTGCCTTGTGAAGAAAGCCCAGGAATAGGAAGCAGAGCTGAGTCGTCTTTCTGGCTGTCATAGGTTGCTGACCTTTGTTTGCAGAGTGCGTTAATAAAGCTTGCCGTGGAAGATTTCACAGTGGAATTAAACTATTACACTGTTGTGCAGCATTTTAGCATTTTATACTCTTTGAAGAGTCATACCATTAAAAACTCATTAGCAAGAGACCAGGTTCTAGATGACTTCCCCATCAGGAGCTCGGTTAACAACCTTTCTTCCCCAACCCGGCAGCCCTGCATCTGCTGGGGAATCTCAAAGTCAAGTTATTTCTGGTTTGTAAGTGGTCACTATGCTATCCATGGCATTATAGCTGACCTTTGCAGCTCTGTATGCCACCTCCTGGCATGGGATCTGCAACTGCACCAAGTACTTCTGTTGGCATGTAACCTGGAAGGGAATCCTGCCCAGACATCCATCACTGTGTTGAGTTGTCAGGGCTGATAGGCATAAAAAAAAGCAATGCCAACATGTCAGAAAGAGGAGTAGGTAAAACTTCCTCTCATATACAGGATACGGTTTAAGAGGTTCCCACTTCTTGGAGATGCTTTTAAGAATAGTTAGACTGGAAAAGAGTAAGCTAGAAGGAAGATTTTTCTGCTCGGCTTAATTTAGTCCAGAAGGGATTAATTTAAAGGAATACCTGTTGTCTTTACAGAATAAACATCTAAAACTGAAACTGGTTGATGAAAATCAGTTTGTGGAGTTTGTACTCCTGTTTTGATTTTCTTTGTTGTTTGTGGAGTTTGTACTCCTGTTTTGATTTTCTTTGTTGTATTTTTAAAAGGAGTGTCTATGTTAGAAACAAACGCTCAGTAGGCTTTTAGAGTATGTAATCCTCAGCATAAGAAGAAGACATAGCTTGACATACGAAGGAGGAACTTCCAAGCTTGGGATGCAAACACAAAGCAAATGCTTTAGACAAAGAATTAGGTTGTGTGTTGAAAGCATGACAAATGAGAAACTGTGCTGACAGGTGGGCTTAAAGCCTGTGCAGATGTCGCCACCTCATCTTTAATGTTTGTACAGATTGATTTCAAACATACACACGTTGACTCATTCATGTCATCTTGGCTTGCCTCTCTGTTTTGTTCTGTGAGTACATCAAAGGTTCACAAAGATAACAAATTCTATTATTGCTGTTTAAGGCTTTTTGGTGTCCCTGGATGACTTTTACATACTAGGCAGTGGCTTGGTAATGTTGCAGACTACCAACAGTGTGTTCAACCAAACCCTCATTAAGCAAGTGGTGCCTGAATCCCTGTTAGCTTGGCAGAGGGTCCGTATTGCTAACATGATGGCAGATGGTGGCAAAACTTGGGCAGAAACCTTCTCGAAATGCAACTCTGGTAAGTACACTTTCATATGAATCTTGGAAAAAGGGATGTGTTCCCTCTCCCCCTTGTACCCTTTTCCTTCCCCAGGCAGGACACGTAACGCTCTTTGGTCTCATACCTAGGGACCTACAACAATCAGTACATGGTGCTGGACCTGAAGAAGGTCAAGTTGCAGAGGAGCCTTGATGAAGGTGCACTGTACATTGTTGAGCAGATCCCAACCCTTGTGGAGTATTCTGATCAAACAAATGTTCTCCGGAAAGGTAATAGCTCCTATAGTAGTTACTGGCTTAGGGAAGTCTCTTGCTGGAGGAGAATTTCAAATAGCTGCTTCTGGTTTAGCAGTTTAAACAAAAAGCTTTTCCAGGTAGGAGAAGGGGTCATCTCTATGCACTGCGTTCATGTGAGACAATAGCACTTTTTTGAATCACAGCTAAACCCTACTGGTTTGGAAGCTGATGTACCTGTATCCTCCAGCCTGTGACATTAGAGGCTGGCAAGTGTGCTCATTTCTGGAGGACACCCGTATTGCAACACAACATGTACACACAACCGGTTTCCTTCAGGTAGGCTCTAGGTCACGTAATCAAATGCCAGCAGACAGGGTATTCATGTCTTTGCTGCATGCTAGGCAGGACCCAGGCTAGTAAGGCCTCTGCTTGGGCAGCGTTCCAGTGCTTATGTTGCCTGTGTATCTGTCCTTCAGGAAGCTTGGTTTGTATCCTTGTGTATCATTCCCAGTGAGTCCCAGTTGATCTTCCTGAGCATCTTACAGCCAGGCTCCTCGTGTTGTGCTGGGCTGAAGTTAATACCTGGAGTGCTGCGTTCACCAGTGTCTAGATAGTAAATCTCTAAGCCAAATCCTCTTGTGTGTGATTTGAGAAGCAACATTCTCCACTGACAACAGGAAGGCCAGTAATTTGGAGAGAACCTGGAAATGTGCTGCTCTTGGGACTAGCTCATGTTATATACTCTCTGCCTGAACACTCCTTGGTGCCTGTCTCGCAAAAAAAATTAAAAAAGGACTGAACATTAAGGTATAGGTATCTATTCTGATTTCTTCCGGGACTTGCTGTACCCAAGTCCTGACCTGGATGGTTTCCTGGCTCCTTACAAGCTTTTCTGCTTTCTAGACTAGTCTTGTTTCAGGCAGTTGTATGTTGCCTACCTAAAACTCTCTCTGGAGTTCTGGCTGGTAACCCTGCTCTTTAGAGTTAACAAAACTGCAGGATTCACACTTGCCATTGGAAAAGTTAGGGCAGGGTGCTGCTCTGCTGCTCAATCACTTCTTAACCCTTGAAGACAGGTACTGGCCACATGCAGCTGTTGCCCATCTCTCCTTATCGCTGCGTGCAACCACAGCTTTCCAACCACCACTGCACAAAGTGTGTGTGTGTGTGTTCTTTGCTGACCTGCCCCTGTTAGCTCTGTGGTCTGTGTGTGTGTGTGTCCGTCCGTCCCTGACATCTCGGAACAGTGTATTGGTGAGATGGGAAGCGGGGGTGGGGAAAGGGAGTGATTTCGAGCCTCTTGCTTGGGAAGTTTGGTGGGCATAAATGATCTTGCACTCCTCTGAGGTTGAGCAGGGAAACCTCTGTAAGAGGGCTATGGCTGCTCTGCGTGTTCACCTCAAACTCCCGCAACTCTGATCTCAGCTGTTTTGCAGGTTGAGTCCTCAGGGTGGAAGTCTGGGGGCGGGTTGCCTGGGTACAGCCTCCAGTGGTGTTAGACTGGGAGTCAACCCTGGTTGTGTCAGTGACTATTGCCTTATTTTCTTGTGTTCAAACCAGTTTGACTTGTTATTCCTCGACATACTGTTAAGGCAATGCAGCATGGAAAATGGTTTATTTTTCTTTTTTGATATAAACGAGAGTGTTCAGCTTTTCTAAGTGATTAATAGATTGGGGTTTGTCTCTGGCAGGTTACTGGCCTTCGTACAATATCCCTTTCCATGAAAAGATTTACAATCTCAGTGGGTATGCGGCATATGTTGAGAAGTATGGCATGGATTTCTCTTACGAGCTTGCTCCAAGAGCAAAAATCTTCCGTCGAGACCAGGGCAAGGTGACCAACTTGGAAAGCATGAAGTACATCATGAGATACAACAGTAAGATACATGTTTACCAACTGTGGAGCTGATCTTAATAAAGCAGTGTTACTTTTATTTCTTGGATTATAGTGGGAAGCTGCAGCCTCGCATAACAGATCAGAGCTGTATTACTTTAGGTGCAGAGTACACATGAAGCAAAAAGATAACATAAGGTTACTGTTGAGGTAGGAAACCAGGCTAAAATTACTCTAACAGAAAAAATACTTGGTTCCTGCTGGAACAAGGGCCCTTGAGCTTGCTGTTTGACCTTTCCAGAGAGTTTCCAATGCTCCAAGAGACTCTGGACTGCTGTTACCCAATACATCTACAGCCTGTCAATCTTGAAAGCCTTCAATCCTAAGCAAGAGTTAGGTCAGATCAGGCCAGAGGATTTAAAACTTCACATCAGTTTGGCTTTTTTTACTTTTTGTCCCCCTATTAAGGCAGAATGATCTTTGGTAGGTAGTGCTCTGCTCTTTTCCCTGACAGGGTTCTCCTTAACTGGATTAAAACCAGCTTAATTAACTTCTTGCTAAGCCCATCTCTAAGTACAGATAGCTTTAGATGCTGTATTTTTATTCCCAATTATAGGGAGCACGCTGATTACCAGGCTTGGTGTTTGGGAAGGCCTCTCCCAGGGTGGGGTATTGCTGCTGTTTGGGCTGTGAGTAGCAACATGCTCACAGGCATTGAGGCTTGTCCACCTTCCCCTCCTAACCTGCAGCTACTACAATGGGTGTTCAAAGACTTTGCTCTTTGCTGCTTATTGTAGTCCAGAACAGGAAAACAAAGGCTCTCACTGCTGCACTTTGCCTTCCCTTCCCCTCCTTCCCTTTCTCTTCTGCTTTTTTCTCCTGACAAAGTTCCTGCAAGCTTTCGTCATGTGGAGTTGCAGATGTTTGTGGTTAGAGGTTGGCAGTGGTGCCCCTGGAAGCAGAAATAGCTGTATGGACTTGGATTAGGAGCTTGTCTACTTAATGTCCTGTCTCAAGCTCTGACTTCCAGCTGGAATCTGGGGAGGAGTGCAAGAGCAATGTGATAAACCTCCGTTTCTGCCAGTGCGCTTATCCAGCTTTTAGTGGCTCGGGCACTTTGCATCAGTAGTAGAGGCTTTTTGTGAGGGGATTAATTTGTTTTCTTTTCTTCCTTCCTTCCTTCCTTCCCTCCTGCCACGTTTCTCCCCAGACTACCAGCGTGATCCTTATGCTGAACGCAATCCTTGCAACACCATTTGCTGCCGGGAAGACCTGAATCCTTCTTTCCCAGTGCCTGCAGGCTGTTATGACTCCAAGGTAAATTACCTCAATTTCAGTATCTGCTGAATGTTTGCTGCAGCCTGTTTGTGCTCCTATTGGACCTGTAGCATGTTTCCCTGCACTAGGGCAGGCATGGCCAGGCCTGTCTGTTCCCTCTTTTCATGCTTTCCCAGTGCTTGGGCAGATCCCAAGGTGGTCATTCTGTGCAGTCCCATCTCCTGTCCCTGCCACCTGGCACAGTGGCAGAGGGCAGAGGATATGGGGGAGGTGTGCAAAGGAATGATGTCCATGGGAACTTGTGGTCTTTAGGGCTTAAACCCCAAAGCCTTGCAGCAGGAGGAGCCTAAGAGAAGGCTGAATGAGCCTTCACATCACTCAGGGGAGGTGACTGTTGCACAGCCTTGGCCTCCTGTTCATGGGGACTGTGTGGGTGCCTCCCCAGAGCCCACAGGAATGTGTTTTCAGCCTCACTTAAGCTTCACCTTTTCAAAGCCTGGCTTTCTAGTGAGTCACCCTACTCGAGGGCTCCACCTCTCTGTGAACTTGCTTTGAGCGAAATTTGGTAAAGATCACTTGGCTTTCTGGGGGGATGTGGGAAAATCCTTAGACCTACTGTCCTGGAGAAAGCAGCAGTATTTCTAGGCATCTTGTATGGTGTTTTCACTGTGGGGGGCAAAACCTGAGTAAGCAGCTGCCCAGCCCTGGTGTGCTTTATTTTGTGGGGACCAGCCTGCTGCGTTTCTGGATTGTGAGTTTGGCTGCAAGGATGGACCCTGTGGAGGCGGTTTTGGCATTGCTGGTGCTGTGTGTCCACTCAGCTTGCACAAGCCCAGGCCAGCTGGGAATGGGCTGGGCTGGGGGAGGACAGGGGACCTAAGAGAGGCATTGAGAGAAATAGCCCAGAGCAGAAGCAAAACCTGGCAGTGAAGCTAATGCCAGTCTGTTGTAAACACAACAGACTCTGTCCTTTCCTAAATTACCCTGAGAGTGCCCGAGGGGACAGCCCAACATGCAGCAGAGCTTAGGTCGGAAGGTCTAGGCTGCCTGCTGCAGCTCCAGCTCTTTTGGAGACGCCCAAACCCGGGGAGGATTGTCCTGAGGACAGATGTGCTGCCTCTGTCACCCTGGGTAAGTGCAAGGGCCAGAGGGCAGCGTGGGCTTGGGCTTTGCTACTGCCAAAGGGCAGGCATTTCCCCTTGCCCACTTTCTTTAATGTCATCAAATCTCCCAGAGCTGTTCCCGCTCTGCGGGACGGGTGCGCATCAAAGACCACGCCATGGGTGCACGCCAAACACCACGCCGCGGTTTTGCCCTGAACTCCTGTCCTTTATTACAGGTGTCAGATTTCCGCCTGGCTTCAGCGTTCACAGCCGCTGCAATCAATGGCCCCCCAGTGCAGGGCGGGCTCCCTGTCTTCACCTGGAGACGGTTTAACCACACGCGACACCAGGGCCTGCCAGAATCATACAACTTCCATTTCGTCACCATGAGGCCGATCCTATAAAACCAGCATCAATATTCCCAAACGGGATTTTTTTTTTTTTTAATTGAGATTTTAATTCCTGTGTGTAATAAATTGACCTGGATGTCCACATCCCTCTGCCTTGCCTGCCTTCCCCTGTCCTGCCTGTCAGGCACTTTGTACTGACATCGGCTGCCTCTCTGCAGCCCAATGTGTGTTCTGCTCTTCTGAGCTATTCGGGTGGCCCTTCCTCTGACTAGGATTGATGGGAAGCAGGAGTGGTGCTGCTTTTTGGTGATCTGAGCTATCATCGCAGCTGTTCCCAGAGCGGGAGCGAACTGCAATGCCATCAATGAGTGATCTGCCTCTTGTAGCAGCATGGGACCTGCCTCTGGGGCTGGCCCAGCCTGGTGGCTGCTCTGGGCCATGGTGGCCTTATCTCTGTTCGGGCTTGATGTCCGCCTTTTGTCTGAGCAGGCTATGAGATGTGCTGCAAACTGCTGCTCATCCAGGAATGTCACTTGCAAGACTGTCACTTGCAAAGAGCCAAGGTGCTGTTCTCTATGGCCGATCAGTAGACAACAGGCGCGCAAGGGCATGGTTTTTGCAAGATTTCCTTTGTCTCATTTCAGAAAGGTAAGGAGGACCTGTGCCTGGAGATCTCTGAAAGCAGCCCAATGCTTTTGGAAGTACCACCCCTGCCCCACAGGCTGCAGTGTAGCAGCAGGGAAAAGGACTGTGTCTGCATGTGTCCGTGTGATAGATCTCTGACTGACCGGCCCGGGCAGTTGTTCAGTGAGCCCTTTGCTCGCTTCCTCAGCTCTGGAGGTGGAACGTGAGGTGGCTGTGAGGGCCAGGGCTGTGCGTGTTCTTCTCAGTTACCTGTGTTTGCACTGAGGAGTTGAGTCACTGGCCTGTTTTGTGCTAGATGTTACACGTGTAATTAAGTGAAAGAAAATAAACAGCCCTTGCCTCATGGCCTTGGTGGTCCAAGCTAACCTGCAGAGCAACTGCCCTGTATTCCAAAAGTGAAGGGTGAGTGGTGTGAGGTTTGGGTTGGGCCCCTGGAGTTTAGCTCGTGTGATGGGGAAGGGCGTGAGTTACTGCAGCATGGGTGAGGTTCTACCTGAAATGTTTGGCTGTCACAGTAGGGCTGATCTCCCTTAAGGGGAGAGGGAGGCCATAAGTTACAGCAAAACTTCTGCTGAGGATGAAAATCTGTGCAAACAAATTGCTTCAGTCTTTGCTGGAGCAGGAGGAGGTGAGTGTGAGAGGCTGGAGAGGCCGTCTGTGCCCGTGCAGGGGTAGGAGGAGTGGGTGGGATACAGGGGCAGGGGAGCACTGTGTAAAATGACTGCGTCTGCCGCAGTACTCACCCCAGAGCTGCTTTTCTGCCCTGCAGTACAGTTCTCTGTTGGGTAAAGCAGCAAAATTACTCAGCCATGGTAGCCAGCCGCTCTGTAAGTCTGCATTGGTGGATGTGCCAGCTGCTGCTCTGCCTGTGCTGGAGGGGGATGAATGTGATGTTTGCTTGGTGCCTCTTGAGCCAAAAGCGATGGCCGTGCTGCGCAGGTGCCTTCTGCCAGAGGCAGGGGGGAGACGGCACCCCTAGCCACATGGTTTTTAAATCCAGCACCCCCTCCCTTTACTCCTACCCCTGAGGTTCTCTATCGGTGAAGGTGTCTTGCTTGCCTGCAGCTGGGACCCCCAGAGACATCAGCCCCTGTGTCAGCCCTTGCCCCGGTGGGGTTGGGCCTTGTGGTCCCAGCCCCCCATGCCCTCTTCCAGCTGTGTTGACCAAAGGGCAGTGGGGTACCGGGGACCTGTGATGTCCCCCTGAGCATGAGCAGCAGTGCTTGGCCAAACAGCCCAGTCCCTCTCTTGGGCCCTGGTGCCTCTGAGCGGGGGGAAGCTCTACCTGCTGTGTGGCGTTTACCTTGTGGCGTTTGCTTGGACCCTGCCAGGGCCTGTCTGTCCTTCCTGCTGGCCTGTCACCACAGGGGTCTTGCCCTCTGCCTGGTTTGTCAGCTGTGTGACCTCGTGGGGAGGCTCTGATCGCAGCTCCAGCCTTACAGGGCAGCAATCTTCATGCTTTTTGGATCAGCACCAAAGATTAACTAAGGGCTTTTTTTTTTTTTTTTTTTTTGTTTGTGTAGCTCTCAGGTGTTTGCAGCTGATCGTTACCTTGAGAGTCCTCTTTTATAGCCCTGTGCTGGAGACTGGCAGCTACAGAGCCCCGGCCGCAGCATGAACTGAATTGAAGGGGCAGTAATGGGCGTTACGGAGCACGCGTAAAGGAAGGAAGGGAGCTGGGGGCTGAAGGGGGGTGCAGGGAGCTGAGATGACAGCAAGCAGAGAACCAAGCATCAGCCGCTTCTTCGAGATGGGCAGCAGAGAGGGGCCGGAGGATGGCCATGTGCTAGGTGGCCGTCAGTCCTAGGCAACACAGCGACATTGCAGGTTGTATTTACTGCCTTTTCACCCAATCTTCTATGAAAACACCCGTGTAAGAGCATTGTTTAAAAGGAAAGTGGCAGTTGATGACTATGATGGATGGTGTTCCTGATTGGGGCACACCTGGATGCCCCCCCCTGCAGGGAGTGACAGGCCCCTTGGTAAGTACGCAGGGGAAGGGGAGCTCTGCCTCTCCCCCACCCCCAGCCTCCTACCCTCAGGCGGGAGCTGCTTTGTGCTCAAACCCACCCCGAGTTGTGGGAAAACAGAGCTCTGCTTTTAAAAGCCCTTTTCACTGAGTAAATATTTACATCAATGGGACCTTATGAGCCTCATGACTCTAATCCAGGAGATGGGGGCTATTTTTTATTTTTATTTTTTTAAAATTTTTTTTGCCTTTGATGGTTGTGCTGTTAAAGGTCACTGCATTCCTCTCACTGTGCTGCCCAGCTGCCAACCCTAAACCACAGCAGCTGGATCCAGCTCCTCTCCCCTGCATGGCAATGTCGGGGATGGGAGGAGAGCAGGCTCTGAGTGGGGCAAGAGAGCTCGGACAGCTTAATTCTCGGGCAGCTGCTGAAAATAAAAAGTCTCTTTCATCATCTTGTTCCCCTGGGGAAGGGGAAGGTGTGTGCTAAGCAGAGTCTTTGTGGCAAAAGCTCCTTGTCACTCTTCTTTGCAGGTTTTTCCTAGTCTGTGGCTTCTGCCTCTTAAATGTAAGGTTTTCAGGGACTTACTTTTTTTTTTGGGGGGGGGGCATGACTGAGAGGTGAAACCCCTCCTTTGCAATAATAAAAAGAAATGCGCTGTTCCGTCACTAGCACATGCCTGCAGAGGAAATGAAGCCTCCCAGCAAGACCACCACCATGACCACATCTAATGCAAGCTGTTGCTTCCTTTACCATCCCCCTTTTCCAAACTCCAGGCACGATCCACCCCTCCTCGTTCAGGACGGAGGCACGGGGGGTTGGGCCCTGCTTGGCCTCAGCTCTCCCAGGAGCCACCCATGCGAGGCCTGACCAGCGGCTGTCTGGATCCCCAGGGAGAAACCGACTTCATTTCTCTGTCCCTGTCCTGGTGCTGTGCTGCTGGGCCAGATTACTTCTCCTCAGACCCCTTCCTGGGTTTTTTTGGTGTTTGGTGGTTGTGTGTTTTTTGGTTTGTTTTTTTTTTTTTTTTCAGCAGCAGGGGACCTTCCCAGCCAGAGCCCTGAGCGTATGGCAAAGCTACCCTGCAGCAAACCGGCGTGCGTGCTGGGGAGGGTCGTTTCTCACTTCCCTTTATACCAGCACGAACTGCAATCACGACAGCGCCGCAGCAGCGCGGTTACACTGTATTTTATGACAAAACCAAGGGCCTAGACTATGCGCAGTATGTATAGGCTCTGCTCTATAAATAGGCAGTGTGAGAAACTCCTCTGGACTTGCAAGTGGGAGCATGTTCAGGCATCACTTCACAAGAGTCCATCATCTTTTGGTCAGCGACTTGAAGCAAGTTTAATTAGGGCCAGAAAAACTAATTATTACCATCACAAATTAATCATATGCCCTTGAAGTACAGGCTCAGCACTAACACGGGGTAGGCACGTCAGTAACTCCAAGCTTGAAGCGCTCAATTTGCATTCCCTACGCTCTGGCACTAGAGCTGGGCCCAGGAGCCAGCATTTACCCTCCTGCCCTCTTGGCTCAGCCAAGCTGCCCAACACCTATCACACTGTTTTACCTGGCTTCTACCCTTGAAAAGGAATTGGGGGGGGAGGGAGGCTGAGACTTTTTCGAGCCCTGCTCTAAATCACCCTTTTTTATTACCTCTGATTTCATTACTGATGCGGTGACTTCTGAGTGCAGCAGCTGACCCCAGCTTGCAAAGCATGGCCCCCCGGGGCGGGGGGGGGGCAGACGGGGCTGAGCCCACTGCTGCAGGCTCAAGGCTCTAACGCTTAAGGGCTCTGTGAAAAACCAAAGGCAGCTGCTGCACTTGTTAGCCTCTTGCTAGAAGCATGACCATTTCACTCCAGAGGTCAAACCCAGCCTCTTGGAGGGACAGGAGGGTCACACCAGCACCCTGGTTTCCATTCCTGTCCCCCTCTGGGGCAACTTACTTTGGGATGCAAGTTACTGGATGCCTGTCCCGGATATGTACCCCCTTCTTTGCTTTACAAAAAGCACCTGGAAGGCAACTTTCTAGAAAGTTCCAGCATTGCTTTTGGGTTTTTTTTGGGTTGTTCCTGTGGGAAGGCTGGGCAGGCAGTGTCATGCAGTTGCCTTTCTGGGAATGACCTAGAGCCAAACCCTTGGTGCTCACAGTTACCGAGCGAGGTGGCCACCAGCCTGCCAAGCCCAGGCGCCGGCAGTGCCCCCTCCTCCCCCGGCAGCACTGCTGGTGGGCAGGGGCAGAGGTGGGGCTCTCTTCTGGAAGAGTCCCCCTGAGATGCCTGGAACTAAGCACAGATGACTCCAAATGTTAAAAACCCAGTAGTTTATTTCAAAGTATAAATTTCAGGCTTGTCAGACAAAACCCCACTACAGTTAACACAGACACACACGCTAAGCTACAGTACATACAAAAATGGGGAGAGCTTGCAACTGCCCAGTTTAAATTGGACATTAAATCAGTCCTACTTTTTTATTTTTTTGTATTTACAAGTCCAGCTGCAAAACAAAACAAGAAATCGGATTCCGAGTTTCCTAACAAAGGATTTTGCACGTTTGACTCCCAATAGCCAATAAATTCCTAAAGCTGAACAGGACTCCCCAAACAGCTACTACCCAGTTGTCTTATTTACAGCTATACCCCATTAAATTAAGACAGCACTTCAAATACATATCTATGTGTGTATGAATGAAAAAAGAACGCTCAGCCTGTGTAATGACAATGAGAAATAAAGATGCATTTGAATGGCATTTAACTCAGAAGGGATGAGAAGGAAAAATTCATTCATTTGCTTTCTCTTAGCTACCCTTATTTTTTTCTTTCTCCCCTCAGAAGGTGGTTGGAAGGGGATACAAGTTGTGGTGGCAGGGCTGGCTCAGTGTCATTTGAACTCCTGTCCCTCCAGTGTTTTCATACAATGCCCACCCCTACCCCAACCAACAAATTAAAAAAATATATATTTAATATATCACGCTTCTATTTAAAAAATCTGGATAGATATTTTTGACGAAATGAAAAATACTGAAGAGTTTATAAGAAGGCAGAATCACAGCTTGATTTTGTACAGCGTAGGCGATACTCTAATGCTGGGGAATGGCTGTTTGGGGAGCAGGAAGAGATTTGACCCATCCCTACGTACAACAGAGATTCTCATTTATTGGACATTTAAGACAAACAGCATAAAGGAAGGGTTGAAGTCACTATTTTTGTTACAGTACAAAACGGTGCTCGGATCCTACTGTTGGGCCCAGTCGTGCTCCCGCTGAAGGCACGAGGGGTTTTGCCGTTGTTCGCAAGGGAAGCAGGGTGAGACCCCTTCTTTTTACCAGGAAGACACTGTGGGCATTTCCAGCCTTGTGCTAAAACCCTTCGGATGGGCGAGTGTCTTGGTGCTTGTGCTCAGCGATCGAACATGACCAACGGTAGCACAAATAATTCGAAGGAGCCAAGTCCAGGGCTCCTCGGGAAGCTGGCCAGAGCGCAGAAATAAATAGGGGCCAAGGGGAACCTGCCTCTGCACCCCCACGTTTGCTGGAGCTGCTGCTGCAGATACAGTACCGACGCTATACGTACCACAGCCTGCCCCCTTCCTAGCGTTTAGTTACTTGAATCCCATAAAGCTTTTTTAGACATATGCTAAAATACAAAGGAGGCTGGTGAAACTGTGGCTAGGGGGAAGCGGTGGAAGGGAACAGAGTTCTGCCACCAGCGCTGCCACGGCAGGGCTCCTCCCCAGCCAGAAACGGAGCTAACCCAAATCACGTTCAGCCTGGGCATCCAGATGCCCTTGCATCAACACAGGGAAAACAAACCAAGCCTAAAACAAACCAGAAAGTGAAGGAGGATGGAAGACACAGCTGTAGGGTCACTGCTGCGTTTGCTAAAACGGGGAATCAGACGCAAGGTGGGTACCGCTGAAACGTCAGGCGCCCAGTGCCAGCAGCAAAACGCTACGTCAGGAACGATGCTGTACCAGGGTACTGAAAATAAGGTGGAAAAACTTGCATGAAGGGCAAAGAAGAAACTAAACCCAACCTTTCCATTTAGAAGCCACAAAGAGATTTTTAGCATATCTAAAAGTTGATTATCGGAAGCCTCTGGCAATTAACACTGTTACGAAGAGCCCAGTGCTAACAGACCTGCACTGGATGTTCCTGGATATTTTGGTAATACAGTCAAATAAAGTCTATCAAACAAAGTAAATTATTTCTGAATGTTTGTTGCCAGCAGAAATTTAATTCCTCAATACTTTTATTGTTTACGGGAGGTAAAAGGATAATAGAACTAACCAGCCGCCCCACGGCACAGGGAAAAGCGCTGTGAGTTAAGGAAATTAAGCAACACTCTGCTAGTGTACGGGGTGAATACACGCTGCAGAGATCTGCTCCACCACGAAAATGGTTTTGCAGAAATGGCATGGCTCGCTCTGTGCCACCTTTAAGGTCTCCAAACTAAGCCGGGCACCTGGAAGTCAAGCCACGCTTTATCGCATACTTTACCACCACTGCTTGCTCAAGATCCTGCAATTGGGCTTTCAGCAGCCCTGCGGGGAGAAACAGCAGGGCAGTCGGCTTTCGCCCCACAGCTGCCACGGCTGCAGCCAGCAAGCGGTTGCGGGCTTATTCACTCTACTCGCAGGAAAAAAAATGACCTGCACTCTGCCGTACATCGCAGAAATGGGTCTGTTAACAGAAGCCAGGCTTTACAATCCGTTTGGTTGAGAACTGCATCTTTCTTTAGTAAATAAAGATGAGTTGTCCTTCCCTAAAGACACAGCCCACGCAACCTCCCAGCGCAACAGCGGCGCGTCCCTTACGCTGCCTCCATGGGAGGCAAGCAGACTGACGCAGGACTCTCACCCCCCGCCTGTCCCAAGCAAGACTAAGCCTAAGAACAATCGTGACCTAAATGCAAGCACAAACTATAGAAAAGCTCATGTATAGTTCGGGCTGGAATCACAATTCTATAAGCAGCGGGAGTTCTAGGTTGTATTCTAGTATTAATTTTAACTTTCAAACTATAAAACCTCATTGTACTGACGCGGCCAATGGCCCTTTGGTACCACCGCAACGACGCATTGAAAAGAATTGCCCCAGCAGGACTCGACAGCCAGCAGCTGGAATGAACTGCCCTAACCACTAATACAGAACTGGCTTTGTAAGGACCCAACTTTCTGTACGTAGACCAAATGCATTATGAAGTAATTATTCCTTGAAACAGGCAGACAAAACATTTAATGAAACATAGAAAAAATTCAAGGCATTATTGATTATTGGCACCAGTAACTCAGGGACAACGGTTACTCAAAGGCCAGGCTGCACATCGTTCCTACATGAGATGCAGCGTGAGCCTTCTCCCATGATACTTGGATTTCGACAGGATCTTTGCTCGCCCAAATCAATAGAACTGCTGTACTTTAAATGCAAGTTCCCATACAGAAAACATTCGCTACTCACCTGACAGCGCCACGGTCCCAGCTACAAGGAGGAGGGCAGTAAAACAGCAGAGACAGAAGTCTCCAATGCAGTTTCTTTCACCGATGAAAGCTCTCGACGGGAACACAACTACAGAACCCATAATCTCATAGCGTATTTCACCAGCCATGTTTTGGGATTTATTTTTTCCTGCCCTTTTCCAACCTTGCTTTATATTTAAAAATGTTGGTTTTAAGAAAGAGAGCACCAAAATTTAGAAAATGCTTTCTTCTACAGCTTTGCTACATGGCAAAGTGGATTGAAAAAAGACTCTTTGCCTTCCAAATCCACCATTTGGTTCTGCTGGGCAGGAACGAGAGCGCTGTCCTTGTTCTGGAAAGTAAAATAAAAATCTCAGCTTTCTTGTCCGGGTGTGTAACAATTTGGTTCTGCAAAAAAGCAAGTATAACATGCCAACCACAGCGGGGCAGATGCACCAATTTCTTTTCTCAGCTCAGAAGCATCATGAAAGCGGCTATTAGCATTTGCAATTGCTCACAAGTGTTAGGCCAGTGTCTAAAATTGTTTCTAAACTGCTTTGGGCGCGTTAGCTTTCTGCAGGGGCAGGCAGGCGACTGACAGAGAGGACTGGAATGCCAGCTTCCGATCTTCTTGTACTAACTGAGCATCCACACCGAGTGCAAACAGCGAGAAGCTTTCATGGTGCCACACCACAGAGGTTTCTTCTTTGGCTGAAGGGCAGCATACAGCTCTCCCAAAAGAACAGGGAAAGGCTCTGGTGGAAAATACAGTCTGTATGCTCTAATATTCCCGACAGGACAAAAACAACTACTCAAGAATTACAGCGAGGAAAGGGTTGCATGATACTGCAGGTAAAAACGAATCCAGTGTCAGCAGATGTTACACTTCCTGGTTGTTACAGAAATAATAATTACTGCAGGCCAGGAAAATGAGAAGCAGTAATGAAAGGCTAGAAGGGTAAAGGGGAAAATAACTCCAAGCAAATAAAAGAACACCACAAGGTATCTGGCTACATTTATTTCTGAAATTATTCTTTAAGGCACAAAATAAATCTAAAAAATAGGGCTGGATGTATGAAGGGAGGGGCAGAGAAATTATCTCAGCTAGAGAGGTGTGAATGCACGCTCCACAATCCAGTTCCAGATCTGACCTGGGAACGCTCCCAGCGTGAGTGGGGGAGGATGGTGAAGGCAGAGGAGCGTTCTTATTTAGGAGAGGTAGGAGGTAGCGGGGTGATTTATTTTTTGTTTTTCCCACCACCTCCAAGTTTACACACATCTTGGTTCCCTTGCCAGACTCAAGTTCCCTTCCCTCCCCTCAGAGAGCACATCACAGTTTGCAAAAGTAAGACCAGACCGCTCAATCTTCCAGTACAAAAGTGAGACCTTGAATCACCCTTCGTATCACAGCCTGCTCACAGAGCGGTGGGGGGCAGGAGGCAAAATCTGTTCTTGCCCTCACGACAGTGCCTCAATAGGTATTACAGATGTGTATGTTTGGCTTCAGACAAACTGTAATTTATTATTTTGTTCCCACTCTGAAGCAGAACCCCAGGCATCCAGGGTGCCCTCGGATAAAGGGTGGGCAGGTATCTAGGTGGAACAGCTGTCATGGAAGGGAAAATGAAATTTTCAAACGGCCCATGACTTGAGCTATCCAGAAAAAACAGGCTCTCTTGCTGCAGGTGAGACTTTATTTTTCTTTTGGTTCTGAATGCATGTAGTGTATCACACAACTGTCTAAAATAATCCTGCAAGAGAGTGGATTTAAAAGTGAATTTCATGCATGGGATCAACCCCCCAAAACTGGGGTAATTCTTGGTAGTAGGACAGGTTTAAAGGCTCCAAAGATCTCTAGTTTAACTGCTCTGGGAGGAGATCACATCTGTGGACTGGGGGTCACAGAAGGGTCCAAAACGTCCATAGATGTCTTTAGCCCGGACCGCAAAGTAGTATTTGCTGCCAGACACAAACTGTGTAAGAGTGCATGCCATGGGTAGCGGGAGGGCCTTCACTTCCCCAATCTTCTTCCACTGGGAGGGCATAGTGGCACTCGGGTCCTCGTGGTAGGCGTAGAGATGGTAACTGTCCACAGTGGCACAGCTCCGGTCCACCTCCATGACGCTCCACGACAGCACAATACCATTCTGGCTCTGTACCCGCGCCAGCTTCAGCTGTGGCTTTTGAGGCAGAGAAGTGTTGGCAGCTTCAGGGGGCAGACGGGGTGGCTGCGGCGCCTCCGGGAGCGGGGCGGGATGCACAGGGCGCAGTGGCTCCTAAGCAATGCAAGAGCAATAAGGGGAAGGTCAGAGTCTACAGCAGCAGAACGAGGCGGCTTTAATTCATCACTCCCCAGGCAAATGGAAGCAAATGAGCCTGCAGTCACCCAACCATTGGGCTTCTAAGCCCTGTGCGCAGAGAGCACACAGGCAAGAGAGCAGCAGCAAAAGTTGAGAAAGGGTGGGACCACAGGTTCTTATTATTCACATGTAAATCCCTAGCAGTATATCTGATCATTGCCACTGTTATTTCCCCATCTCATCTTTGCTTCCCACCCAAGAGGTGACGGGCTGAACACTCTGCCCTTTACCAAGACCGAGCAGGCAGGTTCACGATGACTTCGAGCTCCATCTGCATTTGAACTGCTGTTCCCACATTACCCAAAACACCCCAGGCAGCAGATTAAGCTGACAACTCATCATCTTTTCAACGGGCAGTTTTTCAGTCACAAAAGGAAGAATGGGTAACAGTACCACATGGATTTTATCAGCTTAAATTGATCACAAAAGCTCAGCCTCAATTTCCAGAAAATTTTAAAATAAGGGCACAAGCGTAGCCTTCCACTCATTTTTTTTATACCACAGAAACAGTCCTAGGTGTCTCATTTATGTTAGTTAAGATGAATTCAGGAATGTGGTTACAGTGAGTACAAAATTTTGTTATTCTTCAAGCCAGGGGCCTTTCAAGTTGGAATCTGGGGTAGTTTTTGCCCTCTGAAGCACTGTGTGTGATATTGGCTTGATTTATTCTTGTTATTTATCACTGGAGAATGCACGAAGTTGAATGGTGTCTAGATGGAAAGAATGGTGAGCCACCTTGTTGGCAATACATTTACCAGTTCAGGACATCACAAGTGATGTGACTGCCCAAAAGTGAGCGTGCAGGCAATGTATTTGGTTCGGTCTGAACAACAAAACTGCGTGAGATCAGTCAGAGTAAATTCTCAAATACTTACGAAAAGGGTTTGAGGTGATGCAGAAGTAATGACCCCCAACAGTGATTAAAAAAACCCTCTGAAATTTGGGAGTTGGCAACCTTGAGGATCTTGTCTGTACTTTGTTCTCCTACCTCAGTTTTGCAAACAGCTGTACTGAGAAACTGGTCATCCAATTCGCAGCCAAACCATGACTAAACTTTTTAGTGGCAGTTCTTCTGTACCCTGGACTCCACAAGTCACCTGCAGACAATTCATGTACCATTCTTCAACATGTGCTACTGGTGATCTGGAGAACTCTGGGGTAAGCTAACAGACTGCATGGCTTTTACCATTCTTGGCAGAAGTTGCTGTGGGTGATAGGGTGCTGCTATGCACGTGAACTGGCTGCAAAGTGTCTACAAGCATTTCACTATTCTGCAGTTGACATTAAGGAGGAATCTGAAAGACATTAATGCAGAGACAAGCCTGTAAATTGCCTTAAGTCATGCCAAAAGGACTACTCACAGCATGCACTTGTGGTGGTCGATGATGGACCGTAAGCTGAGGTGCTCCAGATCCAAGAGTTAGTCCATTGTTCACAACGTATGCAGTTGTTTGAGGCATTCGTACTGTCATACCTGTAAGAAGCACAGTGATTACTTTGAGTATTCAATACTTAAAATCAGCTAAGCGGAATACTGGAAGACCAACTCCTTGGTTCAGCTGGATGACACAAATTTCAAACTGACACTCTCAAACTGCCAGCAGACTGATAAAGTACTGCACAACAACAAAACCATGTCCTATCCCCTGAAGCTGCAGAAGTGAAAGAGAGCAAGTGCTTATGTCTGCAGAGGGGACAGAATGATGTTCTAGTAATTTGTAGCATGAAAGAAATGGGTGGGGAAGTGTGGGAGATACAGGAAACTTAAGTATGAAAAGAAATTACATCACTCAGATTCAGAAAGGAAAAGACAAAAGCTGCTGCAGCAGAATGATACCCGTTCAGTATTCAAGAGCCAGACGGCTGTGCTGTGGATGGCACCAAAACCAAAAAATGTAAGTGTGCTGGTTGTGGCTGGGACAGAGTTAATTTTCTTTACAGTAGCTCATATGGGGCTATGGTTTGGACGCTCTCATTACTTCCGAGCAGGGCTTACACAGGGTCAAGACCTCTTCTGCGTCTCACCCCACCCCACCAGCAAGTAGGCTGGGGGGGCACAGGAAGCTGGGAGGGGACGCAGCCTGGTCAGCTGACCCCTACCTACCAAAGGGATATCCCATACCATATGATGTCATGCTCAGCTTATAAAGCTGGGGGAAGAAGAAGGAGGAAGGGGGAACGTTTGGAGTTACAGCATTTTGTCTTCCCAAGTAACCATTATGCATGATGGAGCCCTGCTGTCCTGGAGATGGCTGAACACCTGCCTGCCGGTGGGAAGTAGCAAATGAATTCCTTGTTTTGCTTTGCTTGCGCGCGTGGATTTTGCTTTCCCTAATAAACTGGCATTATCTCAACCTACGAGTTTTCTCACTTTTACTCTTTGGATTCTCTCCCCCAGCCCACTGGGAGGGAGTGAGCAAGTGGCTGTGTGGGGCTTAGTTGCCAGCTGGGGTTAAACCAAGACAGTGAGTCACTGTCCACAAAGCTTGTCCTCCCTCACAGAACAGGCACCACCATGGATGTTACTCACAGGCATTACCATTTCATTCATTCCCACAGCAAACTGACCTGACTGGCAGGAATAAACTGGGTCATCTTATAGCCTTGTAGATAATATCCAGAACTCTTGCAAACTACCAAGTTTTCATTCATTTTATACTACATCTCACTCTCTTAAGTAACATTTTGTCTATTTACTCTTGGAACTTGTATTTCTGTGTGCTCAAAGCTTTTGCTCATAGTTAGGGGTTGCCTAGGGTGTCCCTCTATTTCTGCCCAGAAAGACAAGATTTGGGGCAATCTCTACCACTCCCTATTTCCACACTTGTATGAGATTGAAGCATTCTAACACTCGAGAAGAGAAGGTTGCAGAGCGGCACACATCAGGAAACCACAGCTATTGGATAGCAATTTCTTCTCCATATAAATAGTCATCAAGCTATGATCATAACTGATGAGCATCAGAAGTCTACGTAAACTGTGAGTCTGAGGCAGGGAGCTCAGAGTGCTAGATCTTAATGCTTTTATAACGAAGTGCTGAGCTCTAGGTAGCTGCTTCACATCTTTCTCCTACTGGCACATCTATCTAAGAAGCTAATGAAGCTGTGAAAACTCCCATAGGATAAACAGTCACCTGAACTGGCTTATTTCTCATCTATGAAAATCCAATCAGATATGCTGTTTTAGCATGACTGTGATTCTGTCTCAGGAAACTGCAATAATCTGAAGAAAGATGGACAGAAATGCCTCAACAAGGTACAAATTTAGTGTTATTTCTAGGTAGGCATGCTACTTAGTTGAGGTAGAAGTACAAAACTACAATTCGCAAAGCACTTCGGATCAGTTCTTACAGTTAATCTTTTGAAGAGACAGTGCAGAGACCTTACTCCTGAAGCATCTGCTACTGACACTAAAGACTGTTTCAATGATAATATAAACCAATATATATCAGTAGCAGCATTTCTGAAAGCTGTATAGCAAAGATGGTGAAAAATGTAGAATGGCCTAAAAGATGAAAACTCATGACAGCTAAAAGGAATCAAGAAACATGACTGCTATTTTGTTAACACCACGTGAAACCTCTCTACCCGATATGTAAATGTGAAGCCTTGAAATAATCTGTATCCTAACTAAACTGGTCTTCTATCTACTCAGGCTAACCATCTGACGTCCTTGTACTGAGGTATAGGGAATACACGATGCTGTAGAAGAACCTGATCTAGCTAGCGGTGTCCCTGCTCACTGCAGGGGGGTTGGGCTAGATGACCTCTAGGGGTTCCTTCCAACCCAAAACATTCTATGATTACCATCATTTTCTTACGTCTTATGTGGCTCAGACAATAGTACTGAGTAATATGCAGACATACTTTTTGAGCCAGAGTAACAGAACTGCCTCTAACAGAATCACAGGGAAGTCCAGGTTTGAAAGGACCTCTGGAGATGATCTGGCCCAACCTTCTGCTGAAAGAATGCTCTTAGATTAGGTTATTCAGCTGAATCTTCACTATTTTGGTGGAAACCTGCCTTCATTTCTGAGAATTTGTAAGTAGACAGCTGTAGGATAACCATTCATTGTATCACTGGACCATCAGGTCAGAAGCACATTACACAGAGATCTGTTGTTCGATGACCTTGCCCGAAAAACATATGCATTCCCTATCTCATTGCGTTCTCCTAGAAAAGACTTTAAAATAGCGTATTACCTGTTCTATGTTCTTCAACAACACATAAATTATCTTGCATGTCAAACACTAAAAGGTATTCTGTAGAAATTAATACTAGTGATGTGCATTCAGTCATAAGAACTCTAAGAAGTGGTAGATTCTGACAAAAACATGTATTTTATATTTTGGTACAGAAGAAGAAAATACTATTAAAAATAATTAACATAAGTGAATGCACGGTTAAGTACTCAAAACTTAGGTAGATCACACACATCTAACTTGTAGCTAAGGGTAATGATGAAGAAAACTAAGTGTGGGTTGAGGTAGAAGTTGAGGAGCTAAAAAAAGGCAGTTAAGATCCATCACTTCGTAACAAAATATAAACTATCACTTAAGGTCTTTATTTTTGACATCTACTACTCATTTCAGAAAATGAGTTTACTGCTACGGAAAGATACCAGTTACATGTTTGCAAAGTCAAGATTAACTTGCTGACATCTCTAGTCAAGGAAACTCAGTCACATATCAATTTCTCACTAAATATATTTGGTGAGAAATTTCATCTGTCCAGGCCTAGAGAAAATAAGAAAAATTTGATGGGCACAGGACAGAGATTGTTAAGGAATTACATTAGGATGCATGATATATATGCAACTTTTAGACAGGAAATTGAACATGATTTACTACATACTTACATGTTTTAATCTTACTCCATAATACCAAAGGGGTCTCTAACTATCCTTCTACAAATAGTGGTGCTCATCACATTACCTTCCACTACCTTGTAAAATACTGGGCATGTCATCCAGAGATGTCTAATTGTCAGAGCTAGTGCCTGAGATTACCTACATTCAGTTTTTCCTCATTCACATAGCTCTACAGGGAATGATTTCTTAATAGCCTGAGATTTTCTCAAGTCTGGAAGCTGGAAAAAACCCCTAACCTCTATAATTGGTACTAGTATAGTAAAAGAAATAAACAACAAGCCCTAAACAGAAAAACAAACCCCATATCCAGCAGGTAGAACATATCAAGCTGTGTCGTGCTACAATGTGCATGGAAGAAAGCATCCCCTACCTCCAGTCTGTGGGTTGACAGGCCTTAAACCGGGGCTTGGCATGACAGCTCCTCTTACAGGATTCTGTGCTGGTGATGCAGGAAGAGTGGTATAGACCACCTGATGGTTAGCAGGGGCTCTTGGTATAGGAAGTTTTGCAGCAGTTTGAGTCACTGGCCGATGAGTTACATTCACTGTTGTCGGAGCTGGAAAAAGATAAGACAGACCACAACCTAGAATGGAATTCCACAACATTAAGCTGATATGCCTAGTCCAGAGTATACACCTCCTTTGGAGAACTGGCTCATCTGAGCCACGCAAAATAAAAACTATCTCTGTGAAATTCTATCTGCTTTTGATAGTGCAAAAAAAAAAAAAAAAAAAAGAGAAAACAGCCTAAACAAACAGTAATTTTCACCTGAAATAATAACGCAAATATATATAGAAATTCCAAACAGAAAGATAAGCATAATCCTCTCCCCCAACCCCCAAAAAAGGTCCTGAATGTAAGCACAGCTGTGGAGAATATAAAACGCACCACCAAAGAGTCTGTAGAACAGATCAGTCATAAGAAAATTCCAATGCCAACTAATCTTCAACAATCATCTACAGAAAAAGAGAGTAAAATAAAGAAAAAAGAGGATCTACGTTTCTTTATGTCAGAAAGAAAAGGAGGGGCAGGGGAATCACACTGCGGACAAAATAACATTTAACTTCAATGTCAGCCTTACCATTCACTCTGCCAAAAGGATTAATTGTCAAGTGCAGATGGACAGAACTAGGAGGGATGTTGCTGATTTTTTTTCCCCCATTACTTAAATAATGCAACTGCTACACGTTTCTTTTCCTTCACTTTTACAAACAACAGTATATTTAATAATTTCCATGATCATCCTTAGCAGGATTTCTTCCTCTCCACGGAATTAATTTGATCCTGAACTCTTTCCAAACCAACAGGACTATCTTTCCCTTTCACTTCCATCAGTGTAAAAGAAAAAAAACAAGTGAAACTAACTAGAATGGAAGATTAAAAAGTGACTCAAACATCCTGAACATTCACCTGAAAAGATGAGCACAATGTAGAACACACAAGAGTCTAGATTAAGAAACAAAAGCAGTCACTGCATTCACATAATGATGTAAAATGAAATTACCTGTAGGTAATACGTGTATGGTGGTCTGGGAAGGGCCACTTGTTGGCACACCTGTCTGCTGCCCAGGGTTTGGCTGCAAAGGCTGCAAGGGTCGAGCCAAAGGCTGGGTGGATAGGCTCAATCCTGTAACGGGTGTCTGGTTCTGCTTCTTGCCATCTGCTTTAAAACAAAAAAAAAATTATAGAAAATAGCAAACAGAAATTAGAACACCACAGAGTTTTAAGATCTTTTTTCCCCTATCATTCACAGATTAGCAAAGAATGTTTCCTAGCATGACATTTCTTTGATCTTTTAATTCTGTAAACAAACCTGTAGAACATTCATTCAATTCCTCTCACCTTCATCATCGCAATCTTCCCCCCCGACGTACTCCATAACGTTTCATTCTAGCATCATGAAGCCTATGTGTTTCAGCGTATTTTGGAAACCTGAATTAGTGCTGAAGTCTTTAAAAGTTTCTATTAAAAAAGAATAGCCTAAACCCTTAAAAAGGCCTAAACACTGCTGTATTCAATTTGTTTCAAAAAACTGATAGAGGCCCCTAAATAGTTCTCATCTACCTTTCATGCTTACATCCTTTTGTCATTTGCTGACTCTTTCCTTTGTTCAACCTGTTAGTCAGCCCTGTTTGTTGCTGTTTTGAATTTTCATGCTATTTTCTTAAAAGGGGGGGAATCACTTTATTATTTATAGAAAACTTTCAAAAGACAATTTAAGTTGTTTTCTGACATTGACACCCTCCTCAACATTACTTACTGACTTGTGAGAAGTGACAAATAATGTCTGTACCTGTAGTTTACTACAGCAGTATTTTTTCCTGCTTTAGCTTATTTGTGGCAACATAAAATATTAATTCAAGTGCAAGTCTGTATGTAATCAAGCCTGTGCACAAGTTGAATAAAAAAAGAATTGAGAAGCTTTTGCCTGGGTATTTCAGCTAGATTAGAGTAGTAGTGGGCAGATAAGGCACCACCAAAAACTAAAAAACACAAGATAAAAGAGGTTTTAAGGGTACTCATTTAAAAAATATTTGCCCTAATAAAATTGTACCTGCAGCAGCCACTAATTTAGTAAAAGAGCACACAGCATAAAAATAAAAAATACGTTATACGTATCTTACTCTTGAGAAAACATATCAACAGTATACTGAAGAACACATTCAGAAACGATCAATTAAGTACACTAACTAGATTTCAAAGCATTACGAACAGGGTTAATGGCAGCGCATCTCAAAATGTTGGGGTTTTTAGCAGCTGGAGACTATCTTGGTGGTCTCACCAAGCTGCCTTTAACACCAGCTATTAACAGCTTGAAGCAGCAATACCCTTCATAAACTGCTACATGATAAATTAAATACAATTCAAAGACCTCAAAAATAAAATACAATATAAATTGCAGCCCATATAGTCTTCCTGTAGACTGAATAACCAAGCTACTTCACTGAAGCCATTTGATGAAAATGTAATTTACTTTTCTTTTTTCAAAGTCTATGAAAGGAGCATTTCATTCTGAAAACAAAAGGCGAGATGTTTTCTGCTCTTTCATCAACTAACAGGTCTTGTGATTAGTTCAAGCTTCTTTTTGTTTCCATGAGTACACGAGATTTCCCAGTGTCCAACAAATTATTTGACTCTGAAGAGATTCCAATGGAGATGCATATGCCTGTTTAACTTTGAATATTTACAGACTGATGCACATTTCAGCTGCCATTGGATAATTTAAGTGATGCGAGTGCAATTCTTAGTCATGACCTAGAGAAGGAGCACTCAGAACCCAACTAGTAAAAACTCCGACACACTACTGCTGTGAAAATGTAGTTCAAGTAAAAATAACAGTCTGGACAAATGTGAGAGCTTTTTTGGTGTTGCTTTTGTTTTTAAATGTCACACAGAAGCAAACTCATTTGTCCCTGACAAATCAAGAGCCCTCTGGAGATTCCAGTTGCTGGAACCTAGGTCAGTATCGTACCAGCCATGGGAAGTGATGGAAGATAACCAACTAATCTTCACTAAATAAGTGGAAACAAATAGCAAAGGCTATTTTTGCTATATAAGTAAAAAATCAGCACGGCAAAGAGGACGACTGGGCGCATAGTAAACTAAAGTAATACAGGAACAGTTCCAATGCTTAAATGAACAGAGCATCATATTCTTTAAAAATGTAGAACTGATGGAGACAGGACAATCTGGTTTATGAAAATGAGCGTAAAGTGGAAATCATTACTACTGGAGGTGTAAGCAAAACTCCCCACCTAATAAGCAAAATGAAAAAGAAGGGCTAATTTCCATGCCAGAAAAAGGCCTACAGCACTGTAGTTATAGCAGGAAGGGGTTTTAGTCAGCATACTAATTCAGAAGTGGCATCATGGGACACCATACACATGTTCAAAAATAAGACAAAAAATTATCCAGAAAGCTACACATTTGTTAATCAGATAAAGCAGTTTATAAAATAAAAATTGATTCTCTATGTATTTAATATTTTTTTCCTACAAAAAGGTAAATGCAAAAAAAAAAAGTGGAACATGGCTGCTTTTGAGAGTACATCTGTGTGTCTGTCTTAGATCACGAATCCACTTTAGACTAGGGATAGGTATCAGCTAAATCTATTAGTTGTTTCGTTTCTCAAATGTTACACCACATTTTTGTTAATAATTTTTGCACACTTCAGGTGTGCATTAAATTTAGTTTAGTGTTTTCACAGTGTGATGGTAATACTTCCCCCCCCCACGAAGCGCTATTTGAATGCAAACTGTATGTAAAAGGGGCTGGAAGTTAGAGATGTGTTTCCGTGAAAACCCCCGAGTAGTGGGGTTTCAAAAAGCCAAACCAATAGCTGTTGAAGGACAGCTACACTGTTTTGGAGGAGCACTGTGTGCAAACCCAGTGGCTCAAGCACACGATTAGAGGCCCTAGTCACTTTAAAAAACCCCAAACAACCTGCCCCAAAAAGCAGCCAAACCAAAATTCCCCACCCTCAAAACCATGATTAGCCCGTAAAAATAATGCACATTAGCCCATAAAAATAATGCACAGTTTTGTCTGTCTACCATGACTGAAAACTTTGCTTGATGACAGTCTATGCAGATCTGCTCTTCCATGACCCAATACAGAAACTCTGATTTCAAGTTTTATAACCAAAAAAAAAAAAAAAAAAAATCACCTAAAAATTCCAAAGTTCTTAACCTGAAGTTTAAGTCTAATTTACCTTATATACATACTTTGGTATACAGTACTACAGATACTAATTTTAATTATTGATCCAAATGGAAACATCATTGGAAAAAGGAAAGAATGGATAGTAGATTACATGAACAAGTTTAAAATCTACCACAATATTAAAATTTGATCTCAACCCAAATCTTTAGTAATTTCAACCAACAAGGATACACATTGTAGTTGTATACTACCAAAATAGCATAACTTCTGTTTCCTAGTCAGGAGAGATTTAAAGGGAAACACATGACAGACATCTCTCTCCAGACATTAACATCTATTTAAATACCTTTTATAAGTAACAGAATTAGGCTTACTTCGTATGCGGGTGACAGCGCTTTAAACAAAATAATCAGGACCTCAGTGTTCTTGGGAACACTATGTAGGTGTTCCTCTTCTATTTGAATTCGTACTGAACTGATATTCCAGCATACTGCAGTAAACACCATAATGCTGGAGGTACTTTATATCCTGAAGTCATCAAGAACAAAATAAAACTTCCACCACATTTGCCGTAAACAAAGTTCAGTGGAAAAAATATTTGGCCTAAGGTATATATGTGCTTATGATCATGTAAAAGCTGTCAGAAATGTACTTTTCCTCTCTGTTTAATGTGAATGTTACTACCAGAACACATGAATTATTTACCAAGAAACTTGCTCAAAATCCTACAGATATGTTTTCGCTGCATGGTGAAACTCAAACTTTAATTAGGGTTTTAGACCATACAACTTATAGGAAAAATACTGGCTTACCACACAAACTCTAAACGTAAACTGATCTGCATGGCTCGAGACTATCAGACAGTGTCTGGCTTCTGCTTTGCAGTGAAGAGACACACAGGAGCTAACCCAGCCTGAAAGTACTTAGGGGAGCATTCTTACAGTTGTACCTGCAACCACGGTGTTGATCTTTTATGGCAACTGTGAGGTGAACGCATACTTTATGTGAACACGGATGAAAAAACTCTCTGAAAAATGTTACTTTTGATAAGAAAAGTTTAGCTGAAATACATTACAATACTGTGACATGCTGCTTTAAAACATACCATAAATCCATTTTCTATTCTTTTACAAAATACTAAATAGGACTGCGTAGTTTAACCATACCTGACAGAGTTCTATAGTCCAAGTGCAACCATCTTTTTTATCTTTCTGAGAACTAACTCTCAGAAGAGACAACAGTGGTGAAAACTTGATTCCCTATGCTATTCTGACACTCACTTAAGCAATTCACAGAACCACCAAAATCCTGTCTGGAAAGGACCTCCGGTGGCTGTGTAGTCCAACCTCTTGTTGAAACTGGACTGTCACCAATGCAAAATCAACTAAGCTGCAGCTTTGCCGAGCTGAATTTTGAGAACATTCAAGAGCGGAGTTTCTACCATCCCTCTGTGCTGCACTACCTTCCTACTGTGATTTCTTTTCCCCTCAAGCTCAACCTGAGCCTCTTGAACTTGTAGTTCAGAACCACTGCCCTTTGATATCATCGTCTGGCGCTGCTGAGAGGAGTTGTGCTCCATCATCTTTGTAACTCTCCTCCAAGTAGTTGTAGGCTGCTATTACATTGTCTCTCAGTTTGCTCTTTGCCAAAGATGCTGTGGTCTGTCGATCTCTTCTCACAGGCCATGTACTGTAGGCCCCCAACATCCTGACACTATCTATTGGGCCCTCTCCGGTGCTACCACAACTCTTCTGAACTCAAGAAATGGGAAGCCAAAACTGGACGTCGTATTTCAGGTGTGGCCACACTAGTGTCTATCAGGGGGGAATGCTAACTTAAATTTAAATGAGAACACACTGTTGGCTCATACTCAATTCAGTGTCCACCATATTTCCTCTGCTGATAAAAACCAGACTGCCAGCTATCTGAATCGCATAATGCTTCCCTAATACTTGTGCATCACATGAACTGCTTTTGGTGGTAACATTACATTTCTCCCTGTATCATCATCCCAATACGATTTTCTACATTTGTTATACAAACACAGAGCAAGTCAAAATATTAATAATGTACGTGTGGAACTTGAATGCACTAGCTAGAGAGATAGCCACTGAGGTTATCTAAAGGAATCAAAATTCTTGGTGGCTCGGCTCCAGAAGGCAGTGCTGGGGCATACATTTAGAGACCATGCAGAATTAAGACTTTATCTCCAATAGTAGAAATATCAATTTTTCAGTTAAGATGACAGCACAATACATAAGTCTTAAGTACAGACTCTTATTTCTCTGAAACACATTAATTCTCTGCTAATCCAATGCTATTTATAATTAGACCTGCCTACAGTCATGCAAGACTTATTAAAAAAAAAAAAAAAAGTATTATTTTAAAAGATGAAGTGCATCCACACTGCCAAAGGATGTAAGAGCACAACTAGACTTACTCTAATCTTGGCATGCAGTCCCAAAGCAAAGAACAGATCTGCACTTAGTATCCAAACTCTTGCACAGTTTTTTAGTTAAAAGATTAGAAGCTGTAATAATCTAATGCCTGAATACCAATTGTAGAATTAAAAGGTTTTAATTTAATCAGTAAACAGAAAAATTAAATACATGTAGAAGAATTTTCCAAAATATAATAAAGAAACCAAACATCTCAAATTATTCCTCAAGTCTAACAGATTTAAGCATAGACAGCAACAATGCTTAAATTAAGGGAAAGGTAAAAATCTTAAAGACTGTTTTACAGTAAGTAGTATTCCTTTTATTTAACACCTATCAGAATTCTTTAATAACAGCCCTGTTTAACTGAAACACCAAGGAATAAAATACACTAAGCAGAAATACAAGTTTATTCTTTTCTGTCATTCAAGGGATGAAGTAATACTTGTAGCTCAATTACCCTTGCACCTAGCAAAATCTTTTTCACCTACCTTGAGAAGAGCCATCCTCCTCTTCATCCAGTGTAAGATCAATGACACCTCCCGAATCGCTTCCTGTGACCTTCCCGCTCTGAAAGACAAAACTCCTTCATTTTGCAAAAGCAAATCCAGGGAACACAGGCGGAAAAGGGATACAAACTGAACATTGAGAAGGAGAGGTCTCAGAATTGATGCACTTATTAGAAAGGAACTGATGAAATGAGCAGGAGGAAGAAATTTCAGGCAAATTTCCCAGGACTTGAAAAACAGGCAATAACCAAATGACTGTACTGCGGTATTAAATATTAAAGTAGTTTTAGCTTTGTAAGGAGTAAAAAAACCCTGATGACCAGTAGCATATTGTTGTTTTACAGGTAAATAAATAACAATTCAGTGTTATAGAGTATCTTCCAATTATGACTCAGTATTTTAATCTGGTTGTAATCTGGGCTTTCTTCTACAGCAGTATAACCTTTTGACAGAACAGCCACAAGGACTACATATTACTTATCTTGAGACAGCTCGGCCTATGTGCCTATAAAGAAATTGACTTCCCAATAAGGAAAAGAGAAATTTACGCTGGAACCTCTATGCTTATAAAACATGTAATCAAAAGCCATCAGAAAACTCCAATTGTATCCAGCTTTTTAAAGTAATTTCATTACTGTATTTTTACCCATTATCACAAGTTTTAGCATTCTGCTATTCTACATACAAAGCCATTTGTAACCATCTTTTTAGAGAGGATAAAGGGATCTTTTAAGCTGTTGTGAAGGCTAAGCATTATAAAAAGCCCTAGAGGACCATCAAGCAAAATGTATCTTCTGGATCAATTACTTTGCCTTGGCTGTTCAGACTGGAAAGACCACCAACATTTTCCTTCAGGTGACAGAAAAAAATACTGGGGGAGGTCCTATGTATTTGTGTGTTTTTAAATATACTTTCTAGAAAAAAATCTTTAACTATGTCCATTACTAGTTCCTTAAACTTGCTGCAAAAATTAGGGGTTTTTTGGTTCTGTAGAAGAGATGATCATTTATTGTTGCACTGAACTACTACTGATTTATGGATTAGAGTAAACCAGGTTCCTTAGGACACACAAAGGGTTAGAAAAGCAACGTAATTCTCAATCTCTGAACGCTTAACATGGGAAAAAGCTAAGAGTTACCAGCCTGACATGGCCTATACAAATGACAACATGATAACTCCTAGGCAGATTAGAGATTTTTCTGTGTAGTCTGACGGGGACAGATGCAAAAGGCCTAAGCATTGAGATTATCTGCTCAATACCTTTCATTTGGGTAAAACTAAGCCTTTAAGGAGGTCCTAAAGACAATTCTCATATGGGCAAGGCTTTGAGGCGGGGGAAAAGAGGTATCATATGATTACTAAACGCAAACAAAAGCAGTGTCCAAATTTTCAGTCACTAAATTTGGAGTACCTGACATGACTGATTTCTTCATTATGCATTATTACAACCTGATTTCTTCTTAAGTTCTGATGCTCTCACTAATGAAATTCTGCTAATAACCTAAATGATACGCAATTTGAGTAAGAAATATCTAACTACTTATGTTCACAGGTGATAGAAGAGACCTCTATAGGGACTCTTGTCTTTGCTGTACATAAACATCTTTCAGACTTTATTAACCATGGAATTCTTCTGTTGAGTGATTTCTATTTCAAAGACTTTCCAGCTTCACTTTTCTTAGTATGAAGAGCTGATTTACCCACTTGAAGCTCAAGATAAAAGGCACATTCAAATAATCAATGATTACTCGATCAGCATAAAGTCAGGAGGAATTTCATTCCAATTTGATAATCTTCCCAGTCAATGACATGTATTTTGAACTATGTCGCACTCTGCCAGGAGAAAGCAGATTGAAAAGTGGAGGGGGAGATTAATAAGGAACTAGAGAAAGAAAAAAAATAACACTAAGCTATTCATTTCTTCCCACTGTAAAATACATCAGTCTGAAGTAATTTCCTTTCAATTCTTCCTCTGCAAGGAAATCTAAATCCTTAGAAAAATATTCTGTATGAGAGCTAACTGTTTTGAAGCCCTACTTAACTGTGCCAGTCAAGAAAGTTCTTTGAATTTCCAAGTCAACGAATGTCACTGCATGCATTTTTTTTATTTTGGTGTGTCTGAAAGGCCAAAATCTTGAGTTAGTTAAACAGGCAACTATTAAATGATAAATCCAATCAGCTGACAAGGTCTCATACACCTGCACTTCTTAGTAGGAAAGACCTTTTTGTAGTTAGCCACATCATTCAAGGTTTTCTACTTAACGACCCTGGGAACAATCTCCTCAACAGGAACCATCCCTAAGTAGCTAGGTTCTTTCTACAACCCACACTAGAAGTTGCAGATTTGCAGGGCAGCCTTTTTATTGGTGCTTGGTAGTACATCCCCCAGTCCTGGTTCCAGGGCAAACACTCCGGCTACTCCAAGAAGAGGGTGTACACCACACACAGCACACTCTGAAGTCCTGAATCCCCAGCCTTCCCAACTAGATTCCCCTGGTTCACTGACCATTCATCTCCCTCAAATGAAATTTACGGGTAGAGGAAAATTTTAAAGGAAACTCGAAACACTGAAAATGCTGGACATTGTGTTTCCTACCTAGGGGGGTGTGGTGTAGGAGTGTTGTCGCTTATCACCTGAATGGTTAAGACCTACAAATGGAACCATTTGGAATCATCCCTGCCAAAAGCAAGTAATAAATGATTTTCAGCAAATCCCATGCCCAACTCATCAAGAAAATAAAAACACCCCTTTGGAGTATCATGATTATTTTACTCAGGAATTCTCTCAGGGAAATTTTTTTTGCTACAAGGACTTGTGAAAACTCTGGTTTACAACACAGCTATGTTTGAGGGAAGGTTAGAGGGAAACAACTGCTATTGCTTCTGTAAATAGAAGGGAATGGGAGCCTGAGGAGGAGACTGCCATGTCACGCATCAGAAAAGGAGATTCAGACATGCTGCTCTGAGCAAAATCTGAAACCGGCTTAAGAAGGCTTGCAGCCCTGATAAAGGCAAAAGGAAGCCTGACATTGGATTTTCAGTCATGTATCAACAACCTTCACATTTATGTCAAACATTGAAATAAGAGAACAAGTCTTTCAGCTCCTAGTATTAGACATCAGCAAGTGTTTGGGCAGAAACTGCTAACACAGAAAAGCAAAGTCAAGGTATTGTAGTCTGCCAACAGTTTTCAGCTTTCTCCAAACACAGGAAGCCAAGCACCTGAACCTGCTTCAGCTGATCTCTGCAGAAGAGCAAGATGATGCCATTGTAACACTTTTTCATTTGTACAGTCACACCAGCAAAATAATTAAAAGCATTTAATGAGAAGCCAAAACATATGCCTGATGCTTTAGTTCGTACATTGCCTAGCGAATCTGAGTAACAGAAGATTCAGTCACCTTAGAATATAAAGTTGGAACAGAAACGAAATAACCACAGTAATATAAAGGGATCTCTATCTGTGTGAAGATCACAGTTACAAAAAAACCCAAAGCAAACAAACCCACAACCCCCCAAACCACCACTTCATCGTTTGTCAGAACCAGAGCACCAGTCTTCAAACAGACCAAAAGTGGCACTTAAATCTGATTCTGTATAACAGCATCTGGGTAGTTTCTAGTAATCAAACACCAAAAAGTTACAATTTATTTTAAAACTCAATGTAAACTGCCGAACTCCCTTTTCCAGCCTTCTTAACAGCTCACACATGTTAACATATATGCTTTTAAACCCTGAATAAGTGGAAATCTTCCAAAATACTGACATTCACACTGCCAATTTGGACCTGTTTTATCCATAGCTGATAAGGTAACTTTGTACAACGTGGAAGCGTAACATCACAGACTGAACCATCCAGTTAACCACAACTGTATTTGAGCTGCCTTAGTTTAAATCTTTGCTTTCACACAGCAGCCAGTGGTGTAACAATTTTAACTTAATACAAAACAATGCAATGAAAAAAGTTTAATTAAACATTAAACCTAACAAACCCTACTCTGAAATGCCACAGTTTCAAAGATAAACATGAGCAAAAAAAAAAATCAGGAAGAAAGCAAGAAAAATACAGAACTTCATCTTTTCCTGACTTCCTAATTTTAATAGTCACATCTTTATTCTTCATCTAGTTGGTAAACTTCCATTTGCAATTAAAATGTTTTGCATACAACATCTTATTTGCTACACTCTGTTTTTCCACATGCTGAGACCATTTCACACTGTTGTAAAATACACTGTAGTGGGAGAAAGAGTATCACCTTAGCTTTACTATCCAGCAACTTTTTCAGATCAGCACTGCTGCAAATTAGGTTGATTTTGTCATTCGTAATTTTGAAAAGAGAAAGAAAAAAAGGGGCGGGGGGACAAAAAAAAAAAGCTATTCCAATTCAATGAGGAAAACAAATACAAGGAAGGAGACTGAATTTAAAGGCCAAAGCACATACGGTAGATATGATGTTGAGAAAATGAGGCATCTTCCACCATAACTACAATTATGAAGTTTAACACAGAAAGAAGCAGTCAGAGCATCACAGAATACATATGTCAATGGCAAACTACTGAAGAAAACTGGGTATCCTGGTTTCAGCTGGGATAGGGTTAATTTTCTTTCTAGTAGCTGGCATAGTGCTGTGTTTTGGATTTAGGATGAGGATAATGTTGATAACACACCCATGTTTTAGTTGTTGCTAAGCAGTCAAGGACTTTTCAGCTTCTCATACTGGCCTGCCAATGGGAAGGCTGGAGGTGCCCAAGAAGCTGTGAAGGGGCAGAGCCAGGACAGCTGACGCAAACTGGCCAAAGGGATATTCCACACCACATGATGTCATGCTCAGCATGTAAGGCTGGGGGGAGTTGGCAGGGGCCCGGCCGCTGCTCAGGGACAGGCTGGGCATCAGTCAGTTGGTGGTGAGCAATTGCTTTTCATTTGCATCACTTGTCTTTCTTGGGTTTCATTTCTCTCTCTTTTTGTTATTTTCCTTTTCATTACAATTTATTATTATTATAATAATATAATTTTATTTCAATTATTAAACTGTTCTATCTCAACCCACAAGTGTTCTCACTTTTACTATTCTGATTCTCTCCCCCATCCCACTGGATGGGGAGGAGGGGCAGGGAGCAAGCGGCTGTGTGGTGCTTAGCTGCTGGCTGGCGTTAAACCACAACGCTGGGAAAGAAGTCTCTAAAACACAAACTGAACAGAAAGCGTTACCTGTTACATCATTTTATATAACCACACACATACACATGCCAACATGCACATGTATTGTACCACATGAAAAACCAAAGGTCAATGTTGGTATTTTGAAGAAAGTTCCAAAATGCACTTCTCTATTCATATATGATACTATTAAAAAAAAAAAGTTTTGGTATTATATAACGCCATGGTTCAGTTCATCACACAGCGATAACAAAGCTATTAATTGTAATGCCACCTGCTTTTCATAAAGGAACATTTCAGTATGTGAAAGTGAAAAATTAAGGGAAAAAAGAAGCAACAACAAAAAAACCAGTGCAAAATAAAAATTAATTCCAGGGTAGGAAAGATCAAAATTCTGAAGATTACATGTGGCACACTGACACAAGTGCAGACAATTTTATTATTAATAGTTTCTACAGTAACACAACAGAAAAAATGCTGGGGGGTTGTAGAACAGACAATCCATGAAGCATCATACCACCAGTCATACATGATGCACCAAGGCGTTATATAATAGCAAAGTCAATCTTAAATTATGGGGAGTGATGTAAAAATATATTCTGGGAACAAGGCGTGTGTGGGAAGGGTGGTTATACTGTGTTTGTATGCATAATTATAAGGCCCATATTACTTTTTTAGTCTTCCATATACAAAACTACAGATTTCAAGCACAGTCTAAGCAGCTGTGGAAATTATATTTTAATACATTTTTGAACATATTTCAGTCACTAAGTGCTTCAATGTCAGACTTATCACTTATAACTAACAGGGTTTTTTTCCAATGCAGTAACTCCCATAGAATTGAAGTAATTATTCCAGCCTTGCAAAGCTGTCATGAGAATTTATTTGACAACGTACCAAACGTATTTGTCATCTCTTACCAAGATAAAAATGAAAATGATAATGCAATAAAGTCAGCAGTTTATCAAGATCACAGTTTGCACAAACAAAATTTCACAGGGCTGCAATACATGCTTTGATAGTGTGTGGTTGCATACTTGTATAATACTCAAAACACTATTGACAGACATTTTACGTATTGCATTACAAGATTGCTGTGTTCCCCTTACCCTTGATTGGTACTGTGCAACACTTCCTACAGAACAAGAACAATGCAAGCATGGAAAAAAAAGAATAACCAGTCTTAGTAACCCTATGTATTATATACCCTCTTGTTTCTTTGGTGCAAAGAGTAGATGTTGGCTCTGCTACTCCTATTAATAAGAATAATAAATCAAGAAGGTTGAGAAATTGGTTGCCAGAAATGCTGGTTTTAGGCACTAGCAATCGTAACTCCAACAAGAAGCCATAAAGGAACACTTGACACAATGCTTCAAGTAGTTATCTACTGCTGCAATTTTGTTTTTCCTTAATCAAACAGTTAAAAGGGTATATAATAAACACATACATGCATGCATGCGCACACACACATCTCTTTACTGGTTCTTATTCTTTTAAGGTGAAACATCTACCTTGTTTCCCCAAAGCCCACTGACAGTTTCCCAACAGTATTATGTGGGATGGCCGTCTTGGATGATGGAAGATTATCTTCTTAATCAGTAAATATATTTCATTTATAGTACTTTTCACATTAGTTTAATGCAACTTTTAAAAGCCATTAACCATGTCTGACATCATCAGTTAAGACTGTTCTAATATTCCTCTCAAATCTGGGGCCCAAAATGACAAATTGGAGTCTACAAAACACAATTGTATTTACTTATTGAAAGCCGCTCTCAGTAACTGGGGTTGGTTTAGGTTACACAGATATGGTCTCAGGGAAAGACAAATCACTTTAGAAAATTAATTAAAAAAATAATCTGAAGAATTCCCAACAGGATGTCATGTAGCTGAATTGGGTGGCTGTTGTAAGGAACAAAATTCAAGTGAATCCATTCTTGTATGACTTTTAAACTGTCCTCCTGCTAACTTCTTTATAATTTAAATTTCTAATTAGTCTCAGGTAAAGGTTCCACTCCACAGAGCAGAGCTAGTTGCATTTTAAACAGCACAAACATAACCCCAGGGTGAGAAACAAAAATCAAGTATCCCATTTTACATATATAATTATGCATGTTTATTTTCAGTGACAAAACCATGAAATGCAAGGAAACATATTCATCAATAATGCTTCAACAATATAGAATTAATAGCTGCTTATGAATTGTAAGCTGACATATCCACTTTGTTCACATTGTTTCCCAACAGACATTCACAAAGTTTGTTATACATTGCAAAGTAAAGGGATAGGAGTTATAAATGTACTTTATTAACATTTTACCAGATGGATTTCCAATAGTCAGCAAAATAGCTTAAATTAAACTGTAGTTCAACCAAACAAATCAAGGCATGTCAGAAACAATGGGAAATGGATAGGACACTGGTGGATATTTTTTAAAAAACTAGTATTAGGTGAAAAGGTGAAATGCACAGATAAAATCTAGACTGAAAAAAGATTTACTCTGTAAGAAGATAAGGTGCACCTGGAGTGGGGAAGAGGGAAGAAGAGACTATTCACCTGACCTGGGGTTTTAATAAATACCACATAATCACTCTTGAACAGATTGACTTTGTGTCAGCCATTTTTAACAGACCCAACCCCATTCAAATTTGTTCACTGTTATTTTATGTTACAATGTAATAAAAGCTGCTTTCATAGACTCCCTCCATATACCGTAACTATATTTATATATTATATATAATATATATAAATCCTGTATCTATAACTGGGATTCATAATAAAATACTTAAAAACCATCCTTAAGATTTCTATATATAATTAAAAATGCCTTTGCCTCTGGAACAATAATATTTATCCCAATACATTAAAAGTGCTTGTCATGTCTTCAGAAATGCAATTCTAGGACCTGAGGCACTGGAATGGCCATTAATAGAATGACTGGGACTGAATAACAACCCTTAAACTTCTGCATATGCAGGAAAAAGTTGAAGTTGAGAGACTAACACAAACACAGTAAGATGCCCCCCTCCCACATCCCTGTGGCTATTCCTTTCAGAGCAGGAAGAAGAGGAAGCCTGAAAAAGGAGAAGCAGTCATACAGCAAAATCGTGTGTCCAAGCTGCTTACTGAAAACGTTGACTATACTGACCTCAACAGTATGCAACTATTGAGAAGCCGTATAGTTCAGGACAACAAAAAGGAGATGTACCAGACTAAAACCACAACAAAGCCAAGAACATGTTGAATTTCAAAGCATCCTTCCAATGTCTTCAGGTATTTGACACTGTGCACAACAGAGCTCTTCAGGGGGCACAGAGAAGGTGCACACAGTGAAGAACATTTACTTTCTAGACCTCCCACACTGTAGATCACAGTACTGTACAGGGGGGATGAATACTTAAATAGCAATAAAAGAATAAAAACAAATTAACATACTGTAAGATACTGTGCCAGCTTCATAAAAAGAAAAATTAAGGTACTCCTTGACATAACAGCAGGTATTTCCAAACTTATCAGGAAAAAGCACAGAAAACACAAGTTCTAGATGCACAGCACCAGTATCAGAGCTTCATTATGAAAATGAGATGCAAGACTAAATATATGGATGTACTACATAAGGTTCCAGTCATTTCCCACTGTTTTCAGAGTCATCTTCATCAAGGGGGATGGAATTTAATCAATTACATGGCAGCCATTATTTAAAAAATTAGTTTAGTTGACTTGGTTAAGGTTAAGTGCTGGTTTTTTGCAACTGAAATGAAATATTCTTATTTTAGAAAAAGATCTAATTATAGAATTCAAGAGTGATAAGCAATAAATTTCTTTCAAAGTATATTTGTTATATTCAGATTTTTAAAGTGAATTTTCATTATAATTAACAGTTTCGTATTAAGTTTACAGCCAAAGTCTAAATTTATGTTTAGACAAACTGCACTTAACCTGCTGGTTCACCAACATGCTTCACCTATAATGGAAATAAAATGGAAAGGGGAAAACAAAACAAAACAAAAGGTTATTCTGCTGCTTGAGGTTCTTTGCTGATACTGCCACTGAGGAGTCCAATTCATGTCCATTTTGATAAAATTAGTGATGTTCACACAACATAACCTGTACTGCCATGAACAGGACTGACTTGAAATTTTCTCTCACAGGTTTTAAAAAAAAAAAAAAAAAAGACGACCCCCTGCTCCCCATATTACTGTACATATAGCCGAAGTTGACTTTACGAAAGCAGTGAAGCACCCATTCTGTTTGCCTACTTCAGCTTTTCTAGAAAGAAAATACACATAGGAAAGATTCATTTAACACTTTGGGCAGGAGGGCAACGGGAGAAAGCTTTTTCAGTTCTGGAAGGTTAGAAATATGTTCTATTAATCAGAATTAATTCAAGTATTAGTGGAACGCTTAGTGAACACCGACAACAGCTCTTGTGAAGCAATAATACTTCCAGCCCAAACCAGGAATGCTTTTTCTCATTTTCAAAAAAATTTTCTCCCATACAAAATTCAAAAGCTAGTAATACTGCAGTCAGTAGCTTTGAAGTATCAGGTTCAAACTGAAGGTAGTAAGAGGACATTGTATAGTTGGTGCCAATAGAATTAGAATTTAACAAATGAGAAGCCAAAAATATCCCCAATTATGAGCCAACAGAATGGAAGTCAAGTCACAAGCCAAATGATAATTAGAAAGAATCAAAGACATGCCCAGATTGGCCAAAAGAGTCCCCTTTCCATTTAAATCACCAACTAAATTTGTGTTAAGGAATGAAACGATCAGCAGTATGCTGTTACAGTAGGTTACCTAGATGCAGTTAGGATCAGAGCAGGGCATGTGGTCAGTATGACCACAGTATGCAGCAAAAGGGAACAAAAAAAAAAATCATCTCCTGGCAACACACATTTCTTGTTTCTGCAGGATAAATGTTCAATGCCAGTATGCTGGAACAAGCATAACTACCTGAGACAAAGATAGGAATATTTTTTTGGGGTGGGAGGGGAGGAAATACATACTCATCTTGGCAGAAATTTAGAGTAAATATTTTCAAACAAGAACTTAAATTTGCCAGTCTGGCTGAATTATGAATTCTATGAATCCCTAAAATTTGGAAATCTGTTACTTTAAAATATCCTAGCATAAGCTACTGCACAGGTCTGCTATATTTTAAGGACTGCTTGCCCTTTGTTTTTTCAAATTTCCTTCTTTCTAGCCATTAGACAGGATTACTTTTTTTACCATTTCCATTTGATTTGCTCTAGGCTTGACAAAGTGATATTCCTGGATCCATGATTTCTTTCCTCTAGTCGTTAATGTTGTAAAAGTTAATGCTGCAACTAAGGAAGTGCAGGATTGTACAGAAATAATTTTTATATTAAATTATATCTGATCAACTAGCTCAATCATTATAACAACAGCAAATAAAAGTGTCTGTAAACACAATACATAAGATGAATATAGCACTTTCAAAACCTTTTCATCTTTAATGTTAGCCATCAGAAAATGGAACACACTGTGCTGGTCTTACACTTTGGAAAATTGATGCAGTAAGTATGATTAACCTACCCAAGGCCACAAAGGTAAACATTATCAGCCAAGATAAAAACGTCAAAGTTCAGGAATCAAGTCCTTCGTTCAGACTATAACAAAGTGATAAATCTCATTCAATGTTTGAAAGCCTTTCCCAGCAAGGAAGTTCTCCACAGAATTAAGAGTTTATCATGGTCACTTTGTTATTTCAGCTGGGATTTTTCTCTGTTTTGTCCACTGCTGAGCCACATGAACACTTCCAGTGAAGTCTTTAGCATGATAAACCATGTGTGTGTGTGTGCGGGTGTACACACATATATACACATGCATTTCAAAAGGACGAAGCCATTCTCATTTCACTCTGTTAACATAATGGAAAACAGTTTTAAATGCTACCCTGTTTCTTCTTCTAAAGTGGACCTACCATAATTTGTGATTTGATGAGCAGTTTTCCATTTTTATTTACAGGAAGATCTCCCTATTTGTCAGAATCCCTGATGAAAGTCATGGCATAGAATAGCAGAGACAAACCATGAGTTCGATTCTCAAGCGTGATTCATTCAAAATGAACTATGACTAGCCCTCCTAATTTGTAATTTTTCTTTACTAAAGAGCCTTTTAAACTACAATTTCATTTCTCTGACAAAATTCACATCCACTATCCTGAGAATTTCTAACCTGTAAAAGTCTCCAACAAAAAATGTAATGATAGGATCAATTTACTACACTGAACTAATCTAAACAAGTTAAAACCAAAAATAGTATTTGGATAGGGTTTGGTGGGGAAGAACAGGACGTGCTTCTTGTAAATTATACTATACTGACAAAGACTATACTGCAAAGACAATGGAAGGGGTAGGTGAGAGGAAATACAAAAAAACCTCTCACAAGCATATACAGAGACAACACTTCAACTCTTAATTACTTGCCATTTAAGTGACAAACCTGTTCTCGACTCTTTTCACAATGTTTTCCCCATTTCATGCACAACTGAAGAGATCCCAATTTTAACATCATTTGTATCAGACAGTGCCTTTGGAGAATAGAATGACTGAAATCTTAGCCAGAAATATTAAATAGGAAAATGAAAGACCTGTAGTACAGATCTGTAGCTCACAGAGAAAATAAATTTAGAAGAATGTTAAAAAAAAAAAAAAAAAAAAAAAAAAGGCACAATCCTCTGGTAGGTCCAATAACAATTTGAACAGAGAGGGTGACAGTGGTCAAGCAATTCCAGGTGTTTTCATGCATATATATATATATATATGTAGTGTATCTGTGTCTATTTCATTCAACTTCTACTTTTTCTGTGCTCTTCAGTAATCAAGTATTTGATTTGTAAGATGCTACATTGGTGCCAGCAGGCACAAAATGGTATAATAAATACACTCTTCACAAAACAGAAAAGCCATGCACTTAGTGAAGAAAGCATAGCTCTTCAGCTAAGTGGAAATCAATATCTCTCTCTCATTTTTTTAAAAACAGCTCTGCTTAGCCACTTAAGAGTCCCAGCTGCCACAGAAAGTCATACAAACTCCAGGCCCTGCTCTGTTTAAGTTTCTGTTCCATAGCTCACTTCAGGAGTGCGAACAGGATACTTCGTGCTGAACTAGACCATAAGAAATTTCCTTAGTAGACCAAATGAAAAAACAAATCTGGTAATTTTTCCATTTTAGCAATTCATTTGAAACCAGTTCCATTACAGAAGCATCAAGTCATTGGTTCTTGTTTTATCACACGCTTTATAAAGACAGGTTCTTTACAACAGCCTTGAAGGGGACCAGCAGTTAGGTTCCCACTGACCATGTTCTTGGGGAGAAACACCTTGGAAGAACTGTGGTTCAACAGGACGGGACTTTTGGAATTCAGAGCTGGGTGTCCCTCAGGGACTAAAGTCACAGAATTAGTGCCAGGTGGCACCACAGATTTCTTAGGGAACAAAATTTTGCTTTGTTCTAGAACAACATGGTTTATAGAAGAGGTGGAGGCACCAGATAGTGATTCTTTTATCACTTCATTTGGGATCTTGCTATATAGGTAATTGGGGGTGTTATTCTCCGTTATATCTGACCAAGCCCTGTAGCGAACTTCGGCAGCTCCCCAGTAGTGTCTAATAGCAGACTCAGAGCGATGGCCCGTCACTGCCATTATTTCTCTAGGCCCCAGTCCTGCTTCACACAGTAGCTGGATGGTGGTAGTTCGGAGAGAATGATTGGTATATCGTTGAGAGAGCCTGGCTGCCACACTTATCCTAGGCATCATGGTACCTAAGTAGTTCACACCCATTGGTTCTCTTTTGTACCAGACAGGTTGTTCTTGCATTTGCTCTGATGTTAGCTTTAAAGGATGCAGGTAAAAGGCAGGGGGCTCCGGAGGCAACTTAGACAAATAGAGCTCCAAGGAAAAAACAGGACAGTTTGGATCCCCTGGCATATCATACATTTTACCCATTTTATGAGGATCTTCTCCACTTTTTCCTTTGCCAGGATACCTAAACATAGCATATCGACGCCCGTTCTTGTCCTTCTCAATAACAAAAGCATCTGGAGCCAGATCTCTTAAAATTTCCCTCCCTCGTTTGGCAAAATGCAACTGCAAATCAAACCACACCTTGTTGACAAGTGCCAGTGGACTGTGCAATCCCAGCACACCAGATTGTTTAATCTTACGCAAGTCCTCAACAGCTATAGGAGGATGGTGGTGAGTCTCATCCTTTCCCTGCATGCGCAGCATCTTCAGCACGCTCACAAATACCATGTTTGCACCAGCAAACTCTTTGTCCTTCATTAAGCAAATCTGACGATTATAAGGTGGCATTTTGAGATGCCGGTTTAAGCCAGCACGCATTGACTTGTAGCTTGCCACACTGTAGGTATTTCCATCATGATTCCTTATTGTGTAATAAAACTCTCTTAAGATATCATTGAGTTCACTTACTGGGACCAATTCAAAGCTAGGATCCTTGCCATTTTTGGCCAGCCATTGTTTTAATAGGTTAGCTGCCCAGCCAGTCTGCTTGTGGGTGTTTTTGATGCTCTTAGCATCCTCTTCCTCTTCCTCCAAGCCAAAGAGGACATCCTCGGGGAAGTTAAAATTCGTCTGTGCTGCTTCTACCGCTTCTTTATTTTCTGATGAAGTCTCTTCCTGTTTCAACTGCTTTTCGAAACAATTGATCAAAGTTGTACCATCAAATATGCCACAGGTATACGGCACACAGCGAACTACTTTTTGTTCTGAGAGCTGTGAAGTGCGGAGTAATACATAATATTTTGGATTTTACATAACAAAAAGCAGGTGGCATTAACTGGATTTTTCAAATGATATGGCATGTCAATTCCATACCTCATTAGCCAATTAAAATGCATCAGGTCCTTCTTTATTAACCATGGCATTACACATGCTTTAACTGATCTGACTGAAAGCAAACCCAGAAACATACACTGTAACGCAAGACTGAAAACCGGAAAGCATCATGTGTCTTATTTCCCTCCTTGCTCACCTTCCATTGCTAAATACCACTATCACACACAATCTGTTGTTCGAAAATCTTTTCCGGGTTTCAGGCTCTACTGAAGAAGAAAAATTCCAAAATATGCATCTTATATTGAAAATTTAAATCTTAAAACCGTACATCGGTCATCCATTCTGGTACTGAATTTCCTACATATCAAGTACTGACAAATATTTTAATAGCTATAATCCACAGGTATCTTTAAAAAATGAAGTTCCAAACAACCATTCTTTATGAAATGCCTTAATAAAAAGGTAGAGTGAGGCACAGTTTATACTCTATAATATTGGTTATCTTTGCCAGACTATTTCTGCGACAGGTGAAAAACAGAATCTTGTCCAGTATATTTTCTTCTTGCTTTCAAATACAATTCAGATTTAACTGTACCTTGAATCACTATGAAATGTGGAAATTTTGGCTAGAAGAAATTCATTTTATTCCCCTTAATAAAATGACTTCCAGCTAACAGCTATGTAAGCATGAGGTGCTTTGTGAAATATCTGTATGCAGGAATAGAATTAATTAGAAGTATTTTTAAATAGTTTAATGTCAACCTTTAAGTTTCAAAGCAAGTTCAACAAATCTTAAACGAGGAATCCAGAAGTACTGCACGTTCTCCTTTATCATGACATAGTTATTCTTGAAGAAAATTTATTTTCCTTTTTTTTCTAGGACACATGGCAATGAAATATTAGAACCCCAATTCTTATTAACTTCTGGATTAGTGTGAAGATAAAGTTGTAATGATTTAAAAAATAAGTGTAACTAAGTTCAAGCCCTTCAGACAAAAACTGGGCAGGGGTTTCTTTTGTATGTTAGCTCTGTTGTATCAGACACATTTTTAGTGCGCTCCTGAATTACTAACTCACCTACTTACATAAACACTATCAGAAAACTTCTGTAAAGTTTATCAGAAGCTCATGTTCCAAGTCATATTCTGGATCAGAAGAAGAAAAATACAAATGGACAGAAACTAGAAAGGATGGCACAAAAAAGCAACTAAAATTGTTTCATTATGAGCAATAAAGGTAAAGAACTTTTCTCCTGTGGATTGTAACTTTAGAACTTTATATAGAAACATAATCAACAACCTACCTGTGTTGTTCCCTCAGCAGGTCGCTTGTTTGCCGAAGTATCTGTTGGTGGCCTGCTTGTCTGGTTCTCTGAGGGGTCAAGAAATTGTTCATTTGCAGTATCTAATCAGTACTAAATACTGCTATCCACTATATAAGTTTGGAGGCAATATTCAAAATTGTTTGATACTAAACATTAACTATGTGGCACATTTAACATTTTTCAGCCCTAATTTTCCATTATAAGTATTCAAAAGCTTGATTACTACCATTTTTCAGAGGGAACAAAAGATAACGGAAAAGCAAAATGGCACTTTTCAGACTAGAAGCAGTAAGTTTCCTTCCTTGAAAGTCTGACAGCGTATTCAAAATATTTTATGAACAACTCCCTTGCCTGTTGGAGGACAAAGCCTAACTCCAACATCTCCTCCCTCTGTATGCAGACTGACAAGGTATTAAACTGAAAAAAGTTGCAATTATTCAACGTTTTTGTACAAAAACCTGCCTGAACAAGGGATGGTTAAACAGCACAATACATAACTGACATGATTTGTGCAGGGAGACTGAATTTGTTTATTAGCTCAGCCATATGTATATCTACACTAGCAACTTAGAATTTGCTTGAATATTTGGTGTAAACATTTAAATCCAAATTCTTCCTTCTCATTCCTTCTCATTTTAACCAGAGCTTATCAGCAACAGTGCCCAAGGCAGCGTTTCAAGTCTGGAGAGAAAACTACTAGGGTATACACTAAGGCTATGTGAACTGCAAAAAATGAGACACACTTTTGGACACATAGGTCCTTCTTTTGGTCACTGTGCCTGATCTGTTACAACCCTTTTTACGCTGTATTAAATCATTATATTAGCTTCAGAGCTAAAAAATCAATACAAGGCATGTGGAAGACTTATTTTAACATAGGTAACTTACAGATGGGTAAATGAAATAAAACTAGTTATGATGTCAAGTTCTGCTTGAGTTAATTTCCACACTATATTGTGCCAATGAGAAACTTGCTATAATTCCAACTCACTTAGAAATCTTGAGAACCTCACAGAAAAAAAAACGTCAAGGTATGTAAAATCAGAAGTGCAGAGAATCATCATGGCATGGCCAAAGATGGAAAGTATTTTAAAATAGTTAATCTGGATACGGTATCTGAACATTCATTGTGTTCAGAGACTTGAAATACAATAAACTTATTTCTTTGGAACTAGGTTAGCATCTTGTTGCAGTTTTTCCCCCATTTTGTTTACTTTCAAGTGTTGTAAAAATTAAGTTAATGATTATACTTTCTTTTCAGTATGTCTTTGCTTAGAAAGGCAGCCAGATTATTTTGAGAGGCTATATTAAAAATAAATACCAAGTTGTTAATAGTAGAATAGGAGTTTCTGATTTCATGCTATGAATTATATAAATCAAGTTCTAAATAAAATAAAGCGTACAGAGCTGCACTGCTGACTCCTTCTAAGGAGAGATGACTTTCAACCACGGCTGAAATACATCTATGACAGAGATGATTTTGATCTTGACAATTTCAACAGAAAGGCAACCCAGAAGAAACATCTCAGTAAAATATACTAACGAACAAACTTCCACAGGAGTGGAGTTTTGTGTTTCCCTTTGACAAGTATTTTCCTTTCCCAGTGTCAACATTCAAGCACAACTTACCAACTCTGGGTGCTGTAATGGTGGTGGGTGGTTCAATAGGAGCTGTACTACTAAAAGCAGAGAGGGGAATCTTCATCTGTAGGGGGGCTCGACTGCTGGTAGCATTATAAAGTCCTGAAGTACCCACTGTGGGCAAAGAAGTCCTTGTGGCCTGGGCAACAGGATGTGCAGTAGGAACAGCCTGTACTGCCAATGTTGTGCCTATTGACCCAGCACTGGCTGGAGAGTTCCTCTGAATACCAGGACTGGGCACAGACGAGCTGTTATTTGGTTTAGTTGGGTTAGTTGACGCCAAAGACACTGTAGTTTTGGTGAGGCTACCAACTGTAGATGAGCTTTGTACAGATATAAATTCAACGTTGCCTGACTGTTGGTTAGTGACCAAAGTCCCTGTGTGGCCTTGCAGGAGCTGAGGCTGGGATGACACTGCAACAGGCACATGCAAGATTACAGGCAAAGACTGCAATGAGACAGACACTGACTGAGTGCTGCCACTGGGCACTTGGTTGGTGCCTACAACCGTAGCGGTGTTAGATGTGGGAAGAACTGCTGTTGTCAAAGAGCTGGTGGAGGTCACTGTAGTCTGAGGCTTAGGATGTCCACTGACAACTGCTGGAGGAGCAGCAACACTGGAAACTGGCACTATAAAAAAACCCAAACAAACAAAAAAACCACCAAACCAAAAAACAAAAAAACAAACAAATTTAAGCATTTGAACCGTGGAAAATTTCACTCCAACAGAACAAATGGAAGGCATTTACAATAAAGGTGGCAAGACACTGGAACAGGTTGTCTGAAGAAGTTATGAATGCCCTATCATTATTAAGTGTTCAAAGTCAGGCTGCACGGGGCTTTGAACAACCTGATCTAGAGGAAGATGTCCTGGCCCATGGCAGGGGGTTTGGACTAGATGATTTTTAGAGGTCCCTTTCAAGCCAAACCATTCTGATTCTATGAAAAATGTGGTATATGATTAACTTTTTGCAAAGAAAGGCTATAGATACTCTTTCTGTTGTACACGCTGATATTCAATGGCCTAGCTAAAGATACAGTCAATGCCATATTTCTGTTTGGAAGAACTATATACAAATGGCAAAAAATTAAGATATACAAAGAACTATGACACAGACACGCTTGAAGAAGCTCTAAGATTTAACTGTTGAAAACACAAGAAATATAGCTTTTAAACACTTGTTACAGAAATGGTGCAACAACTGGTCCTTCAGAAAACAAAAGAAAAACTAAGTCAGTTAGGACTAACTTTCTTTGTATAGGACCTTGTATCTAGAAGGTTCTACTAAACAGAAGATTGATGTGTCAGAGAAGATACTCGCTTTTATGCAACAAAATTTCAGGATTACATCTAAAGATCAGGAGCATAATACACTACAGAAAGCCAGTATATGCCTACTATGAGATGATTCTGGGGAAAAGATTCAGCAGAAAAGATTCAGCATTCAGTATTAGGCAAACTATTTTTAATACCAAGGATGGTGTGACTACAATGAATGTAATTAATGGTAATTTTGTTTCTACATTTCCTATAAAATTCTAATCTAGGAATTCCATTTTTCAATTTGATTCCCTTAAGAAATGGGGCTTATGGCTTCCTTTAGTTCCCCACTCAACTTCTGTAGCCATTAGTTAGAGGGGGTGATACGGCGTGTGAGCCATGTGTTTCACTTCTCGGCAGCTGAGAGACTGCAAGTTCTTGCTGCCGTACCCAGCAAGCAGTCTGCTGAAGCAACTAAATTAACCATATTCTGGTTGGCCAAATAAACATATTTTTTTTTCCCTTACCTAGGCACACCACACAAATATAGACTGCAAACGTGGTAGGGAGCCTAAAAATAATAATTTTTGCTGTCAGGAAAAAAAAGTAATAAACCCCAGTTCTATGCTGTTCGGTTAGTTACTGATTTAATGGAAAGCAATAAAACTTTTAAGAAGCGTGTTTATAATCCACAGACAGTTTCTTACCTGCATTCACAGGGGCTTGAAAAGTTGCTGGTGTGCTCTCTCCTACATTCCTCTTTGACTCCAGCATCTGCCTCACTGTGCCAGCATTTCTATGGAACAAAGCTTCAGTTAGCATTTCTATGGAACAAAGCTTCAGTTAGCATTTCTCAATGAGCCACACCAGGTATAATTATGAACAGTACAATGATGAAAAAAACCCTGCTTTTACAGCTATTCTTTTCACTGGTATTTTCTAAACCCATTTGTCTTCTGCCCCTCCATGCAAATTAACTCTGGATATTCTACTAAAAAAAAAAAACCAAACCAGAATTATTCGTAAATTTTCAAGTGCTTGCACCAAGTTTGCCTGTCACCATGAGAATCTTCCCTTCCTTGAAATTAAAATTCCATTTTTGTCCATTATTTTTCAACCACTGAAACACTCATCTCAGTTTACCTAAGAATGGATTCAATACTGTCCATTTATGACTTCTGTGAAAGAAAAATCAGGTTTTACAATCAAAGAGCCATGACGGAAAAGGAAAAGCACTTTAATAAAAAAAAAAAAAAAAGAAAATACAGGGATTATCCATTATCTTAGGTATCTCAAGTGTCCTATCGTGAATTTTAACATGGTCACAGTGATGTGGACTGCTTACCGGTATGTTGCATTGTTTGTGTTTGCAGTGTCACTTGCTGCTTTCCCTGGAGACAGAGGTACATTTGGTGAATTCTAGAGAGAGAGGGGGAGAGAGAGAGAGAAAGAGAGAGGCCGTAACAAAAAACCCGTAAGTCAGCTTGCAAATATATGCTTTCATTATGTTTCATATTCATTCATTTCTGAGATACACACACATTTTCTGGAGCCAACGCTGCAGGAGAACTTGACATCTTTTACATGCCTGACCAATCTGATGGCCTTCTACAATGGCATGACCAGCTGGGTAGATGAGGGGAGAGCAGTGGATGTTGTCTACCTTGACTTCAGCAAGGGTTTTGATACTGTCTCCCATAACATCCTCATAGAGAAGCTCAAGAATTGTAGGTTGGATGAGTGGACAGTGAGGTGGATTGGGAACTGGCTGAACGACAGGGCTCAGAGGGTTCTGATCAGTGGGGCAGAGTCTAGTTGGAGGCTGGTAGTTAGTGGAGTTCCCCAGGGCTCAGTACTCAGCCCGGTCTTGTTCAACTTATTCATCAATGACCTGGACGAGGGGACAGAGCATACATCAGCAAGTTTGCTGATGACACAAAACTGGGAGGAGTGGCTGATACACCGGAAGGCTGTGCTGCCATTCAGCGAGACCTGGACAGGCTGGAGAGTTGGGCAGAGAGGAACCTGATGAAATTCAACGAGGGCAAGTGTCGAGTGCTGCACCTGGGGAGGTTGAACCCCATGCACCAGTACAGGCTGGGGGATGACCTGCTGGAAAGCAGCTCTGCCGAGAGGGACCTGGGAGTCCTGGTGGACAACAAGTTCACCATGAACCAGCAGTGTGCCCTTGTTGCCAAGAAGGCCAATGGTATCCTGGGGTGCATTAAGAGGAATGTGGCCAACAGGGCGAGGGAGGTTATCCTCCCCCTCTACCCTGCCCTGGTGAGACCCCACCTGGAGTACCGTGTCCAGTTCTGGGCTCCCTGGTTCAAGAAAGATGAGGAACTCCTAGAAAGAGTTCAGAGGAGAGCAACAAGGATGATAAAGGGACTGGAGCATCTCCCCTACAAGGAAAGGCTGAGAGAGCTGGGCTTGTTTAGCCTGAAGAAGAGAAGACTGAGAGGGGACCTCATCAAAACATACAAATATCTTAAGGGTGGATGTCACGAGGATGGAGCCAGACTCTTCTCAGTGGTGCACAGCGACAGGACAAGGGGCAATGGGCACAAACTAAAACATAAGAGGTTTCAGTTGAATAGGAGGAAAAACTTCTTCACTTTGAGGGTGACTCAGCACTGGCACAGGCTGCCCAGGGGGGTTGTGGAATCTCCTTCTCTGGAGATATTCAAAGCCCGCTGGACAATGTCCTGTGTAACATGCTCTAGGTGAACCTGCTTTAGCAGAAGGGTTGGACTAGATGATCTCTTGAGGTCCTCTCCAACCCTTACCATTCTGTGATTCTGTGAAAACCTCCTTGGTACTACCTGCCTCCCTGTCCTACATCCTCCCTTTTTATAAGTCTCTTGCCTTCAGGTTTTTATAGCATGAGAATAAAAATTTCTTCTTGAACATTAATGGACTTTTAGCTTCCATTTCTTCACAGTAACTAATCCAAAATATTCCTTCTAGACACTGAGAAATACTCGTTTGTATTTTTTTCCTCCCCGCTCCACTCCAAAATCAAGGTGCTGGGATTCACTCTTATTTACTCTGTACTCTTCATATTGAAGTAAATTAGATTTAATTACATATGGTTTAAGATGCTTTCACACTAATAATGCCTAAAGAACCTTCTGTACAAATCAGAGTTACATAACAGATGTTAGAAGACTATTCTTTGATATCACTGCCTTTACCAAACATGAAAAACCTATTTTGTGAACACCACTGAACAATCAGGTCACATCCTTCTGCATATAAAATTTCTTTATTTTTCAACAGAAGGTTTAGGCCAACTGAAAAAAAGAAATTAGTTTGTTTTTAACAAAATCTAGTTCTTACTTCCTGTCTTTTCTTCAAGTCCTCCTTGGCTGCTCCAAACCGCTTTGTCAATCTAGCAATTTTAGCCTAAATGGGAAGAAGATGAAAACAAACAAACAAAACCATAAATATCCTCCCCAAGAACCATCAAAGAAATTACACAAACTAAAAGATATATAATTAAGACATCAAGTCACAGGCTATTTTCATATCAGGGGAAATTATTCTTCCTTGAATTATGGTACAACTATATTACTTCGGAGCAGCAGAAAGACACACACGTGTATCACAATCAAGATATCTTAGAGACAACTTGAATTATTTTCCTTCCTATTCACAGCTGCACAAATAGAATCCATCTTGAAGAGGTTCACGCAATACTTGCATGAATGAAAGCAACTGAAAGCATTTGACTGTTTTAATGCCTTACGTACCAACCATATTGAAAAATGCACCCCTTTTTGCCTTTCATATTATATACTCTTCCCCCATTTATCCTGTTTCTCCCTCTCACTGATACACTACATATCACACACCCCGGTCAGCTTTGTTCTACTCTATTTGATGTGTCAGGTTCGTTATCTTCTTAAGCACCATTCTTATATCTCATCTTTACTTCTTGTAATTCCCTCAATATACTCTTTGGTGACTATTCCTTCTGTAATTACCTCAGCATTACAAGATCCTAATTTTTCCTTGTCTAGGTTGCAGCTCTGATGGCTGACTTATTCTGGAGGCAGTAGCTGGGCCACTTGTTCTAAGCAGGTACTTTTTCTTTTTTTTTTTTTTTTCCCCTCCCCACAGAAAGAAGAGTTAAATTATTTTTACGAACTCCTGAAAACACTAGGTTAGCACTAGAAGAATGGAAGTTTTCTAAAAGACCAGTGAGTTTCATATGCCATGATTTCAGAACTTCTTAGCTAAAAGGAGCTGGTCCATTTAGAAACCTCACCTCTTTCACATTTTTACAATGCAGCATGACAGGCTATGATTACAGCCTGTCTTTAATTACATTTATATTTCAATTTCTGTTATCTTTTACAATGTAGAAGTCTTCCGGAGCACTTTGCATAATAAAACCACGTAAGCTTAGACTGCGAGTATATTAACATCAACACATTCACGGCCTTATACGATGTTATTAATTTGACACTGTAGTTGATGGCTAAAGACACCGATAAACAACTATGCTGAAAAGCATCTTAGCACAACTTTTTTTTACGTGTAAAGTAAAGCGGCCTTATTGTTTGAATTTGTTATGACACAAGCTTTTCATTGTCTCATCACTTTAAAATTCTTTGATTTTTTGTGACGTTCCTCATCTCACAACTATTTACATCATTTCTATAAAGAATGCAAGAAAGCATCCTGCATTCAACACTAGCTATTTGTTTCCTTGCTAGAACATAATTATTTAGTTTCTGGGGAAATTATGTGGATAAGTATCATGATCATGTGATGTTTCTTTGTTTGAACATTCTACGAAGTCCAGTGCTACCGTCCTCTCCCTTCTGCACGTTTCCATTTTAAAGCAAATTTCTGGCTTCATAGAGGCATTATATATTTTCATACTTAACGTTTATTTGAAGAATGTCTAAATGGAACAGAAGAGTGGAAAAGCAGTTTACTAACAGCTAATGAAATCAGTCTGCCAGAAGGAAGATTTGCTTTGGGGTTTTTTGATGATTAATTGGTTGCTTTCTTCTTTCTGAGTGGGGAAATAGAATTTTGCAACTCAAAAGCAAGGTTCTATTTGCTGCTTCCCTCCCCTTCCCTTTGTGGGGTCAAAATGGCTTGCCTACTGACAACTACAGGATACTTACTACTAAATGTTGAGGAACTTATTTTTAAATTTGACTCTAGTATGCAGTTCAACACACAAAACCACTCACCTGTAGTTCAGTAAGCACAGTTTTATGCCTCTTGTTGCATTCTACTTTCTCTATTCGGGTTTTCAAGTCCGCCAGAGTCTTGTCAAATACAGCACACTGTAAAGCAGTAAGTTTTTCTTCTAACAGTCTCTGGATAACCTGCAAAATTATTATAAAAAAAAGAAAAATAACAATGCAATCCCAGAATTTGGGAGACTACCTATAAAAATATTTTCAACTCTTAACAAGTATCCTGCTACAAACAGAACAATGACAAATGTTGTGCCCTGTCAATCAAATAAATATATAGACACCAATAAGGATGTGGTTGCACAGCTAAGAAAAGTTTCTACAGCTATTTTGGCAAATACAAATTGTCCCTCTTTTCCATTAATTCAACAAATTCATTTCATTGCAGTGTAAGTGTATAAAACCTTATTAGATATAAAAAGAGCCTTAACAACAGAGGATATTTTCATGAAGTTCTGTGTTTATACAAATTATTTTTTCCCTCTTACTCTTCTGTTCTTGAGGGACACTGGCATTCAAAGAACAGAAACTAAAGACATTCAACAAAACTTTATTTCTGAGATGCATTTTCCCCTAGCAGAAACGCCCTGTATTGCTTTTCTTGCAAAAGCTAAAAATGGAAAAAAGAAGAGACTTATTTCCACAAGGTTTACTTGTTATGCTTGTTATTTTAAATTTTTGTCCCTCCTACACCTATTGCAGTGCAAAAATTTTTCTTAGGAAACAAAAATACACAAGCAACAAATGTGTGTCAGTTTTCTGCATCCTACATTAACGAAGTCACAACATGCACTAGCTAACTGATGGAAGAAGGACACAATTTTTTTTTTTTTTCTTCAGGACCATAGGTTTCTTTAAATGCCAATGGTGCAATCAGGCAATTAACAGCTCCATAAAAATCTGCAAAACACTATGTTGACTGCACTCTTGTTTGGAAACAGACGTTCTTTAAAGCTAGGCAAACAATAAAGTGCACCACATATAAACCTTTACCACACTGAAATACCTCTTTTGCTAAGATTCTCCATCTATAGTCACATAACATTTAAGAGTTTACGTGTTTAATACATTTCAAATACAACTCTTGCAGCATAGTTTTCAAATTATACTTGGTCTGTTCTTAGAAGTAGGGCTATATAGGGCTTTATATGAATTAAGACACCTTTGTAATTTGAATTACATCCAATTTTCAAGCACAAAAAAAGAGCATGTGTTGGGGGAGCAGGGAGTGTGTGAGAAACGACAGCTAATTCAAAGATGGTAAGACAAGCGACAGTATGTGTTTGCCATCTTTGCTCTGCACCTCCATTTACCTTTTGTAGTTTTTGGTCAACATCCCTTCTCGCTGTAATTTTTACTTGGAGTTCTGCTTCATAATCTTCTCCCATGTACCGACGACGTTTAGAATGAACACTGTCCATGTCCTCAGATTTGGAACGCTTTCTCCTTGACACTTCACCTGGAACAAACAGATGGAACTGCTCATGAGGAACCTTTGAAAAAATAGGTATCTGAGGAATGCGGCGATTACTATGAAGTTTGATTTGTCCCCAGTTTAAGCTTTTTTATCCTAAAGCAGCAAGAATGCCTTTGGAAAAACAAGATGGTTGATGACATCAAAGCAGAACAACAGTCCCTTTGGTCTCTGTACATTGCTGCTCTGTTATGGAGTTGTGCTTTGTGATTCACCAAAACACCACTCCAAACGCAAAATGGCTCTAGCACTCCCATTCCCCTCTCCAGAACTTGCCTCCTATCAGGACCATCCTATAACGAAACATGGCTTCTGAGAGGCAAAATTAAATCCTCTTCTGGAAAAGGAATCCTCTTCTTAGGATTCCAGCCAAATAAAACTACATCTCATTCTGCTTGTGTCAGCAATGAACTTTTTTTCCACCTACCATGAAGCTTTAACCTGTACCTCAAATCCCTGGTGTGCTGGTTTTCGCTGGGATAGAGTTAGTTTTCTTCACAGAAGCTCGTATGGGGCTATGGTTTGGATTTGTGCTGGAAACAGGGTTGATAACACAGGGATGCTCTCATTACTACTGAGCAGGGCTTACACAGACCCAAGGCCTTTTCTGTTTCTCACACCACTCCACCAGCGAGTAGGCTGGGGGGTGCACAGGAAGCTGGGAGGGGACACAGCCGGGACAGCTGACCAAAGGGATATCCCACACCATATGATGTCATGCTCAGCATATAAAGCTGGGGGAAGAAGGAAGGGAGGAACGTTTGGAGTTACAGTGTTTTGTCTTCCCAAGTAACCGTTACATGTAATGGAGCCCTGCTTTCCTAGAGATGGCTGAACATCTGTCTGCCAATGGGAAGGAGTGAATTAATTCCTTGGTTTGCTCTGCTTTGCTTGTGTGGCTTCTGCTTTCCCTGTTAAACTGACACTATCTCAACCCATGAGTTTTCTCACTTTTACTGTTTGGATTCTCTCCCCCCATCCCACTGGGAGGGAGTGAATGAGCAGCTGTGTGGGGCTTAGTTGCCGGCTCGGGTTAAACACAACACCTGACTGAAAAAAACATTCATGCCTTTTTCTTACTTCTTGGGTAAGAAGGAAAGCAAAAATCTAACAAAATAACAGGCTCAAAACAGAACTATATATTATAAAAGTCATTTTCATCTCAGCAATGAAGCACAAAAGAAGCAAAGAGACCTCACTCACTTCTCCAGCTCCTGGCACTGTATTCCCTAGAGGTCCACATACAAAACAAGAAGCCTAGGTAAATTATCAGGAAGGGAAGCTACAGAACATACTGTGGGTACCTGACCACCATCAAAACACCAGAGACCATAACCCCCAACTCCTCTACCCCAAACCTGAGGATGATACATAAAGACAGATTTAGTAGTACATCAGTGAAGATTCACTGGAGACCAAAACACCATACAAAATAGTTACTTTCCACTGCCATTTTTTCTTTACTTGTATTACATACACTCTGAGAGTCATATTTCTAACTTCACAAATTTCTTATAGTCTGATTTTTTGATAGTTAGATTTCTGATGGTTTCTGATTTTTGAGAGTTGCACTGAAAATGCACTAATGTACTAAAAATTATTAAAAGGTGATATTTCAAAATCTGCATGACAGTCTAGGTTATTTTTAAAAGTTTGTGGAAGCGTAGGCCTCAAATTTTAGGTAAATTTTATAGGGCCACAGGGCTCTTCCTAGACATTTACAGAATGCCGAATATTTGCAAGCAATATAAATATCTAAAGTATGAATTTTTTTGTTTTTTCAGAATGACAGAAACAGTGGAAAATGAAGGGAAAAAAAAATCTACATCTCCATTTTTCTTCCATCCATCAGAAAAACTTGTAGAAATAAAATTTAAAAAATCTGAATAGTTAGAACACTATTCCCAGACCAGTTAAGACAAGTTTATTAGGATCTTCCATACAACTCTTTCCTACTCCCACATTCAATCTCTTTAATAAAAAGCCTAACCACTAAATAGCGCAAGTAGTTTATAACATGCAAGAACTACTTACATTTTTAACAGAAAGTGTTCAGTGTTCAGGTAATTTGTTCTGAAGCAGATGCTACATCTATTTGTACTGCAAGTTAGATTCTCTTTGAAGAGCTTCAGGGTACTTGCTACTATTGGAAAGGCTATTTAAAGGAGGCTGGGACTTCTAGTAAACTCTAGCAGCTTCTAATGAGCTGCATCAGCTGTTCTTGATCAAAGGGTGCTTTGGGCTTACGTTCCAGCTGATTTCTTATGGAGGCTCAAACACCCTTTCAGCAGGTACTAGGGAGAGGCCTAGATTACTGCTGGGCTAAGAGCACAGCTCCCAGAGAGCAGCTAACAAACACAGGACTTTGCACAGAGGGGTGCACAGAAAGGGGATGGTCCCTGCACTCAGTATTAGTGGTGATGTGCCACATGGTGTGGTCTCCAGCAGCCACTAGAACAACTCTACTGGTAATGTCAGAGCCACCACCACCACCCAGACTGAGCTATTTTGGGGAAACATACAGCCTTGCAAGTCTTGGGCTGCAGGGACTATCTAGGGCCTCCCGTTCTGGCTGAGGCTGTGGCAGACAGAGATGAGCTTCTTGGCTACAGAAGGTGCAAACTAGTGGGAGAGCTGTATTACCAAGTTAAAGGAACTATGGGAGTTCAGCGGATGGCACAGCATCAGAAATGATGAGAAACAGATTGACTGGATACACTCCAAGATCCTGCAGCCTTGAGAACTGCAACTCCCAGCTGTACCGAAGGAGGTACAGTTAGAGCCTGAGCTTATCCAGATGGGAAGTAGAGACTCCCATGATGACAAAGGCTAGAAGGACCAGGACAGCAGTTCCTGCTCTGCCTGCAGACGTACAGGGCAATGACAGTTTTGGTTCAATGCCCTCATAACCGATATATGGCTGGGAGCTGTGCCTAGTGAAATGTCTGAACTGGTTAAGCCTAAGCCATGCAGCAACACCATGCATTAGCAGCAAGTGATTCCCTGCCTGCAAGGAGTGGAGGCCCCCATCTGCTAGGGACAGGTGACCTACGAGAAAGATAAAAGCACGATGTGGGTGGGAATGGGGTTAGGAAAGCCAAAGCTCTTCTTAAGCTGAATCTGGTGAGGGACATGAAGGGCAACAAGAAGGGCTTCTACCAGTATACCAGCAGCGAAAGGGAAAAAAATTCCTCCTGCT
>NW_009258549.1:5362380-5378228 GCF_000687185.1 Egretta garzetta
CCAGGCACTGAATGCCTTCTTCGCCTCAGACTTTAATGGGGAGACTTGCCTTTAGCAATGCCAGTTCCTGGAGACCAGTGGGACAGTCTGAAGCAAAGGCAGGCTTGCTCTCAGCAGAGGAGCATTGGGTTAACATGTAAACAAAGTGGACATACAGAACTCCATGCAAGCCAGAGGGATGCACTGACAAGTGCCAAGGGAGCTGGCTGAGATGACTGCAAAGCCACTCCCAGACTCTGAAAGGTTGTGGCAATAGCAGAAGGTTCCTGAAGACAGGAGTGACATTTGCTTTCCTCCAGCCTTTGGGGACTACTCTCAGCCACCATGCTCAATCACAGATTATCGAGGGGAACATGACGGAGCCAGTAATTCTAGAAATCATCTCTATAAACATATAAAGAAGGTGATGAGGAATAGTCAGAATAGGTTTATCATGGGGAAATCATGCTTCATCAGCCTGATAGCCTTCTATGATGACACACTTGCCTGGGTGGATGAGGGAAGAGCAGTGGATGCTCTTTATTTTGTCTTTAGTAATGCTTTTGACACCCAAAATGTCCTCAGAGACAAACTCATGCTGTATGGCCTAGATAAATAGACTGGCTCAACTGCTAGGCTCCAAGAGCTGTAATTAGTGGCATGAAGTCCAGCTGGAGCTTATCACTAGTAATGTACACCAGTGGATGCTACTAGTACCAACACTAACATCTTCATTAATGACCTAGATAATGGGATAGAAGGCATCCTCACCAATTTGGAGATGATACAAAACTGGAAGGACTGGTTGCTACACTAGATGGTTATGCTGCCATTCAGAGTCACCTTGGCAAGCTGGAGAAATGGGCAAACAAGAACCTCATGAAGTTCAACAAAAGAAAATGCAAAGTTCTACACTTGGGTAGGAATAAACCCATGTGCTAGTACAGGCTGGGAACTGACTGGCTGGAAGACAGCTTTGCAGAAAAGGCCCTGGTGGTCTTCATGCACAAGAAGTTGAACATGAGCCAGCAATATGCCCTGTTGGCAAAGGCGGCCAACAACATTCTTGGCTGCCTGAGAAGAGTATTGCCAGGAGGTTGAGAGAGGTAATCACTCCCCTCTTGTTAGTGTTGTGAGACTGAATCCAGTTCTGGGCTTCTAAATACAAAAAAGATATGAGCATATTGGAGAGTTCAGGGTAGAGCCACCGAGATGTTTTACAGACTACAGCAGCCACCATATGAGGAAATGACAGCTGGCACTGTTCAGCTGGAGAAGACAGTTAGGGGAGATTTTATAATGTGTGTAAATTACCTGATAATGGAGAGTGAAAAAGACAGTGCAAGACTCACTAGTGAGTACCAGTGAAAGGATGAGATAAATAAATGCGAATTGAAATACAGGAAATTCCATTCAAACGTACAAAATTTTTTACTGTGAGGGTGGTCAAACACTTGAAGGCTGTGGAGTCTTCACCTGGAGATACTCAAAACCTGCTGGACATGGTTCTGAGGATACTGCTCTAATTGACCTGGTTTTGAGCAGGGGGATTGGACTAGATAATCACCAAGGGTCCCTTCCAACCTCAATGATTCTGTGTGTCCAACACATGCCACCAGCGAAGCATAATAGTTTTAGCATCACATACTTCTCTCTGTGTGTTTCTCCTCTTCTTTGTGCGCCGCCTCTTCTTTATCCTCCTCACTCTCCTTTCTTCTCTCCTCCTCCACCTCTTCTACGAAGAGAAGAAAAAAATGCCATGTGTTACTTACACTGACCTACAAAAGTCTCACGAGTCCTTTTTTTACTAGCGAACTTAGAATACACTTAGGAAAAACCATGTTGGGGAACGCAAGAGAAGTAAGTACAACAGAGGGAATACAGAGATGGAAAAAAATCGGAGGATACCTTCAGAGCAAAAATTTGAACTAGCATAAAACACAGTAAGAGTCGAGTCACTTCTGGATTTGCTTAGCTTTAAAAATCAACAGAATGCCTCAAGGTTACCTCTGAAATGAAACTACGTATTTTTAATGTAGTTAAACTAAAATGATTTATTAAGAACTTTAATTTTCACCTCTGAAAAAAGTATAAAAATTTCAGTAACAGAATACTAATATGTTTCTCTATTTATTTACTCACAATTGGCAAATTCACCCATAATCTTTATGGTAGAAAAGGCCTAGATTCTTTTCCTAACAAATATGAATTTTTATTTCAAGTTTCTTCCTAATATGAAGCATCACAATTTAAGACTAGTCATTTAGAAACATACAGTTTAGGAAATTCTTAAAGAAAAATCTGAAATAACACCCTCAAGTGCACACAGGTTAAAATGAAAAATGCTAACACTTCCTGAAAACTTTTACTGTATGTTCCATGAACTTTCACTATGTGTTTCGTACAGGCTGTATTTGCCACCTCCTGTGCTTGCTAGATACAACATAAAACTATTAAGACTATATTAAAATCTATCCAGAATATAACAGAACAAGTCACCACTGTTATACACATCTTAATCTGTACACTTCTCCAATTTCCTATTTTTCATTTTGTTACTAGAACAGAGTTTGCCAGCTTTTTTAGAGAAAGTTCTGGTTGCAAAGATATGTTTGATGCTCTCTTAAAATTAAGTTTTACTTCTATTATGAAAAACATTTGAATTATTTAAAATAAGTCACCTAATAAATCAGAAATAGGAAGGACTCAAACAAAAAAAAAATTATGAGATTTCTGATTGTTAATTTATGCAAGAAATAATAATTCATACCACAAATTCTTCAAAACCAATCTGATTTATTTTTAAGGTAATAAAATGGCATGGTGCCAATGCCATCTGCTTTTTAAGATTTATAGATAAGCTTCATGTATTTAATTGTTCATCTATAAAATAGAGCTCATTTACCTAAGAATCTAAAGGAGAGTCATTAAGTTCAAGAGTACTTTTTCCACAATTTACAGATTTTAATACTCAACTGGAAGATACAAACATTCCATGGAAAGATACACATACCTAGAATGTCTTTAAAATATGATGTTACAAGTTTCAAAGCTGAACTTTGAGTTTTATGTAGGGAACAAAGTAATTTCAGGGACAAGGAAGTCCCTTCCTTACAAACTTCTATCACTCTCATCAAATTTAGCTTGTTTAACTAAAAGTGGTTTAAACACAGTGCCCAGCTAAAGCTCTCTAGTTAAGAAGGTTCAAACCGTGATATGGAAATAATTTTACAATTGGCTATCAGATTATTTTTCACTTATAAGCTGCGCTCTCAGTATCCTGCTGCTAGACAGGCAGAAGCAATGAATGCAATCCTTTAAAAAAATAGTAATTTGAGGATATCATTGTTATCACTGTATTTATCACAGTCATCTTAGTAAGACACACCATGGATCTGAACACAAAAGTGGTTTTTGTTTTTACTAAGTGTTTGCCTGTCACTAACAGCTGAAAATACCTTTTAATAGTTTCTACAGCTGAAAGCATTTAGATCTGCTTAATAACTGACTGGATGCATATCTGGATGTCAGTTATGCAAAAATATACATATAAATGGAAATAAAAGTAGTAAGTCTAAGAGCATCTGAACAATATTTACAAGTTACTCTAGATGGCACAGCCATAATCCTGTAACCACAACGTTCTCCTTATAGATTGGCTAAAGCATAGCCCTTCTAAAGTAGTGAATCCTTGATCAAACTCTATCCCAAAGTTATTATAAAACAAATACAGATTTTCCCCATGAAACACAACCAGATTCGACTATTTTTGTTTAGGAAGAAATAATAGAATCACGTATTTTCAAAGGAATCATCATGACCTAGACAAGCTGGAGGAAAGGGTTGCATCTGCATCTGGGAAGGGAGACCCCTTGCAATGACGCAAATGCTTTATGATATTCAACAAGGACAAATACAAACATTCTGCATCTGGGAAGGGAGACCCCTTGCAATGACACAAGCTAGGACCCACAAGGCCAGGGAGCAGCTCTGCTTTGAGGACTTGCATAGACGGCATGCAAAGCATGAGCCAACAGCGTGCCCTGGCAGTAAAGGAGGTCCAGAGCATCCTGAGTTGCATTTACAGGACCAGAGCCAGTATATCATAGGAAGTGCTTATTGCCCTTTACTTGGCACTCGTTATGCCATCTCTCAGTAAGGAGCAAGAGACTGCTAAGGAGCTGGGGAACATGACCCAAGAGGCTGAGGGAGCTGGGCTTGTTCAGCATGGAGAAGACAAAGCTTAATGGCGACTCAAAACCAGCTTTCCAATACTTGTAAGGTGACTTTTGAGAAGATGGAGCCAGATTCATTGTAAAACTGCATGGCAAAGGGTAAGAGACAACATGTGTAAGCAGAAACAAGAGATTCCAACTGAAGAAAAACATTTCCAACATGAGGAGAGTCATTGGAACAGGCTGCCCAGAAAGCTTGTCCAGTCTTCATCAGTGGAAGTTTTCAAGACCTAACTGAATAAAGTTCTGAGCTACCTTGTCAGATCTCACAGCTGACCCTACTTTGAGCAGGAGAATGGGCTAGAGACCTCTTGAGGTCCTCCCAGCTTGAACGACTCAATTATTTGGTCACAGCTCCTCCTATCACTATATAAAGGACTTAAAAATTACAGCCGATGAATCCAACATCCATTAGTTGGTTCTCCAAAGTCTGACAGACAGAAATGCGCCTGATTTCTGGTTTGCAAAATCCAGAGGATCAAAAAATGGAGCAGTTGTGTCTCTGTCTGCTACATTAAAGAAACCTCTTTCCACCATATATTCAGCTCCTGCTTGCAGGTATTACAGTCTTCCTTAATCTTCTATTGGATGAACAAAACTTACATTCTTTTAAGCTTTCCAGTATAAAGTTTGTTTCCCAAATGCTGAAATATTTTTTGCAGCAACTCTCTGAAATACATTTTTGAAGTAAAAACGAGAACTAGAAATATTATTGCAGGAAAGTGGTTTTGTCGGTTCCATTTAAGTTTTACTTCTTTTCTTGTTTGTGAATTCAAGAATTTTGACAGCTAGTTCTATCACAACACAGGAACAAAAGTTCAGTTTAGTTGTTTATCTGCCATTCAAATGCTCTGAAGTTCTTTTCAAACACTGCTTTCTAAAAGACAAGCTGTATTCTTTCAAATGTTAAATGCACTCTTTATGCTTAAAAGGGTGTGATACTTGACTTCAGACTGCCTTAACAAAGTAAGTTCTCTTTCATACTACCTCTAGAGGGCATGAAATACCACTGCTGTAGAGAAGCCTAGAATCAAGGTGTCTAGAATGCACTCAAAGTGCTAGCAATTCTGAGAAAGACAAACTTCAGATTTGCTTTGGCAGACATCCTCACCTGGTTAAACTGGAGCATATAGATCAGGTAAGAGAAAGAACATAGCAACAGCTGCACTAGGTAAAACCAACATTTCACCTAATCCAGGATCCTATCTCCAACACTTCCAAGTCAACAGTATATGATCAAGTAGCGAAGAATGAAACGAGAACAGTTTCACAGTCCCAGAACTTACTCAGCTTTCTGAAAAACTGCTGGTGGAAGAACTCCAGAGCCTTAGGGTTTCTGTGCTTAACAGCCCTCAAAAAAATTTATCTTCTGCAGAAGACTAATGTATATAAACTTTTAGCAGCCGCAGTGTTGCTAGCAAGGAGCTCCATAGTTGTCTACATGGAGAACGATCTCTTATCCCATGCCTTGATCCTGCCTCTCACTTTTTTTTTTCCTCCTTTCCTCCATTTGATACAGGAGGTTCTTATAGAGGAAAAGACAGCAAATATCCATTCTCCATATCACTTACCATTTACAGATCTTTATCACATCTCTCCTCCATTTCTTTTTTCAGGCTGAAAGATCCTACTCTAAAATACAGCCGATCCTTGTCTAAAAGTTCTCTCTCTGATATGACTCAGAAAGCAAAGAAGCTGTAGGAGATGAAATGACTGTGTAGAATGGACAAAGAGACAATAAACTACAACCCTGCACAGGCAAAAACCCAAGCCCCACAGTGCAAGGAAATAGGGGCAGCTAGGTTATATTCAAAATAGTAACAAATGGAGATTTTCAAAATGGAGGAGGCAAGAAGCATGTGACTTCCAGCAATAGAATGAAGATTCTCTCTCTACCTGCAAATCTACAGTTACTGAACAGGTATAGCACTGATGGAACACATTAAGAAGAAAATCTTCTATTACAGAGGCATCAGAGCCAGCTGAGTCTGAACCAACCACCTGCATAAAGGAGAAACTAGTGACAGCCACCAGGGACTCCCTCAAACAAGAGGTACCCACCTAGCAACCTGGCCTAATGCCTCAAGACATAAGCTGCTTGCTGAGGGCCTGGATCCCCAATGTTGCAGAGAGGCTACCAAGGCTCATCTAGTCCTCAGCCTATCACCTCTTGCCTCTTGCTCTTATCTGCATGGGCACCAGCAATACTACCAGAAGGAATCCTAGCATATCAAGAGTGACAATGGATCTCTGCAGAAAAAGGTGAAGGGCACAAGAGCCCAAGGTGGTGTCACTACCAATCCTCCCAATAAACTAGGACAAAAAAAAAAAAAAAAAAAAAAAAAAAAAAAAAAAAAAAAAAAAAAAGAAAGAAAAAAAAAAAAAGTCCTGTAACATCTTCTTTGATATGGGGAGGGGCAAGGAAACAGAATTACACAAAACATTTAAGAGCTTGGTGTCCCACAGTGAAGTTTTCCTTTGTTTCTTAATTTATTCCCAGCATTCTTTGTTTGCTTTCTTCAACTGCTACTGTATCAATGTTTTCACAAAACTACCTACTATAATCCTGGAAAATTGTTCTTGAGTGGTGAGTCAGTTCTATCTTCCTATCAAGTTATGAACATTTCCATACTCATCTGTACCACTTTGTAGTTAACCACAATGAGTTTCATCTGCCATTTTTATACCTCAATCATTCAGCATTGTAAGATTCTTCTATAGCTCTTCATAGTATCATCAGCAGATTGTCGCCTCACTAGTCAGCCTTCTTTTTAGTAAATTACTAATTTTGTCGCACAGCAGTCTCTGGAACAGATCACTGTAGACTTTCCATTCTTCAAATGGTTATTTGCTCTGTAAAGACTTTTCATCTTATCCGAAGGCAGTTCAATTTCCAAAAGTTCTTGGTAAGTAATCATTTGTGTTTGGATACCCAAAAGAATTCAAATACATCAATCAGGTCTTCCTTGTCATGCACTTGTTTACTTACCTGAAGAGCTCCAACGTCTTCTAATGTATGATCTTCCATTACAAAAATCTTAAGTACCAACTTAGCTATTATATTTACTAATTCTCCTTGAGAAAAAGATTCCATTAATATGTCCATTTGAAGGAATTCTTCTAGTACCATTCTTTACCATTTTTTAGCCATGCTGGTTTTTGTCTAGGCTTTTTGAAAACCATACTTTTTAGTTGAGCAGCTTGCACCTCTGCCTATAATACAGCATCTTTATTTTCTAAGATAAATCTACCTGTTTTCTCACACAATGGTTTCCTGCCCCTGCAACCTCTCTGCTACTATCTTTGTTATTGGAAGACTGAAACTGGTGAAAGGACTGCAAAACTTTGTATTGATACCATGTGAAATTTAGTACAAAATGGGTGCCCAAAGGACTTTATTGAAATATTTCCCACAGAATGTACTATTCAGAAAAATTTAAATTCTCTTCTCTGAAACTTGATGGGCAAGCTTTATGCAGCTTAGAATACAGAACAGGTGATTGCTGGCTAATGACTGAACATACTTTGCAGTGGCCAGTTTTCATGAACGGTCTCTGTTACAGCCATGCAACTGTAGAAGTCATAAACTGTTATAGCCAATAAACAAAACTAGTCAAGAGAATTTGTCCCATCACCAAAACTGAAAATCTGAAAAAAATATAGCTGGATATAATCATGTTAGACTTCTGCAAATGGTAGTCCAATATCTAATATTCACTTCAGTCTTTTTGCTCCAGAACAAAAATTCCTCTGTAGACCACTGTGTGTTTTCTCATTGGGTAAAATGAAAAAAGCAACCCTGATATCCTAATTTCATTCATCTCCAATGAAAGAACCCTTAAACTGCGGTAAGAACAAGGATCATCAATTTATTTGTAGTGTATATTTTATAAAGGGGATTCATTTGTAACACACTACAATTTCCACATAAGTACACACAATGTTCTTTCTCCCCCACCTCCAAATAGTTTCTGGAAGGCTTTGCAATCTCAGTGCAACACCTAAATAAGATCCTTAGCAGAAACCATGGAACCTACCTTTTCTCTGTTTAACTGGCATAAATTTAGATACCAGAAAAGAAGGAAGAATCTGAAACATGACTGAAGAGACATTCTTATCTCCCTGTCTCTAGTTGTTTAGAGACTAAAGACTCAGAATGCCATCACACATTAGTGAAAGACTCAGTTTCATCATTAGTGAAACAAGAGCTGAGAAAATATGGTTACTAACTTCCCAGAGACTGAAAGAACCTGAATGTTGTTTAATCTATGGAATTCCTACCCAGTCAAGCATGTTTAAACACATCTGGGCTGGCATGGTCATCATTTCATAGTAAGATATACAATGGGAGGAAAAAAGAAAAAAGAAAGAAAACCCCACAAGATAATTTGAAACAACAGCTTTCTTAATTACAGATAAAAGAGCTGTATCAACCTATCTATCAATGATTCATCTGTTTTATTTTCAAAAGTACAATAGTATGATGAGTGCCCTATGTCAAAAAAAATAAATATGCTTACAAAACTATATGACAATAATACACTGTAGAGGACTTGTGTTTTCCATTAAACCTTTCCAATACTGTCTTTTGGTAAAAAAAGAAATCTGAAACAAATGGGACTTGTGGCATGCCTGAATCACCAGCATGTTTGCATTCTTACTATTTATTTGCACATTAAAGAAAGTTGAAATCCTTTCTTCCCCTCAAGAACAGTAAATAAACACATTTCTCTGCCAAATATGGAACAGAAATATTTGTGGGAAATTACTCATCTTTGCTCTTCTTCTACCCACTACCCCACCCCAGTTTGCAAAGAGTATGAGGAAAAAAACCCCAAACAAACCAGATCTCAAAGATGATAGGTTTTTTGGTGTTACTTCCATTTTTTTCTGGGCCTCAAATACCATACTTGAAAACTGTAAGACTACGTAACACCAAACTGGTGGGTAAGACCACCTTTTTGATTTAGAAATATGTCACAAGTATGTCATTCTAAGACATGAACAAAATCCCAGACTTGAATCAAAACTACCAATTTAGAAAATTCTTACCTGGAAGACTTGACTTGTTTGATAGCATCACTTCAGAACGTTCTTCCTTCTCATCACAGGGTTCCTCTTCATCAGACAGTACTAAGAATGCCTCTTTTGGCAGACTTTCATTACTTTCCTGCTTGGATGGTGAACCCAAACAGTTGTCTATTTTCTCTTCTAAATCTGGGACTGTGTCATCCACTGGAAGCAGAGAACTTTTAGAAAAACAGCTCAGTTCGTCTTCAGCTGGGGCTAGTTTTTCCAAAATTGGAATAATTTCATCTGTTTCCATAGAGTCAGTAGTGTCCAAGATATTTTCACTTGACTCATCTATTGTCTTCTGAACAGTGGTTTCTGAAAGACCTGCAGTGCCGTCTCGTTTGTCCTTTGGTTTCTGGTCAGCTTCCATGCTGCTAGAGATGGCTTCTTCTCCAACAGCACCTTCAACAGTTACTTCTTCAGTCTTCTTTTCCTCACCAGATGAATCAGAACTAATAGTTAAGTCATTTGTTGCTCCCTTCTCTTCAGAAGAGTCACTAATATCACAGATTGATTTACTTCCACCTTCTGATGGGATGTCACTCTCTCTTTGGTCCAAATGATCTTTTGTATTATTTTCTTCATGGAAGTTATCTTTATTGCTACTAACGACTCCATTTTCACTCTCACAAGAGAAAACAGTATCAGTATCTTTATCTTGCTCAGCAGTAACATTCTCTGGAGACAGTGTTAGAGGTTTGGGTTCTACATCATTGACTACATTCCCTGCCCTACTTTCAGGGCTTTTGGCTTCACTAATTTCATCAGAAGCTGTTCTTCCTTCTTCAGAGTTAACACACAAGTCCACTAGGCCATTAACTTCCCTCTTGTCCTCCATACAGTCTGTATTGCTTAAAGAGGAATTTAAATCAGAGTCTCCATTCTCATGCTTTCCATTTAACAGTTTAACTTCAGTTGTCTTCAACAGCTCCTCTTTAACCTTATAGACAGCTTCAAGTTGTTGTCGATCACTTACTCTCATTGTTTTTCGTGCTTTAAAGACTTTTTTCTGAGGTTCATCTGTGCTTTCCATCTTGACCCTTAAAAAAAAAGTTCAGAAATAAATTGTGAAGGTAACAATTTATTATCCTCTTATTACAGTGTTCCTAAGAAAAACTGTAGCGTCTAGCACGTTTTAAAGCAAACTAGTTTATCTACAAAAATAATGAAACACCTGACAACACACTTAAATTTTGTTTGTCCTCAGAAAAGTGAATACAAGTTTCTACATATGCTGCACAAACACGTGTACGTGAAGATCACCGAGATCATACTGTAACATTATATAGTAATACACATTTTAGACCAGTCATCTCACAGTATTATTATTAGCCAGACAAAGAGGTTTTCTAACTAGAAACAGATATTGTGCTAATGACAGCAGCCTCTCTTACCGTAAAAAAGCAGAAAATATTCTTGGTCCATCAGTTTACATTTCTTTTATCTTTCTAAAACTACGTAATTTCTTAAGTTTCAAATAGAATTAAAAACTGGGGTAAATGCTAAGATTTTTATATCAAGTAACTTTTAAGAAAATGTCAATATACAGAAAGAATTTCTGAATGTGTCATTAAGATACTTTCTGCTTCTGTATAGATAAAATAGACCCTCATCCTCCATATTTATACAATGGTTAACTGAACTTGGGTTTTTAGAGCACTTTCATTCAATTTGTAATACTATTTTACTAAGACCATTTGTGCTGAGAAAAACCACAGTTTTTGTAGCTCCTTTACAGAAAGATTTCCTTTTCCAAGGAAAACTGATGGTTTTGCCCTCCATATAATTTTATTCATTCCACCCACCCATGCAAATATTAAGAAAACTAAGAACATTAATATATTAAAAACTTAAGAAAAATAATGTTTGAAAATCTATGTTATCAAATCAATAAATGGAGTTAAATCCAACATTACCTAGGAAGTTAAAATAATTGTTGAAATGCAACAAAATCTTATTTCATCTGTTTCCATTATACAATACAAAAAAAATCCCACAGGGATCTTCAAACTATTTTTTCCTCATCTGGTCCTGTTTTAGGACCCAATTTTAAAGGATTAGATATGATAATATTGTTCAGAAGCAGAAAGCAGTTAAGGAACTTGTTCTATCCCAAATGAAACTCAGCAACCGAGATCTTGAATCAGCTGATGCTAACTAGTTTAGCTCTACTGAAGCTACTACACTGTCGTAAGTTACTCTGTCTAGGATATGGCTTTTAAGTTTCTCAAAACGTGCAAAAATTCACTTAGGTAACAGTAGTTAAAAGATATCACAGCAAATAAAAAAGTAAGTAAATAAATCAGGTGGTTGTATCTATATGATTTTTTTCCCCCACAAGCACCAGATAAGCAAATGTTTATACCACTGATACAGCAGAATTATTACAAAAGGGATGCATTTTAAATATTTAGTACCCTTCATTTTGCATCTTCCTGCTATCCACTTTCATTTACAGAGATGAGAAATTCCATTAATAAACTGCATTTTGTCTTTTCAGGTGAGGTATACAATTTTTTAATTAAAAAAAACCAAAAAACAAACGAACAGGACTATTGCCAACACTAGCTCAGATCAGCAATGGTTAAGTTGTAAAATTCATGAAACAGAGATTCCACAGCCTCTAAGTAATGGTTTGGCTCCACCCTCTATGTATCTGACCTTGCCTACAAGTTTTATTTAGGCAGCTGTAAAATTGCCCTTTAGCCTTCTCTTCAGCAGATTAAAGTTGTCAAGCTCCCTCAGTGTCTCATCGTAAGACACGTGCTTTAGGCTCCTATCATTTTGGTAGTCCTCTTCTGGATCCTTCCTAGTTTACTTAGAATAGTTTGTTTATGAAGGAAGTTATTTAACATTTATGCACTGCCCAATTACAATATTCTATGGTAAGAAATCAATATATGTTCCAAAGTACAATAAGAATTCAACTATTGAGACAAACTCTAAACCTTACCGTACTTTACAATTATAAGGCTTCTTTTACACTTAAAGTTAATGACCTGACAAAAATATAGGCAAGATAGAAAGCAATATGATATAAAAACCAAATTTTTTTTCACTGATTTGCATTTCTTTAATATTAACATAACATTGAGATTCCCTTCCACTTTATCTCAGTTCTTTTCTGCATGACAATCTAGAATCCTCATATTTGAGTAACTGATGGTGCCTAAACAACACTTCAATTCACACCTCAGAAACAGATGAACTGATCTTCACAAAAGGTTGTATCACCTCTATTTACAGACTCTCAGTAATACCATTAAGACATTAATTTTTGCCAGTCAGAACTAGACTTTCAGAACAGGATTGTCTATTACTGCATTGCCACTAGTGGGAGCAAAATCTAACTCCTATAGAAACACTGATCTGAAACATCAGTTTAATTGTTTTTAGAAACATGCTCATCACATAACTGTTCCCAGACAGATGAAATAGGAACTTCAGGCAAGCTGTTAATGTCCTTCCAGGGCTGCCTACATGCTAAATACAGTATCTTCATTTTCTTCCAGAAAAGAATACATTTAACACAGTAATTCTAGTCCTGAAGTTAAGAGAAGCATGTAAAAATCTCTAGGATTTCAGAAGTGCACGTGCAGTTTTTGAAAGCTCATCCCTTCCTTCTTCCCAATAACTTAAAATGTAAAGCACATTTTTTCACATCACTATAAAAGCATATATCAGACTGTCACAGAGTACTGATCATCACATTCACGTTCCATGCACATAACACCCTACAACCAACATACATGCTCTTACAGATGTAAATCTTGTAGAGCCAATTTGGAAAAAAAAAATATATTGAGAATTCCAGGCTTGGCTAACCTCCAACAATTCCAAGAGCTCCTAATAGGTGACCAGGTAGCGAGGGTCTTCTGTTAATATAGTACAAGGATACAGGGCCTTTGTATCAAAATAAAGACAGAAAAGGAGTTTGCTCTCCTGGACCACAATGCTTTCTTTTATAAGCATTACCCAGAATTTAACAGTTTTTATATTACAAAATTTACAATCCTTCTTTTGCTATGACCAAAAGATACACTAGCAGATTAATAAAGTGTTCACAGACACCTTAAAATCAAATTCATAAATGCATCACTTGAGTAATCATAAAATGTAACTTAAAACAAATTAATATTTTCTTCTCTAGTTTCCTTATTCATCTAAGCAGCCTTGCATTCGTATTTTTAACACAAAATAAAATACAGTAAATACAGAGTAAAATGAAGGGCACCTCCTTTTAAAATTTGCCAGGAATAGCAGTCTTAAAGCAATCAAATCAGAATACCTTTATATTGATGCATCCTTACTTTTTTCTTTAAAAAATAATGAATGAACAAGCTTGAATTTCTAATATATTTAAAAATTGGTTATTTTATATCTCAGGATATTATCCAAAATCTAGTTTAAAAACAAAGCTCTAATACAGTTCTACAGTGAACCTGTATGAAAAAAAGGCTTCTCATAAAATTCCATTGTTAAGATGGTTATTTGAGTAACTCGTAGCTCGATCCCACAGTCTTTCACAACCAAATAATATCCAATAAAAGCTACCGTAAGTGACAAAATTATAAGCATAGATGAGATTAAAAGATGAATGCTAAACACTGGTTAACAGCTAAATATCATGTGTCACTGCAGACCAGCCTTAAAGCGTTTCCAGCCATACCCACAAGGGAGCACACTGCAGCCAAATAACAGATCTCATGTGAGAGCCGAGTAAAAGAAGAAACAAATAAATCAGTAACCAGTCCAGGCAGGTTTGGTCATACCGGTGGAAGCCAATCAGCATTCATCTGATAAATATTGCCCTCCTGTCTTTCAAAAGGGTAAGGAGGTTGCCCTTCAGAGGGCAACTCCAGAGCAGGTTCCATGAATTCAGTTTTGCACAAATCAAACATTTTAAATTAGTAGTGTTCTAAATGAATGTATGGTAGTAGTCTCCCTTCATACTCAACAATTAACACAAAGTATAACTACTTTTGCTATGCACTTCCCTCATCTGATGCTTGGGTTTTTACTCATTGTGTGACCATGGCACAAGAAGGAAACGAGTGGCTCAGGCACCAAGCCAACGATGGGGCATCTTTTATTTCAAAGGCAAGCATTTGTACAGAACAGCACAAAATGACTCCTGCATTTAGAGCCAAGTGTGTAAGGGTTAAATGCTGCAAATAAGGTGGTAGGTTTTGGGTTGCCCTTTTTAAAAAAAATTTTTTAAACACAATAATAAATTTTGAAACACCAACACGCACAAACTTTGTACGTACTTGTTTAGGTGTAATTCATGAGAATTCCCTTTTTCATTTTAAGCTTGAAAGTCATACATACTTCAGCATGAGAGACACTAACGCACCATTAGGCACCTCCCTCCAATATCTGGACATTTCTTTCTCATGACCAAATGCATGCTACATGGCAAAACCAACATGTGCCAGTGCAGCTAGGAATAGGTAAAGGACTCCTCTCTCAGCCAATTAAAAGGTTTTCCTTAGATTCCCTTATTTTTTTTTATTATTACTCTGTAGAAAGATTGCAACTCTAAAGCAACAAAGGCAGGCACTAGCTTAGCTGCTATGGATTAGCCTATAATCGTGTGCTCATATGAGCAGCCCATGAGCTGCTCAAAACATGAGCCAATCAGCAAGCAGCTGCCTGAATCCTGCCTGGTAACAGGCAGCAGACAAAGAGAAGGTCATGGAAACATGGAGGGGGGGGGAGCTGGAATCTAAACAATAGCACACAATGGGGTTTGCGTATCATGGGTCTAGAACAGCTCTGGCACAGGGTTCCTGGAGCGCATGCGGTGCTAGCCAAAAGCACCAAAACCATAAAACATTTGCCAAAGCACAAGAACTACATGGAGGAAGGAAAGCCTTTCATTGTGAAAATAGGTGCTCAAATATGCCAGGTACTTAAAATGTAGCGTAGCCAAATCAAGGAAAGCAAGGCAGCAAGTGGTCAGGAGCATTTTGTTCTAGACGGAGAGTCCCAGAGAATGGAAGTGGTGAAGAGAACCTACCTTTTAAGTAGCGGTACATAAAAAGCAGTTTTCAGTTGAAATCCTCTACAGCAATATTGATATAAATTGTCAGAAATTTGAAAACTATCTTTGAAGAAGAAAACAATAAACTGTTTGTGATCCACTCTTACAGAACATGTGCTGAAATAACGTGCCAGTAATTTTTCTACCGGCAATACAAGTCTACTATCCGACTGAGCGCGAGATACACGCCACCAGCCTACTGAGATCCCCACAGAACTACGCCTTTATTTTAAAATGTAATAAACAAAGGGCATATGATAAGTGCAAGTAGTATTTCTTCTACCACAACACAGATGATTTGAGTTTTCCTCCCTTTTAGGCTACAATGATGTTAGTGTTGGCTGCACAAAGTGAAAGAACAACGTGCCATTTTCTAAGAAAAAATTACGTCACCATCCTGTCCAATTTACCTTGCGCGCATACAGCAAAACAAGGTCCACTGCAATTAAGAACATCTTTATCTTATGTTCCCCCCTCCCCCCCCCCGTTTTTAATGCCCCGTCTTGAGGTTCGCG
>NW_009258549.1:5378406-5394724 GCF_000687185.1 Egretta garzetta
CGGCAGCCAATCGGAGAGCAGCTCCCTGAATTCCACCCAGCAACAAACCCCCACCAGGCCGTCGGCAAGAAGTCGGCCAGGGCGCGAACGTGGGGGGCCCGGGGAGCCGGCGAGCGGGTCTGCTTTAAACGAACGAGATTTTCCGAAGAGCTGGTAAATGACGCGAGAAAATGTTAGGGGTTTTCAGTCCGAGACCTGGAGCTGCACAAAAGCGCCGACGCCCGAGTGCCGTGCTCTGGGTGTGCACAGCCACCGTAACGAGTCGGTGTTCAACGTGCAGCATTTTTGGCTTATTTTACTACTGTATTTCTACTGTATTTCTGTAATGTTAAATGTTGAATCAAAAAAACCCCAAAGAAAAAAACCAAAAACCTGCTGAGGTCCAACCTGGGTTCAAGCATGGCAGCTGGTAACCCTTTACTTCCTTCAAACACCGTGCAGTGACGGTGCTTTTCTCGCGGCCCCACAGAAACATCAAAATCAGGCTTTTTCCCACGAGTGCAACATGACTTCTGCCTTGAAAGTAGAGGCCATTCTCCCCCACCCTTGGGAACTGCCTTTTGAAGAACCAGTTCAGTAAAACATTGAAGTCCACACATGGATCGGACACCTAAGAAAAACACCCGAATGTACGGTTACAGCCTTGGTAAAACAGAGTAAAGTCACCATATGGATTTAAACAGGTTAGTATGGTCTCCTCTACTGTACTTAATCGACAACTTTATACACAGACCTGAATTACGCTCTCGTCTCTTTGGCATCACAGTGAGTTAAGCATTGTCTTGGGTTTTCTCTATGTCCAGAGGATAGTATCGCCTTTGACTTTGGCTCATGAACCCATTTCTCAGGCTAAATTAATAACTTTAGAGTCCTTTTCCCCTAAGGCTGCCATGTCTTGTAGGAAAAATGGATTCCTCATGGTAAAAAATGACTGTCAGGTCCGCTTACACAACTAAGATCTTTCATCTGCTGGTGGTTTTGCACAATCGTCCTTTACATGGTTCATCAGTTTATCCCTTGATAACTACTACACATAAAATGCATACTTTTGAAGGAGGAAGACCAGAAAACAAGCGAAAATCTTCCCTAGACAACTTTTCACTAAAATACACACTCCAGGTTGGCCTTACACAAGCAACTCAAGTGCCTCAGAAACACCCGCTCTTTAGCACATGAAGCTTAAGCTCATTCTCCAAGATGAGTTTCTGTCTTTTTCTCTGTAAACAAAATTTTAACAGCCATTTGGGTCATTAAAACAGTAAAACTGCTTGACTGGAACTCAGCCAGAGCACCAGTGGTAGATCCTGTGTCCTCTTACTTCCCGCAAGCGTTAGAGATTTCAACTTTTATCAACACCTTAAAACATTCAGTTCAGCTATGAGAACTCCAAACGCTAAACAAGAACTGCTGTTTGAAATATCTGCAACAGCAAAATTCGGTTTTCTTACAGATTGATTTCTTTTTTTTTTTTTAAACACAAGCTAAAGCGCTAAGTATGCTTGTTTCTGTAAAAAATAAATTTACTGAAATTTATATAAAGTTGAATTTGTGTATTTTAAGATACATTTGTGGTATATTTTTATTACAAAAAGTTTAAATGTTATACTGCAGTTCCATCTTTGGCACAGGATTAACAGTTACCATTATCCTTAAATATGAGGAGGAGCTAATAATTCCACAGAAATGGACACTAACTGCCAGAACGCTTCTACAATTAAAAACTTACCCAACTTCTGATATTCCAAGCTTAAAACCTGAACAACCTCAATTAATTGTTCATGTACATGCAGCCCAAAAAAATATGAGAAACTGAAAAAAATCCCTAAAAAAAAAAAGGCAAGATGTTCTGCTCACGTTTAGGCTTTTCTGTGCATTCCACTAATGTATGCAGAACTGCATCTTTTTAAGGCAGATCTCTTTACAAGTGTCATGTTGGGTAAGATGCAGAATAACAGTTTTCTAGTGAAAATTTGGTATCTTTACTCTTAACATTCTGTAAAGTATCTTCTAAACTAGTTGACATATACAACTAACTAGTGAGGTAACCTTGGCTTTCAAACACTTGCAACTTTAGTGACATCAGACTTCAGAGGTGAGCTGTATGATGCTAACAGTGAGGTCGCTTCTCAAATGTCATTAGAAACATAAGTAAAAAAACTTGCAACAGAAAAGGTGATGCTGCATTAAAGTGTTGTTTGTCATGCGTACAAGCACCTTTCAGAAGTTTTTTGCAAAGATTACATTTTCTCGGTAACAAAAAAGCAACAATTTAAAATAGAACTAAAATAGCAGTTGATTAGTTGGCTGTGGGAACCCGCTGTTTTATGAAGTGTTATCAGTATTTCCTCTAGGGAAGATCAGATTTCTCCAGAGGGGCAATGCACCTGCTGCCTTGTGTGCCTGCCCCTTGCTCAGACCAGCCCTTCCACACATGAAGTCACTGCTGAAGTCCCACCACGCTCATTACCTCAGAGTGGAGGAGGCAGGTCTTCAGTATGTGAAGGAACCAGCTGTTTCGTAATTCCATCTAACCGAAGCCTGGTAGGGACTTTTCATAATCTTTATATCTGGGGGCAGGAAAGCTGCTTGCCTATTTTCCACATGAAAGGATGAGTTTTCTCTCTGGGAACGCCGAGGGAAGCCAGGCGGGAGCCCCTGCAGCCGCCTCACCCCCCACCAGCTCCCAGGCCGGCGGAGCCAAACTTCCCGGGCCTCATGGCCGGGCCCTGGGGGGGAATTTGCACACCCGCTCGGGATTGCTGCGGGAGAGTCGCTTTGCATAAACCAATCCGCAACCGCGAGGCGGAGCCACCCCGGGACGCCTGGCCAAGTCTGCCCGGCAACCGGCTAAAAATAGAACGGGCGCCCTGTCGCGTCATCAAGACGGGGCGCGATAGAGCGCCTCCCCGCTGGTGACGCGGTGCACGCAGAGGAACACGCCGCGCGCGCCCTCCTCCTCCCGACGCGGGCACGCGCGAGGCGGGCGGTGCCCGGGCGGCGCGGGGGAGCCGCCGCCCCGCAGACACGAGGGAGGGAGGGACGCCCGATCTTCCAAGTTTTGTGCCAAAAACTGAGGGGCAAGGCGGGGGCTTGGCGCACTTAACTCTCTGCGGTCTCTGCGTGGTTTGGTCGTGTGGACTCTTACACCCGAAGGCAGGGGCTGCTGCTTGGCTCCCGAGGTACCCCGTGGTAAGTCGCACCTCAGCAGAGACACACCCGTACAACTTGTGCGCCCAAGCTAAGGACACTGGGGTTTGGAAAGGCGAGCAGGCTGAACCAGGGAAAGAAACTCCGTAACGAGATACGGCATCTTGAGAATAAAAATGAAATACAAAACGGAGCAAGTAAAGCACACCGTTTTGAAATTGGGTAAAATACACGTTCTAGGATGAGTAATTCCAGCAGTGATCTCCATGTACAGCATTTTACCATTTTCGACTTACAAAACGGGTATCATCTACACAAGTTTGATGTGCGGTACCACTGAACTGACGGCATAAGCTCTTCTGACTGCAGCAGAAGCAAGTAAAGAGGTTTCTGCACTTTCCTATCCACCATGTCTGCCCCCAAGTTTCTGTTTCATGGAACTACTTGAAGGCAAGTGAAAGCCAACACAGACGGATGAGAACAGCACCCGATGCACACAGACGCATTTGGCTGCCTAATCCAGGTCTTCGGCAGCCTGAAAAGCACCACCTGATACGCAAGGTATACATAAGCGCCTCTGGTATGTAAAAATGTGGTTTCTACAAGGCTGTTGCAATTAAATAAGGCGAGAAGGAAGAGGAGCGGCGAACGCAGATGGTCACAGAGTGACCGCTGACAACAGTTGATGGCTTGTGAAGGACTTAACAAAATAGAATCACAAATATTAACCAGAAATCCCAATAGGAAAGTTAAAGACAGACAAAAATTTGCATGTAAGAACTCTTCAACATAACATTAGAAGAAAAAAAACCCAAAACCACAAAACATTTCCTATAAAAGCTACAATTTACCAAAACTTCATGACCCATACCTACTGTTAGAACTATTTGTCACAAGCATCCTTCTTTAAAAGAAAGGTAGCTTACTCCATAGATCTTAGTTACCTACTGCTAATAAATTTTACTAGCAACTGTGCTCCCCTGCCCACAAGGCAGTTATTCATTAATCAGAAGCTAAATGTTTTCCAAAAGAAACTAATGTTGGGGAAGAATGGGAACTGAAAACCAAACTTACCAACCTAATATTAATTACTAGATACGAGAGAAGAATCCAAGTGTGTTTTCAGTGCTGGTAACCCACTGTATTAGTATGCTAAGAACCCCAGATAATGCAGGTAATTCACCTTTTTACAACGATAAGCAGTCACTCTCTAATAAATTTCTATGGCAGTCAATTTCTTATTATACCAAGCATACAACAGAGTAAGATTTATTCACCCTAGTAAAAGTGCACAGCAGCAGATTAAATTCTCTTGGGTCAATGGACAGACAATTATTTTTCTGTATTTGCTGCTAGGCAAAGATTTGTCACATCTCAAACTTGTAAAGACTTGTAAGAAAAATTACCCGGGGTATTACCCAAACTGCACTTCAAACGTTTCATAATCAAACATGTAAGCAACCATAGCATAGATGATTCTTCAACTTCAGCACGCTTAGAACAAGCTCTGCAGACACAGTCTGCCAGACTTAAATTAATTCTTTGCTAGACTGACCAAGGAAGAGGAAGCAGAAAGTGGACAAACATAAAATAGTTTCTGTATGCAGTTCCGATCATGGAAATAAATGTTAAGAACAACAGAATAGTTTTGAAAGGATTTGATGATAGAAAGTAACCCGAAATGGTATTGATTCTTACTGTATTCTTCCTTTCTAGAACCTTCAACATACCCCCCTTTTTCTCACTATACTCGCTGCATAGTCAGTAGACTTATGATCTTGCTATACTCCATTTACTTTAGTTGTTTTGCAATCAGATGCAACATTTTAGATTTAATTGTTACGGTATAAGAGACTCTCCTCATTAATATCTTCTTGTCACACTTAAAATCAAATGCAAGTAGGCATAAATTTTGAAATAATGTCACACTAGTTGTAAGTGGCAGTTGTATTTATCTGCATCAGCAGCACCTTAAACAAGCAGCAAAGCATGATATGCCCTATTGATCTCTGAGGTGCTGACTTACATCTAATGCTAATGCACTCATGTCAACTCAGTTATATACTCTGAGAAACAAAGATGCTTGAACAAAAGCAAAGGCACACCAGAGGAATGTCCTGAAAGTAATCACTCAGTTGATGGGAAAATCCTTTTGTACTTGGTTCTTTAAAAAAAAAAAAAAAAAATTAAAAATTTATTCTTCCTATCAGTGTTTTTGAATGAACGTTAATAACAGAATTGTATCCACTCCACATAAAGTGTGTTGGTATTACATTACTCAGTACGCAGTCATGTTTGCTTGCAAAGGATGAAATAAAGCGAGAAAATGATGCAAGCACTGGTGAGGTTGCATGTGAAATCAGATCAGGGACCTCAGCCACGTTAAAGCTAACCTTTTTGTCTAACCCAGCAAATACAGAACAACCCAGCAAGTAAAAAAAGCCTCAGCCCAGATCAGTTGTCTGGGGCTATTAACCATGCAGCCGCTTTTAACACTTAAGCCAGCACAAGACATAGGGCAGAAGGGGGAAGAGAGAACAGCTTCAAGCCTAGTGTGTTGCATCCTAGCCTTGCAATGCCACTTACATTACCTGTACAACTACAGCACTGAGCTAGATCAGGGAGCTTAACCTCCAGATACATATTTAGTAGGATCAGCGCTCTGTTAAATTCAGCTCCCTGAACTGGCTGACAAAGCAATCACCAGAACACCAGGGCCTCTGCACCAGAACATGCACCAGAACAGCCTTGGGTTTTCTGGGTGTGAATGTGTGAGTCAAGGACTTGGTGTAATGGACAGGCAGACCTTCCAGAGGTTGGCAAAGCACCGCAGGTATCCCATAAAGTCAGCTTCATCTGGTTATTATGGCTTTTAGGGACAGGACAAGGAGGCGGTTCCCACAATGAAATATATTCAGTATTTCCAAGGGTATGTCATCTTAATTATTTTTAAATGCTCGTAACTACTCCTCTGAGATAAAAGCAATAGGTGCAATAATATTAATTAGGTATAGAACTATGTAGTCATTTCCTGAAAGCTTCAAAAATAAAAGTACTGTAATGAAGCAGATTAAAGATCTAATTTAGCTCCTGGTTTTGGACTCTACAAGATTACACAGTGGTGGAAGGACCCTGAAACACACACTGCTTTTGGACAGAGTATTAAGAAAGGGAGACAAAATCTGCCTCTGCTCTATGGACAATGCCAAGCTCCTAATGTGAAATTTTACTTAAATTATTTTTAGACTGTAGTACTCAACTACAGATAATAAATGTTGATTATACTCAGTAATGTGAATTCAACACCAGAAGTATTAGTACAGAAAATATGGAAATCCATGCTATCCCATCCCTTAAATAACATTTATATGAGGAAAGGCTGAGAGAATGGGTTTTTTTCAGCCTTGAGAAAAGGAGGCTTAGACATGATCCCATCACTGTGTACCAGTATTTAAAGGGTGGCTACCAAAAAAGATGGAGACTCCCTTTTCACATGGAGAAGATGAGGGGTAATGGGTACAAGTCCTGAGAAGATTCTGATTGGACATTAGAGGAAAATTTTTCACAATGAGAACAGTCAGCCATTGGAATAATCTCCCCAGGTTGACTCCCCTATACGGGACACTTTCAAGACGCAGCTAGAAAGGGTGCTGGGCCATCTATTCTAGACTGTGCTCTTGCCTGGAAAGGTTGGACCAGGTGATCCTTCAGGTCCCTTCCAACCTGGTATTCTATGATTTCAGTGAACATCCTGCAGTATGTGTGAACATTGTATTCTCTATTTAAAAAAAGAAAAAAATCGTGATGGCTCATATATATATACACACACTAAGCTTTTTGCCAATTGACCTGATGGTAATAAAGTATGTTATTACTAAACATTACTTATGTGCTTTAAATTGGATGACAAACTGTATTCCATACCATTCTCAAGTCACATGAAGCCGGAGTTCTATGCGTTTGAGCCGCAGAAATTTTTTATGGAAATTCTCTACCTACTCACATATTTGGATTATCCATTAATTTAGTGGCCTGGTATCTATTTTAAACACACCAGGAAAATGAATTAAGGAAGAGTATATTTATAACCCACAGCTGGTTTGGATGGCTCTACTTAATATTCAGTTATCCCAAACAAACACAAAGTGTCATCATCACAAAGTTGAGTATTGCATCAACTAAAAAGGTCAGACTGCTGAGAAAAATCTGTCTAGTGTGCCAGAATATCCTTAAGGGAATATAACTATTGAAGCTTGAAATGGCTTAGCCTGAAACTAATTACATCTTACATAAACAGGATTTGCAAAATTTGTGTGTCTGCATTTGATAATCAAAGAAAATAGTCATTTGTGACAAGGACCAACAGGGAGAAATAACTCCTTAAGGGGTCACAGATTATCCCCAAATTCAAAAAAAAATTTCTAATCTTTAGCAGAGGTTGCCAGCATGACAGCATTAAAGCGTCATCATCGTGTCCCATGTCCCGTTTCTCCCCTCCCCCCCAACCGTTTTTGCTACAAAGACAGAAAACTGATTTCCCTGGCTCTATTCTTTCCTGAAAATAAAATAAAATAAAACAAAACCAAAAAACAAAACCACCACACAAGCTAGAAAAAAAAAAAAAGAGAAACCATGTTAGGAAAAAAATAAACAGAGTAACCCCCCCCAAACACTAGTTCTGCTTGGCATATACCAAATGATTGGAGTTTTTGCTCATCTAAACCTCTTCACCAAGTATTAAAGACAGCTTACAAGTAATCACTTGTGGGTTTTAATTACATAATACAGTATGACTTCACATAAATACAAATAATAAATGTACCTTCCTGTGCAGCTTATCAGCATTTAGTATCTAGCGATCAAAATCACTTCTAGAGTTCATAATTTCCAAGATAGTTTGAAAATACGCAAAATACCTAAGCAAACTATAATGTAGCTGTACTAAGTTGCCAAAAGTCACTCATAAATACAGTAGTTCAAATTTGATGCAGCTTTCCTCAGGAGAACTAGTACCGATGACTGATCTGACCATTCGGAGACACCAGCTTCAAATAATAACGCATAGAAGTAGAGAAGTCTGGAGCACAGCATTCCAAATAGACCTACTGGTGAACTGGTTTGAACTAGGTAACTTTCTCCTTTTGCCAGTAACCTGCAGTCACACCTGTCTTCAACCCAGATATCAAACACTCATCTTTAACAAGCCATGAAGAAATTGTCACATTTATAATACTGAAATAATTTTCAGTGAATATTCTAGATGTGATCATTCTGATCTCAACTGATGGCATTCACTCCTTGAATCCCTAAGGAAGAATTTCAAACACTGAAGTACCAAATCTGAAACCAGGTACAGACAATGAGTTATGCATGAATTCAAAGGCAATTAAAAATGCTGTTAAACAGTTGAAAGTAAGTTCTCATGTATACAAAAAGACAATAAAATTTCCCTCCAACAATAATTCTAAACAACACTGTTTTACTGCATTTATCTTTTCTGTCCTCACACACACTTCACTGAGAACATCAAATATTTCCCAGACTTACACTACTGGAGGAAGAAAAACACATAGTTCATGCAGGGAAAGATGAAACATTGTGGGGTTGAGGGAGGGACACAGAGGGACACAGACAGGAGATAGGAATCTTAATTCTAACTGCATTATGAAAAAATCTAATTATGACCAGAGTGAGCAAGCAGTCAAATTTACTTTTATTTTGCTTGGTACTTTATCACTCCTTTGCTAACAAAGACCTGGCTTATCCCTCTTCTGAATGCATGTATCTTGCACGTACTTTACTGATGGAGAACTGAGCCGTAGGGCAAAAAAAAAGGAAAGAATTCTGACTTACTCAGGATCAGACAAAAAGCCTAGAAATAAAACCAACCACCACCAACAAAAAAAAGCCCCAAACAATTTGCGACTCTTAAGTCTGTCCTACCTTCATTTCATTTATGCCTTGTCTTGATTAGAAGTAAAACATGAGTAAACCAGTTACTTTCCAAACTGACTCGGTTTGTAAGATCAGGTCTTGCATTAGATTAGATTCTTCTAAAGAAAACTGATGTTATTTGAAGAAATAAGAGTGGCATCTACCCTTTTTTGCCCATATTTACATTTATATCCTGTTACCACAACCACTTAAACCTGCATTTTGGAACTGCCCAGTACTCTAAGGTGCTTTGGTAAATACAATGAAACGAGGAAGATACTTGATTTGATATAGTCAATGCAAAAAGGACACACAGCAAAGACTGCATTTGGCAACAGTTCTGTGCCATTTCTTGATTTGTAAACATCTTGTAGCTGCATATAATAGAAGCCTAAGATCAACAAAATGCTTTCAGAATATTTTACTGGGGTGGGGAGCAGGTATATAAACTCCTATGCCCGTAGCACTTAAGTTTTTGTTTTTTTTTTTTTATAGCCTAGGAACTAGGCTATCCTACAATCGTTGAAGGTTCCTATCCTACAGTTGTTGAAGGTTCCTAGTTATGCTACGTGACAATTGGCAACGTTAACAAACTACTTAGGTTTGCTTTTATTAGCAACTCTTTCAGAAAGTTCAAGCTGATAACCCATCACTGAAAACAAAAAACCCCAGTACACTAAATGCATAAATACAGAGAGATCAGTGTGATCATTAGTACCTTTCCAAACATACTTCTCAGCGAGTGAAACGTGAAATAAATAACCTGATATTCCATGATATGCCCAAATAATTAAACTGAGTCTTCTGTCTTTCAAACAAAATTTATCTTTAGCACAGCTGAACTACAACTGAAGTAATCTGTGCAAGTGCCACCAATGCACAGATTTAATTTTCACTATTGGACAGCATCCTCTCTGGACAGGTCAATATTAACCAGTTCTAAGGAGAAGGAGTACAAAGATGCGCATAGTGACTCCAAAAGACGCAATGTAAGCATTTACACTTCTATTCTCCGGTACTGTCCGGAACAAAAAGGCAAAATGAAAAAGCTTTACATCTATTGATACCATTGCAGGCTACGTAAAAAAGTGGTTTTGAGTAAGAAAAAACAATAACCAGGCAGAAAAAAACCCCATACATACACACAAAATCAGGAAGTCTTTTCTACGTATTTTCACATTAAAAAATAACAAACAAAACTATGAGAATAGGAGATTGTTCCAGTTCTACATAACTTATTCTTGTCAATACAGGCTTTGGAATTCTCCCAGGAGAGAAAAGAAAGTATCTCCTCTGGCTTGTCCAAACTTATACATGTGCCAGTTTATGAGCTGACTGCTACTAAACAGAAGCTACTGTGTAAGAGCCCTGCCTCTACCTCAGTTGGAATACCCGGGACTTGAGATTCCTTATACTGCTATCCAGCTAGCAATTCTCATAAAACTTCTAGAAACCACCTTCAAGGTTTCTATATCTTTAAAGTTTGGCTGAAACCAGTTGGTGGGTAAAGAATCATGAAAAGAAAGAACTTTTATCTCAATAAAAGAAAGAAACTTTTTTTTTTTGCAGAGAGAACAATGATTTTACTGAACAACCTCCCCAAGGATGTGGTAAAATCCCCATCACTGGAGGTTTTCAAGATGTGACTGGACAGGGTGCTAGATAATCTCATCTAGGCTCCCTTTTTCAAGGAAGGGAATGACCTTGGGATGATCTTTCGAGGTTCCTTCCAACCTGGGCTGTTCTATGAACTTAGCCGTAAGACTGATATTATGACCAAAGATCAGCATTAGCTGCCAGAGGTGCCTCTAAAATAGGACCTTTAAAGGTCAACAGATGACTAGTCCACCAGTCTTCTGAAGTTTTACATCTTCAGCAAGAGAGCAGTAATTGCAGAGTTGAAGAGGCACCTTTCAAGCTAAACAATCTTCTACCAATAAGCTAAGCCATTAAAAAAAAGAAAAAAAAAAAAAAAGAAAAAAGTACTCCTCTGAATATAATATGGAATATCCCTTTAGCCAGTTTGGGTCAGCTGTCCTGGCTGTGTCCCCTCCCAGCTTCTTGCTGGCAGAGCATGGGAAGCTGAAAAGTCCTTGACTTAGTGTAAGCACTGCTTAGCACAACTAAAACATCAGCGTGTTATCAACATCATTCTCATACTAAACCCAAAACACAGTACTGTAACAGCTACTAGAGGGGAAAAAAAACCAAATTAGCTCTATCCCAGCCAAAACCAGGACAATGTTTTATATATATACAGAGAGATATATATAAACCCCCCCATATTTTATATACTTTATATATTTTCTATTTATATAGCTATGTATGGTTGGAGAAAATGTGATCAGCTGGCTTACAATAAGAAAAGTCTAAAAGATGGTAATTAGATTGTGAACTTAAGGATCTAGTTTTATTTGCATAGGGTTTTAAATATAATTCTTGTATATGGAAGCTGAAAAATATACACAAACAGTAGAAGATCAGACTGAAATAAGCAGAAGTGAATTTATCCACCTTCCTCCCAGGAAAACAAATTCAGCTTGTTTGGCACCTCTGGTCAGATACACAAAAAACTGACACAACTGAAGTAAGACTCTGCTTCCAAAATGTATTTTCTAGTTTATATCATGTAAGACACACACCTCTGTCAGACTTGAGATATGAATTCTAAGTACCTGACTTCCATTTCTTTGGTCAACCAGTATGATCAGAGCTTCATTTCACATCTTCTTGTTTAATTCATTTTTTTGACTGTTTACTATTCTGACATGATGAGATAAACCACTCATTCAGTAAATGCTGCTGATAAAAATATAGACAAATATACCTGAAGACTGCAAGGAATACCAAGTTTAACAGGATCTTACAAAATTCTTTAGATGCAAATAGATAAAGACAGTGCTTTTAATGTTTAAGGGTGAAGCAGAAGTAACGAAAAGAGAGGGCATGCATCAGAATATATTTTTATTTAGGAATATTCCACATAACAATGTAGACAAACAGGATGTCAGATAAACACTACTATTAATGTCTTTGTCTTAAGGGCAAAGGTACACTGCAAGGCTTAAAGATCCCATTCTAGAAGGGGAGGGTTATTTTCAGAAGTCCAGACTAGGGGACATTGAGCAACTGACAAAGGCTTTTTTTAAAGTGCCTGTCAAAGACATAACACTGTTTTGGGTGGGGTTTTTTGGGGTTTTTTGTTTGTTGTTTGGGGTTTTTTTTGTTTTTTTTAATTTGAAGAATTCAAGTGAAAACATCAGGATACTTCAACTGCAATGCAATGCATTTTTGATTCAGATCCTCACACCAACAAAGCTTGATTAAAATGAGTACTGTTAAAGTTTCCACAATTTTAGACTGTGCTTTCAAACATACATTTCCACCTTCACATCCCATTTACTCCTCTTCATCTTCCACCTGCAAAAATTCATTTTAGAAGAACGTTCAAAACACTTCACAAGGTGCATAAGTAAGAAGCTAGATTTCAAAATATGTTTGCACTAGGAAATCTTTTAAGTGAAGGAAAGAAAAAATGAAGCTGCTGCCAATAGGGTTTGCAGAACTTCTCTAAGAATGCACAATACAGTTGAATAAACGTACAGCAGGGAGTGCTGCAAGGGTCACAGAGAATATTAGGGCTGACACAACAAGAAAAAGTATTGAAAGCAATTTATCCTCAGATATAATGACATTTTTTTTCCTCCCAGTTCTGCCTACTATAGCCTATACACAACTAATCCAGTATAATCCTGCCTCAAATTCTGAAGACAAGTCAAGGAACAGAAATACTAGCGCTTATTGCTACTATAATACAAAATATCATACCAAAATATTTGATAGAAAGTGTTGTCAATTTGCAAAATCAATTTTATTGCCAGGTTGTTGTTTCCCATCCCTGACAAAGGCCTCTTAAAGGTTCACCAGAATAAGGAAGAAATAATAATTGAATTTCATGAGGAAAACTAGCTTTCTTTTTCTAACTTCTTTAGACATCCTTCTTCAAACAAACTCACAGCAGCACTGCTGCTGTAAGCACTCACTGTATTCATCTGTGGCCACCAGAGACTACCACAGTTGCTAAGCAACGTCTCTTAGTTTCATCTCAATTTTGACATTTGCCATTTGGGAATATTCATTGGAACCTAACGCTCTTTTAATAACCCCATCTCATTGCCCTCCTTTTCCAAAAATCTATAACGCACTGATTGTATAACACCAGATAACAAATGAAAAAGCGAGCTTTTCACAACTGTTTTATAAAATGCCGTCAAGTAGATTTTTCAGGGACTGGTAAGGGCTTTTTCTTTACATATAGGAATCTGTCTACACTATTCTGGTTTGGTGATCCTCTCCCATAAAGACTTTTCTCCCCCAAGTCTGCCCATTAGGCCATCAAAAATCAGAGGTACCAAAATACGGAGAAGAAAATAAAAAAAAAAAAAAAAAAAAGGAAAAAAAAAAAAAAAAAAAAAGAGGGAAAAGCCCTCTATGCTTTTCTAAATAACTGTGTATTTTCTGCAGAGAAAATATCTTAGAATATTCGCATGTGGCAAGAAGCAGACATCATAGCACTACAGAAACCCCACTCAGTTTCAGCAACTATCTTGCATTTTCGGATTTCTAGTTTCTCCACTTCGGCAAGAACAGAAACTAGAAACTTTCATAGTAACAACAATAATAAAAAATTCAAACCACAGAGTTCGCGTATTATCTAGATTTATTCTAGTCTTTGAATTCATATACTCCATAAATGAGATTGAACCGTCTCAGTCAAAAATCATCATACATGAGCCTATGCATGTTCTTCTACTGTACCAAAAAGGGACCAATCTAAACAACCTTCAGTGACTCTACCAATACAGAGACATCAAGCAGCAGATTCCACAATGGCAGGAAAAGAAAACAGACTGCAAAAATCTGTGCAGTTAATGTATTTCTGTGGATAATATTGCTATGAGGTAAGTGCTTCTTGAGAAACTGCCCGCACAGGTGTCATCTAACCCAGAGGGGCTTCCCACCAAACAGTGCCTTACAGGACAGCATCTTCTGCCCCACACAGTTACTCTGCAGACTTTGAATGCAGTAATAGTATTCAAAAGAAGCAATGAGTTTCCCAAAACTCTAGCAGAATAAGCACCACCACTGCTATGCCACACCATCTTAAATAGTTTAGTCAATGTTCATACACAGAGTCCCATTCTCATAAACTCTCTCCCGACATTATTAATTAGCTTTTAAGCATTAAGATGTATTCCTCGTCTTGTAGTAAGAGCTTTTATGTGAACCATATGCCATGACATTTCCCTTTGGGTTGACTAAGGACTGAGGAAGAAAGAGGAGAGGATGAAATTATTAGAATTAGGTGTAGGCTTTTGCGATAAGAACTGTAAATAGCTATGTTTTTATGAAATGCTAAGTAAGTGGAATCATGCATGCACTTCAGGCAACAGGCTCTTCAAATCATAGCCTTAAGCTGATCAGGGAAAAAAGGAAGTGCTTAGTTAACCATTTGAAATAGGAGACAGCAAACCTGACTAATGTTACACAGATGTCTCAAGGACACAGAGTAAAAAAAACAATTATCCAAAAGTAATCCAGCTATTGCACTTTCTCATCTTGCAATATGAATCTTAATAAAAAGGAGTCAACTAGAGAGTTTTGTATCACTGAATCAAAAACGGAAGTCATAAAAGATTTCAAAGCAGTATCAGATTGACAAAGGAAACTCTGCAGAGAAAGAGGGTTTCCCTTTTTATTTTTTATGTAAGTAAGCCTAATTCAGGTCTTAGAGCAGAACCTTCCGGGAGATACGCTGCCAGACTACATCAATGAGACAGACACTGAGAATGAACTGGTAAGTTTGCACGTACAGAAACTGCATGACCAATTTTAAGTCTATTATGACCTTTCGGGATCTTTTGTATCCAGAGGCATGCGTGAACTATAGTCTTCTAGGAAAGAGATGTTTCAGAGACATTCTGGATAACCCCTTAAAAATACCAGTCTGAAGACACTACCTTGCTTCAAAATCCAGACATAATGGCTCTCTGAAAGAACAAGGACTTGGTTCTTCCCTTTCTAGGAATACATGAAACCCACACTGCTGTCACACTGTCAGTACCTGAACTCTCTCATGGGAAGGCAGAATTGCCTGGCAGGCAAATTATTTCCCAGAACATTCTTAGCATATTTGGGGAAAAAGAAATTCCATTATTTTAAAAGATTAAACACCTAGTATCCTTCCCAAATGCCTTAATAAGGGTAAAGGATGGATAATCTGTTGCATGCCTTATCTTCTCTCCCATTTGACAAGAAAGGGTTTGACAGGACGTTTTCAGCTGACATTCTAACATCATCTCTGGTCTAGATACAATCCACTCTAAAAAGTTTTTGCATGGAGGTACTTTTGCAAAGGACTTCTGAAGTCTGGCATATTGCTTCATCCAGCTGCATGAGTAAGTCCAACAAATCATAAGTATAATTTTGGCAGTATCTCTTTATTAAAAAGCTACCCTTCAGTTAGTAATTTTTCTTGCAAATTCATATTGACACATCTCTCTGAAGACTATGGTTTACTGACCACAGAAATCCCAAAATCATTAAAATTATTCAAAGAAAGCTGGTTAATCACAAGGGTGATGTCACTTGGATTAACCTTTCAATGACCAGTCCCTATGAACAAGGTGCTCTAGCTGCTAAGTAGCTTACATTTATCTTCTGTGTTGTGAGAAATGTCAACAGCCGTATCTGTAGCAAAACACTAGTACTAGCAATCTGAAATATTTTCTGTGAATCATGCAGTAGTGTTAATATTACAAAGGAATGTGGACCTCTAAACATAAGAAAATTAAATTAAAATCCATTGTCTGAAGGCATCTCTTCTCCATGACCAAGAAAGAATCCATCACTGTGTTCCTCAATTTCTTAGAGAAATGTCCTTGAAGTAGAAAAATGTTATGTGCAAAATGTCCTCTTGACTGTCTTCTTGAGCACAGTAGGCTGCAGGTTTTCTCGGGCTAGGTTTCTTAGAGGACACAGATGCAAAATAAAAAGGAAGACTGCAGAGATGTTCCACCTGACAGATGAAGACCTCTGTCTTTTAGAAGCAGCAGCTACAGGTCTCAAATGAGATTAATTTACACTTCCAGAAAGTATTTCTTATGTCTTGAGTTAAGAGGCTCTTCTCTATTGACCCCAGTAAGGCTTGCAATTATGCAGGATGCACAAGAAATAC
>NW_009258549.1:5394741-5438212 GCF_000687185.1 Egretta garzetta
TTTCCCTGTGGAATCATTTTCAAAGACAGCTATGAGTCCCAGTTTGCAGTCACTCATCACCATCAACCGTGCATGGTAGCTGTTGCTGAACTTGTAGACAGAAGTCAGCCAGCAACATTTTGTTGATGCTGACTAGCAAGATCAGAGATACTAGCCTAGCAAGCCAGAGAAGTATATCCAGAGATACGATCCTCCTAGGACCCATGCCTCCTCCTGCTCAGAAACAGCAGGTCTAGGAGCCACCTCCAATGCCAGTGTTTTATTCCGAAGTAGGAAGGATGGAAGTAAACAAAAGCAAACCCACATTTCTTCCAGTAACGAGGTCATCGTTTTGCTTGCTACTGCAAATCTTTAAAAATAAAAGGAAACAAGACAACATTACAAATTCATGAAGTCTGCCTAAAACATCAAACTAGCATTCACACCAGCATACAATACCCAAAAAAAGGAGCTGCAAGTTTAGCTTAATTGAAATTGATTTTGCCAGAGGAGTCCATAGAAACTTTTTGAGCCTGGACCTAAAATACAATGGCCAGGCTATAGTGATACTGCCAGCACTTTCAGTTATGGTTAAAACTTGGTCTGTAAAAGACTTCTCCTAACTGCTGCCTGAAGAGCTCTAAATAGCTCTACAAAAAATATCTTTAACTTTACCATTGTGGGAGGGAGAAAAGCAGCTGATGAAGCAACAATCCAGGAGGACCACCATTGCAAACACACAACTACATGAAGAATTTATACAGCTGTTTTAGACTGCTTGCCTTCCCAGACCCCATAGAAAATTACGTGAAGAAAAAGGCATCTGCACAGAGTCACTCAGAGTGATCACCTACAACAAACTTAATTTTTCTTTCTTTCTGGACAAAAGCTTCCCAAGTGCCACCCAGAGTTAGATGCCAGAAGCACACAGTGTGAGTTATACTCAGTAATGCCTCTGCTGACAAATGGTAGAAAAGCCTCAAAGAAAAGCTGTCTTCAATTTTGATGATTTAAGTTTAGCTGTAATAGCTCAACCTCCAGAAAGGTTCTACGCAGAAACCTTTAACATCAAAAGGAATATTCTGAATGTAGCTTCTCCACAGGCTGACTTTTGCCTGATGAACCAGCAAGCCACAATGCTTGTTTGCTTGCTTCCTGTGAAGAAAGGACTGCAGTTTCACCTTATCCTGAAAATCAAATGCTCTCTCTTTTAATGACTGAAGACATCAATATACATCCTTTCTTCATGTGCTGGCAGATAATATAGCTGAGCTGTTTCCTGATCATTTTGCCAACTTAACTCCAGACTCTCCTGATGATTCTGTATGTCTGACCATCTCTCTCCAGGTCTGCATTTGTGAATACATATATTATTTATATACCCAAAAGGTGAATATTAACCAGGTCATATTAATTTCTCACCATGGGACTTTCTTGGGGAAGAATTTCTCTAACTAATAGAACACTGAGGAAAGGATAGCGTAAGCTATCAAACTGGATAACCTCCTGAGAATCCTTCTAATGCATTTTCTTTAGAAGCTGGTACTAGCTCCTTTAAAATCTTGTAGAGCTCCAGTGAAAACTGTCTGCACAAGAAACTACTGATCCTTAAAGGGACATTTTAAAAAAAAAACAACATTATTTGTTTTGAGAGGACAAATGTTCCCTGTACGTTCTATTTTCTCCCGTGAAAAAAGACAAATTTCTCTGACACCTTCTGTGAGTATTCAAGACTGAATGTGCCAGGATAGTGTTAAAAGACAACCCCACACCCATCTGAACACTCTATAGCTCTGACATTTTGATTCCAAAAAAGACTTCAAAAAAGCCATCCAAAATGATGACATTAAGCTGTTAACCAGCAATACTGCCAACCTCCTAAAATGCTGATTGTACTTATCCTCAAATGGCAAGACCTTGTAGGTATCATAAGGCAATGAACTGGTGTAAAATTGAGTTGACTATAAATACAGAATCCAAGGATTCTTCTCTGGCGTTGAGCCTAGATTAATGGTTAAATTTTTCCCCACCTTTTAGCAAATGCTAGATTACTCATCTATGCTAGTACTGGTCCAACAAATTAAGTGGTTGTAACAGTAAATATGGCTATAATAGTGTAAATCACAAGTAGCCCTTGACAAAAGAAAAACTCCACTTTTTTATTCTGTTTATGAGGTAGTTTGGCTATAGGTCTTCTTTCTGTAACAGCATATCCATCTTACAGAGAGATAAAGAATGTTATTCTGAATGAACAGTATAATACCTAGCAGTCTTTCAGTTTTGCCTGGAAGAAGCCTTCACCCCAAACAAAGTTTTTTTTTTCTTCTAAAAATAATGATACTGAATAAGGATTCTACCTCAGATTGTATGAGTAGTATGCTTTTCCTCTTTTGTAGAGATTTCCTTATTGCAGTTGTTTTGTTGCATTTTTTAATACTGAATAGTTTGATAGGGACAACACACCCTCCCTCCTGCCAAATATCTCTCTGGAACTACATCAGAACTGAAGGTAGTTACGCTTTCCGATGTATTAGGATACAACAGATGCATTAGGAAACAATAGTTGCTTAAGCAGACAGTATTAGGATATTGTCTCCAAAATGCTAAGAGAGAAACAGATTCTGCTTAGCACGTTTTAGCAAAATCCTCACGTGACTATGACAGCTCCATCTCAGAGTAGTTAAAGAAAGGGACAATCCTTTTTGTATCCTTTTTGCTGGGGCTGCGCATTTTTTGCCTCGCAGCAAGATCCAAATTTAGTTCTTCCTGATTCTTTTTATCATGTGGAGCAGAATTTGAGATAGGAGTCCTCTGATAGCAGGACTCTGGGTTTATTCTTTCAAGCAGTCTTTTTAACTTGAAGGCTTACGCATGTTTGAAATACCAACTCCTAGACATCTCTGCTTTGTTCAGTGGAGATCCTTTGTCACAGTTGGAGTGTACTCAGCCTACAAGAGTACCAGATTCTAAAACCATGAGATACAGAACTAGCCATCAGAGTTCCTTCTCGACTGAGATGCAACTGGGCTGACACTGATGGCATGACACAGCTCTGGTTCACTTTGAACCTGCACAAAGATGATGAAGGTTGATGGGAAGAGTAAGCAATGAGCTTTAGAGCTTCTTACTCTGTCTTGGAATCCTGTCGGCCAATGCCTTACTGCCACAATAGCTTCAGAAGAGCTGAGTAACTGTTTCAGTCAGTTCAAGTTCTTCCATCTTTCCACTCTTATCCAGGCAAGAAGAGTTGCTTCTCTTTTAAGAAGAGGTTTTAGAACAGAGGGTCTGCCAGCACTTCTTGGAAGATCTTCCTTTAAAAGGTTGGAAAAAAATCCTACTCCAGTCTGAACCCTGTAGAGGACTTGAGACTGACTTTAAGGAGGAAAAAAAAAAAAAAAAAAAAAAAAAAAAAGAGGATAATCTACATGCTCGAATTTAAGAAGAGACAATATCTAGAAATCTAGTTTGCTTCTCTGTTTGCAGCTTTCTTCATGTTCTACACTGTATTTGAGTAAGCTGAAGAAACCAAGACAGACCTAAGGCAGGAAGCATTTCAACAGAAGTTAGGCTTGAAAATAAGAAGGGTGTTTATTCAGCGAGACTAAATGACAATGCGAGAAAGAACTACCTCATGTTACTCCACAACTTCCAGACATTTATAGATCTTTCTTACTGTTATTCTACAGGGACATAGCTTTCTGTGAAGCCAACATAGTAAGAATACCTTCCAAATTCAATGAAGAGAGATTAGACTCCAACCCCCTCCAAACCAAAAGCAAAGCTTTAACACACAAAAATTATGTAATAGCTTTGGAAATAAAGAAATCTTAATTTTTCTGTCCTTGTAAAATATGATCCTTCCTCAAACCCATCAAAAATTCTGTCTACAATTACGACACATATTTACAGGACTGTGGTCACTGAAGTAAAGGATCAATGTGCACTTGTGCGGTGACAAATCCTACACCCATATTCCTCAGCACCTCATTTCTACCCTATACTATTTCTACTAGGTTGACAGAACAGTTTGTAAAACAGAGCACAGTGTGCCATTGAACCAGCTTCCCCCCCCAACAGCCTTTCAGAACAGTTTTCTGATCCAGCTCCTTGCTGTGCCAACATAATGAACAGGATGGCAAAGGCCAGGAACACATAGCTAGAACCAAGAAGTTACAAGGGCTGCTTAAGCAATGTTGATGCAAAATCTTGAAATTACAACTTAAGATTCTTTCCAGCTCATTTTCAATCTACTCAAGCCACAACTATCTGTGGCTAATGTACTTGACCACCAAACAATTGGGGGGTTTGGGGGTGCCTACCTACATGTGAAGTTCCTTAAGCTATGCCATCTAGATGCTTTTTCCATGTACGCGTACATAGTCAAAACTCTGAAATAATTTCTTCCTCTCTGTACACACAGCTGTGCGTCCCCCTTTCCCCATGCTTAACAGTAAATAAGTTTAAAAAAAAAACCCCACATGCACACTTTTGGCTCATCAGTGCAATTTTACTGCTACAAAGATCTCTGAGCTCTTCAACATTATGAGGTATTTAATGATAAATCAAAACTATCACAAGATTTGCCTTGAAGCATCACTGTAAAACAGAAAAATTCAGAAAGCTGTCAAGCAAGTAGAAATCTGTATAGCTGAACAACAGTGAATACACCATCTGTCCCAAACTAAGCCATCCCAGTTCTACCAGTGATCCCTGTCTTCCTTTAAGACTACTGAGAAGTCAAAAAATGAAGCCAGAGATGGTAAAAGTCTGCATCTCAAGAAATTCCAACTACTGATAAAACTTTTCTAAATGGTTGCAAATTTATGTCTGAAGAAGTCCATAATCACCTCACCACACCAGTGGACCACTTTCAGAATGTAATGTGGGCAGGTTCTGAAAAGAATCATCTGTTCTACCCATCACAGTATTTTCTTTAAATATTTGATATTTAACCTAATAGAAAAGGGCTGCCCTGAAAAAACATTAAATGACAGGCATACTCCAGAGAACATATTCAGCTTTCACTGAACAGAGAAGCTCTGACCATCCTTAACCGATTCACCTCAATGAATTCAAGCTTTGGCACAATTCAACTACACAGTTCCTAGACCGATGCAATGCTTGTGTTTTTTTGGTAATGGAAACCAGCAGCTGAGAAAACTTCCACAAAGTTTTCATTCAACACAGATAAAAATTAAGACTCTTCTCATATTAAATACATTTACAGATGCCTCAGCAGAGAGAGAGAGAGAGAGAGAGAGAGAGAGAGAGAGAGAGAGAGACCTTCCAAATAAGATTAAGTACTGTGACAAAAGAAAACTTCAGAGTAATTCCTTAGAGATCTCACTCAGTGAAAACACAATACGAACTACATAAATGTCTGCCATAACTCCTTCCCCCTCTCCTCAAACTAACGGTCACACACCCAAAAAAAAGACTTCATCTAAAAATTTGAACTCAAGCTGCTAAGCTATTAGGGCAGAGACTATGTTTACATCTCACTAAGCCATCACAACTAGAGCAGAGGAAACAGATTGGTTAAACACACAAAAGCAATTCAACACCATATAGAGAAGAACTGATCTTCCATAGGCAGACAAGTAACACAACAGTTACATATTTTTTTAAACAATGAGGATAACTCAAGTTGCTTTGGCTTACCAAGTAATTTTAGAAAAATAGAAAAATTATGAGGGATGAGATCTATCACAGCAGCATGCCAAAAATTTCATCCTGGAATGTCCTGTTATTTTTTTGCCTGTTCTATTCCCAAAAGCTTCCCAGTATCTAAGCTAGGAGAGCAAGGCAGAAGTACCAGCAAGCTTATTTACCTCTGAAGCAGTATGGTGCTTGTACGATTCCTGTGATAAAGCAATGAACACAAACCACTTGTCTGCCATAAAAAAAAAAAAAAAATCTGCTTTCCTGCATAGTCTGGGGATAGCAGGAACAGACCTTGCCTCTGGCATTGTCCAGATAATATGTGCAGCTGCATAGTCCCAGAGAAGAACTCCATATATGTACCAGAATTACCTTGAGGTAAGGAAATCTGTTTGAAGGCTTGAAATAGATAGGTGTGCATCTTGTTAACACATGGTAGTCTCTCTGATTCTGGCTGAGGAAGGTGCCCCTGACAATTATGAAACGGGATGAGACAAGCTGAAGCAGATTCTCTCTCACATGGGACAGAAAGGCAGTTTCTTTGTGTCTGAAGCAGTATCTCATAATCCTCTCCACACCATTTGCTTGGGAGTGACATGTCCTTAGTCTGACCATCCTAGAAGATACCCTTGAATGTCCTGCAGAACATCCATAACACGTCTTAAGACGGGTATCAAGAGACTACATGGGTGCGATCCACTTCTCTGCCACAAAGTCATATGGGTAGTGGAAGTCAAAATGCTACATAGAAGCACCTAAGGAAGTAATGGTCTCTCATACCAAGAACTGAATCCTAAAAAAAGCAACAGACACTTGGCAACGAATGGTATTCCAGAGAAGGAACTACTTAGTTCATCAGGCTTCCTTCACTTCTAGAAGTCTTAATTCCCAGAAAGATAATCAATAACCAGGCTAGGCATAGAGGCAGTCTCACCAAAAATTAAGTCAAAATGCTCAGATTCTTGCATGATCATCTTTTTCTGGAAAGTGTTCTCTCGTTTTAAAGGTGTGGCTTTTTCAGCTTTTCTGTTCAAGATTTCTTGAAACCTGAGTTTCCACAGGAAGGTCTTTAATTTTACTGCAAAGTCCATAATTTTTCAGGTTATCCAGGCAGTGAAGGCAAGATGAAGCAGACAGCATACATACTGAATTCAGCTCTACGTAGAGTGAGATACAGTCTCAACATCTATTAGTCTGAGGGGCTGTGCAAAGATTTACAGTAGATCCAGGTACAATGAAGGTCAAAGGCCTGGAGATTCCAAAGTCTCCATATGTCAAGAACAGAATTTCACTAGCAAAGATGCACCAGTCTGTAAAAGCAGAGAAGCACTGAAAGCAAAAAAAAAAGGGGGAGAATAAAACAGAAGGTTGTTTTGGGACAAGAATGTAGTAGCAACAACTTCTTCATGCCTTGCTGGATAACTGAAGTTTCAGGGCAAGGTCTGCCTGGTTGCTGGCAGGACAACACACATGTAATCCCTATGGTTACACATGGCTTTTGGAAAAAGAGTCACCAAATGACTGTACCTCACAATCATGTAAAATTGCGAGGGGGTGGGAACAACCCCAAAATAAAACTTTGGGATTACTCTAATACTTGTTTTTCTACCCACTGTGTGTGCACGTTTGTGCATATGTACAACAACAAACCATGAAGGCAGGTGTGTTAGCACAAGATACTATGACTGGTGCCAAAGATGATCTTGTTTCCATTTCAATTCCCCTACTGATCGACAATTTAGCCCTGTCAAGTGAGCATTATCTCCTGCCTCAGGTTTTGCCTGTGAAGTGAGATACAGAGATTAGTCTTTTTCTGAAAACTCTACTGCCAAAAGTCAGGAATTCTGACAAAGTGATCTAGAAGCATCTTGCCTCTTGCATTTTCTTGGGAAAGTATCTGCTTAGTTTGGTGTCCACAGAAGCCTTCTCTTCTGCCACAACTGATTTGATGCACAGTAATGAAGGTGATTCATGAAATAAAACACCTGCTTGAAAGGTAGCAGAAAACAAGCTGCTGCTTTTTATCTTTTGTAAAATACATGACATGGTCATGATCTGGCAGAACATGACAATCTATTTGTGAATCCTAAACAGGAAGACTGAAATCCAGCTCTAAGTTACCCTAAACTTGAAAATACTTTACATCAAAACCACCTCTACTCCTTGGAACTTAAACTGTATTGCAAACTAAGAAGCAATTCTTTGAGCAAGCTATGAAGCTTAGAAAGTATCTGCTTAGTTTGGTGTCCACAGAAGCCTTCTCACTTCCACAACTGTTACCAGATGCAAAAGTTTAGTGAAATCCCTTGACATTATATCCAGACCACAATACATTTGCATATAAGCATTTGACTAGCCATATGGCACAACACAATGCATAAGAGGTCTGGGAAGTAGATGCTGCCATTTTATGCATTTGGCCTCTCATGTTTGAGATACTTTAACACTACATCTGGTCATTGTGGTTTTGGGTAGACCTAGTCCTCTTATGTAAAGTTTCAAAGCACTAGGCTCCACATCTTAACATGCTAGTGTTGCGGGTTCAGGTTCCTAGTACTGACTCTCAGGTTCACAGTGCTCACTGACTTCAGTACCTGTGCAGACACTTTGGCTGGACCAGCCTTCTTGTTGATCATGACGGTGGCACTGGACACCCAAATAGTTTCTTCTCAAAACCTCAAACAACTGTACGCTGACTTTATTACTCAGAACTGATTGAAACCAGAAGTCTGAGCACAGGTGCCAACATATTTTTTTCAAAATAGGCAATGAATCCCGACAATTTCCATCTTGTTTTCAAAGTGCACAATTCTTAAAAGGCTGCAGCTAACAGTATGATGGCCTTCTCAAATGATGCAGCAGCTATAGCAGTATCACAGCAACCCTTCAATGTGTGAAGAAAAAGATCCTATCAACTATTTTCAAACTACTACATATGCTGCATTTGAACTGAATAGTTAATTACCACAGCTATTTGGAAAGAAAAGTTTCTTTTCCATTTTACTGTAACTAGAATACTGGTCACCAAAGTGCTTACATCTTCCTCTAGAGAAAGTCAGCAGCAAACAGGGACTAGTAAGTCAGGGATACATGCTGCTTTCACTAACAGGCTTGAGACAACAAAAAAAAAGTAACAACTGAGCTTAGAGATTAAAAACCGGTCAGCAAACAGCACTGTAGCTATTAAGGGACAAATATTGTTAGTTTTTCCCAGCTCAAGCACCACCCACTCTTTTATGAGGTTTGCATTCATTAAAGTGCTTTACATTATTCTGTAGGCTGTTGTTCCAATATCCTGGTTAAATGAATGCTAATTCTTTGTTAGAAACAATCGCTTCTCCTTAGAAGATGGAAGCAAAGCCTTCCCCCTAGAGGAAGCTCACCTCCCATACTAAGTTAGAAATAATCACGGCATGGCCAACCCAACTGACAGCCTGCATCATCTACTTTAAGTAACACTAAAAGTTAAGTTTTAACATTTTAACTTTGATAGTTCCTATGATAGCTGGATTTTAATGAACAGTCTTGGACTTGGTTTTGCAATGCCTCTCCTCCATTATTGAGTTGACAGATAATTTCCTAGCCTAGAGAATGCAAGTTATTTACAAACTTTGCCTTATACTGTCAGCAGTGCTTCCTGGAACACACATGTAGCTCTCGTGCTGGCATGCATGTACTCAATTTATCCCAGCCAATAAAAGAGAGTGGATGCAATTCTACAGCTTTCTCACTTTGAGAGCTAGCTCATGAGACATAGTTTCATTCTCCTTGCTGCTGTCGAACATGTAATAGATGCCATTAGGACAGTCACCACAAAATCCTGGCCTCAGGCATGTTCAGAATTCTCTTTCCATCACATTTTGTGATAGCAAAATCCAGGTGCTTCTTAATTTCCCCTTCCTGGCCCCATAATGAAACTAATCACGTGCACTGGAAGTTGCTGATGCTACCTCAATCAAAGCTGGAAAACTTCATGAGTATAACTATTTTCAGTAAAGGCAATTTATTTATTGTTCGCAGCAGAGATTGGCTGATTTTTCCTACACAGAATTTAGATCTATTCAGAATAGCTTAACAAGGCTTCACCTCCCCTCTGTGCCATTTCTGATTGAGAACACAAGGGGCCTCTTCCCCTCCCACCCAACACACACATACAGAGTGCAGGCCTATACCGTAACTGATAGCTATGCTTGTGACTGATCATAACGTCACTTAAGTTGTAAAACAAGGCAGTATAAAAGTTACACTGTTCACAGCTTTAAGAATTGTTCTCTTTGATTTGGAGAAAAAAAAAAAAGCCAAACAAAGCAGATTTAAGTGCAAAAGGAAAACATCACATAAGGTAAAATTTTAGGGCAGGTCTGACCATATATTAAGAAGAAGACCTGCAACAAAAGAGAAACAAAATTGTAAACAGAAGATAAGGCCACTGACTACACGCCACTAGGATGCCTGAATATTATTAGGTATTTTACTTTTCTTTACCATAAGGGTTTTCATTCAACAGTTACAAGTTTTGCTGCATGGAGCCTTGCCCACTGCCCTTTCAGAAAGGAAGGCGCAGGAGGAAACCACAAAAATATCCAGAATCACTGCAATATGTGTGGTGAAAAATACCAAACTAGAGTTAAGGAAGACATTGTAAAGCACGATAACAAAACGAACCATTTTAGTCTCATCAGACCGTAAAATGCCCTTAGGCATCCATTTGCAGAAATCAGAAAGACACTTGGCTAATGCAAAGCTGGCTAACTTTCTTGACCTCATCATCTGTAAATATCTTATCTGGCTAAGAGCCACAAGATAAGATGGTCCAGAAATTGTTCTTGGGCAGAAGATCTAGAGAACTTTTATGGTGTCTCACCACATCAGTATAAGGCTGAGCATGGTTTAGCTAAATGGAACCAGCTCAGCGTCAAACTAGTGATAAAGGTTGTTAACAGTCCCTACTAGGTAACTGTACCCAATAACCAGAAATTCAGATTACATGGAACACTTCATGCCAGCATTATCCCAAGTAACCCAGCTGCAGAGCTGCCATAGTGGGCAAGTCATACATCAGCTGTTCCAAATACATATGCCATTTAAGTGCCACAGGCTGGCCATTCTTTTAAGCCTGTCTTGGAATCAAGATTAGGTGTCTTTCTGGAAAGACACAAAACACAAAGAAAATTCACTCCTTCCTTCACTCGCTCACAGCATAATGTAAAAAAAAAAAAGTGCACAATTTTAAAATATTAGTTGGTCTGCCTCCTGCTTCCCATTACTGTTGTTGTGTCCCCCCCCGCCCCAGATTGGAGAGCCTATTTTAGTAGTAATTTTTGCTTTCTGAAGCAGCATATTCAATGGAACTTCTGCTTTATACCAATTCTTTCTTTTAAAACTCAAGACTGGGCTGCATAAGCAAAAGCATAGCCTTCAGATGAAAGGAAATGATTATTCCACTCTGCTTGGCATCTGTAAAGCTACATCTGAAGTGTGGTCCCAGCTACTTCTGGGACCACAAATGCAAAAGAAATACTGATAAGCAAGTCCAATGGGGGACCACCAAGATTATTGAGGGCTGTAGAACATGACAGACAAGGTGAGACTAGTGAGCTGAAATTGTGCAGCATGAAGGATAGTTAAGTGAGGAGCCCTAATTGCTCTCTTCAACAACCAATGGGTGTTCATAGAGAAGACAAAGCCAGACTGTTTTCAGAGATGCACAGCAAGCTGACAAGAGGAAATATATACAGAGAACAGTTCTTCACCACAAGGGTGGTTAAACACTGAAACAGCTTGTCCAGCTGTGGACAGATTCTGTTGTGGAATCTCCACCCTTGCTGATTTTCAAACGTCATCTTGACAAACCCTGGAACAACTTGGTCTAATTTTAAAGTTGCCCTCCTTTGAAGATGTCAGACTAGATGACCCCCAGAGGTCCCTTCCAACCTAAATTATCAGTTTAACTTTTAAATTATTTTACAATTTTGTGTTCTTGATCCAGAGTGATTTTTATGCCTTTTCCCAGGACACTCCCTAATTTTTCAACATTGTAAAAATACCCTATGGGCAACAGGACTGTAACCTGTAGTGATGCAGAATCCACATCAACAGGACTGTAACCTGTATTGATGCAGAATTCACCTCATCAGTATAACTAAGGCAGATTAACAGAGTAAAGTGTATGACTTCCTTACTCTTCCTCTGTATTCAACAGAATTTCAGCCCCTCGACATTAACTTCCTGTTTGGGACTTTAGCTCACTTTTTTGTCTCTATGATCCCTACTTAATTCCAGAGTAGGGTTTCCTGTTAAGCAGTTATGTTCTGTAATGGACAGATGTACAACTTTAGATTTTGCTGTGCGATAGTAGACTGTTTGAGTGGGTCCCACTAAGCAAGTGATCCAGATGACTCTCTAAGAATCGATCTTTCTATCCTCTACAATTTCACAAAAGTAACTGGTTTACAATACTAATCAAAGAAACATTTCTTGGAGCATGCTTCCTGCCCCTCTCCCCTTCAAAAGCTTTAAAAAGCTTTTTAATCAATTTAATGTTCTATTGACATAAGATTTGGGGGGTGGAGGGGTGGGGAGTTTGTTGTTTAAGAAAAAGACTGTATCAAGGGAAAATTGCATTATACATATTGGGTATTTACACCAAGGAACCTTGTTCTAAAATAAATTACATTAGGTTGTGGGTTTTTTTTTTCTTCAATGAAGTTTTACTTCCATTAAACCACCTCAGCATTAATTCTAATAATACTCTTTCTCATTTACTGAATCCCTCAGTTGTCCCTCTGTTATTTTTCCCCAGGATTGATGTAAGGCTAAATAGTTATTTAGGTCATCCTGCTTGACCTTTCCAAATAAGAAGTCTTCAAGGTCTTCTGAAATTTCCACTGTATTTGAAATTATTGGGAGGGACACCTCAGAAAAGAAATATTCTCAGCCAATTCTTTTAGAACTCCAGGGTGCAAATGACAAAGACCTGCTTAGAGCCTTTGTTAAGAAATGTCTATCATGGACTCTTTAATATCTTCCTTGCTACTTCTACATTTTAAGTACTTAAGTCACTTGTGAGACATTATTATGTAATCTCACTTCTATCTGAAAAAAACCCAAAATATTTACTGTAATATTCTGCTTTTTCTCTTTCACTATGAATCATGTTATCATAGTCACCTGCATTACTGTTAAAATTATTTCTCAATTTTTAACAATCTCACCTTTGTTATCCTTTACTAGTCAAGGTTTTCTCTCAGGAACACTTTCTTTTAATCAGTTTTCACATCCCACTCAATGCCATTTCTCCTCTACCATCCTCACACTTACACTTCACAGAAAAGGAGGGAGGGGCCCGGAATTGCTTCCTTCACATTGCAATTAAAGCAAGACTGATTTTAACAGAATTTGCCCTTTATAGACAGCCTTTATAGTTATTAATTGCAATTTCTAATGTAATTTATTTGGGGAATCTACCATATAAGTATTTACATACTTTCTGACATGCGCACATGCCGCCGCCACCACCACTTTTGTACTTTTTTTAGTCTGGATATGCATATAGCCAGACTTTTAAGTAACAAGAAGAATTGTGTCCCATATCAAATCTTAAGTAATCACTAAAAAAAGTTTATCAAAGGTTTTAAAGTAAATGAGGTATGTACAAAAAAAAAAAACCCCACCACTCATTTGGCCCAAGTTGTTGGCATGCAGCATTTTACTCTGCCATATCAATACATAAGTATACCTTTCTCATTATCATTAAATCCTCAGTATCAAACAGTTATAGTTCTCTTTCCTAGCATATTTACATCTTCTCTGTTGGCCTTAATTCACAGTCCATTTCCAAATGGCTTCAATGCTTTTAGTCGCCATCACCAGCATTTTTAGCTCAAATAATCTACCTCCCTATTTTGCCCTTCTACCTTTTTAGTTTTATTCTCTTTGATTAATCTCATTTTTCACTCAACTGGACCAGGCCTGTCTACTGCCAGTTCCACATCCCTATCTTGAGCTGCTGTCTAGCTTTAAGCAACCATGTTTTCCTTGGCCTGTTCACGCATCTCCAATTACCTCTTCCCTCTAGCTCAGAGACACTTGCCAGATCCAGTCACTGTCTTTTACCATCTCCCCTTTCCAGTCTCCCACCCTGTCACGACTTTTCTGAGTTGTAAAATAGAAACAATGCAAATACATTTGTGCAGAACTAGCACATCTGCCTCATGCAGTCATTTCATGCACTACATGCGTAACCACAATACAGTATATTATGTAATTAGCAATATGGGCATTTTGTGAAAAATTTAGTGCTCTAAGGCAAACTTATTGTCTTCTGAGGAGGGAGATCAGATAAATACCATATTCTGGCCTGTTTCTCTATTTACAAATACAGCTTTTTAAAATTTACTAAGTGTACTTGAGAATGTGCATTTAGACTAAAAGATACATGGACAACAGTTCAGCATCCAATACTTTTAACAGCTTTGCCATCTCAAAAAGAAGAGAATTTAAACTACAACCACGATAATGAAGTTTCTTCATAACAACATGAAGCCAAAAAAACACCACTGGTGGATTCAGCCTTCTTAATTCTGCACCCTTTTCAGGGGTAAGCTGACAGTATTGCTAAGCCTCCATGGACATCAACTGTTGTCACTATAGAGACAAAAATAACACAGCAGCAAAATAGGAGAGGTTTGAACCAAACAAAACCAGCAACATTAGCAGCAAAAACTACATACTCAAATTTCTAATATTTTTAAGGTCTTCAGTTTTACTTAAGTACACGTTTTACAGTAATTGCTAGTTAACACTCCCCATAACAGCAACCCCAAAATAACTACAGCAAGAACAAATGACTTCCGGGCTTCCCAGAAAACGCCTCTTATATTTAAATTTAATTCCTGGCATTATGCCAAAGTGGGGGATGGGCACCTCAGTGGAAAAATAACTTCAAAGGCCTCTAAGACATTAATGTAGAAAACGAGTTGCTTCTCTTACCTGGTGAGAAGGTGGCACGTGCAAAATGAGCTTCCTCCTCTGAGTAAGCCACTGACATGTAGCTCATTTGCATAAGTATCACGAGCTACAAGTAGACTTCCAGGTCGGCCATCTTGATACTAAGATCTTGTTTTGTTTATATAGCAGTATAAGTACTATTTTTTAGCCAGCCTGAGCTATGCTGTTGTACCTCTCAGCTAGTAGCCTACATCTGCTTGTTAAAGCCTGCTGGAACTCCCACTTCTCCAGACAAATGGCTGAACGTGTGTCAGGAGTGCCCCTGCAGCTCACTGAGCATGCCACAGCCTCCAAGGGAACGTTGCAACAGCAAGTGCCTCCAGTCGGGACTCTTTGTACTGCCTTCTGTGCTGCCAACTATTAGCGCTGCAGCAACTATGTGCAGTGAAGTACCTCCCACATACCACACAGTAGTACCAACAAGCATGAATTTATTACAGCACAGCGCAAGACAGCATGCTAAAAAAAAAAAAAAAAAAAAAATACCGAGGGAATTTCAGCTTGCTTTTTCACTTACTAGCAACCTAATTACACCTAGGTGCCTTTGTACATCTTTTCGCATTCATCGGTGCGGGCATTTTGGGTTCAGAAGCCAGAGTGCTCCTGCAATCCGTGCACAGGAGAAGTCCATGACACATGTTCGCTGCCGCCGGCGCGGAGCCAGACTGCAGTTACAGCTAGCTGGCGCCAGTGACAATTTACATAAAGGGGGCCTCGGTTCCAGACGAAATTGCAGCAGGGTAGTGCAGAGCAAAGCCACCCCTGCCCCCGAGACACTACCATTGGGTTCTAGAATATATCGCCTGGTTATTTGCTTACTAATAACCCAGATCCACATCAAAAGTCAAGCGCTGCTCTTGCTGTTCAGATCAATGAAAATTGACAATACTCCCTGCAAAAGAAATTCCACCTTGAAGCCTGTTCCTAGTAGGATGCTACACACCGCGCTGCTCACAGCGATGCTGTAGTAACTGAAATAACACCCCAAAAAATGGGTATGCTCAATGCTCAGCAACCAGCGTTTTTTAAGCTGCTATTTCCAATATTTCTCAAGCCTACCAGTAACAAATATCAGCTGCAAGCAGGACAGATCCATTTATGCTGACGGCTAACATGTCTGGCCATTTAATTTGCTGTTTCCACTTCACATTTAATTTTTCTTCATTAGGCAGATGAAGAAAAAAATCCCCCATCCGGAGCTGAGGACTTTTTTCTTTTCGAGTACCTCAAAGGCACGGTGACAGGTGTCACTGGGGCAGAAGCTTGGATTTCAGCCTCCGTCTTCAAACAGTTAATTTCTTAATTCTTACCTCTTTCCTTCCAATCTAAGTCCAAATGCATTAATAAATTAATTACAGTTTACAAATGCTTATTCTAAAAGTCACTGTACTTTTCTGGGGGGGAAAAAAAAAGCCAGGCTTTGCTTACTATTAAGTGTGCGTATGTGAGAGATGAATCATTCGCCGATACCTTTTTTACCTCATTTGCTGCCTTATAAGAAACTAAGAGCATGCAACAACTCAGTGCAAATAAACAATTTGTGATACTAACTAAAAGTGAATTTGTGAAACCCTAAATAAAATAAAGCTACACCCACAGTAATGTTTGGCTAGCTACACATCTAGCAACACTGCTGTAGTTGCAGCCTGGCACCATTTAGTGGAAAAGGAAAGCAATGGAGACGGTGTCGATTCGAGCAGGGCAAAGGCAGAGTGCCTCGGGACCAGAAGCGCCTGCTTTTTGCCACGGGCCTCTTCTAGTTCCCTGCATTGTTCCTCTTTAAAATGCCAACAGTGTCAAAGCTATAAATAGTCAAATTACTTTGTATGTCCCTTTTCCACCGTGAGCATAATTTGCTGTATGGCTGGTTCTAGATTGTTTGAGCATGACATTACAGATGAGCAAATGGTGTTAAAGAGACACCAGTTTTGTGTCAAAGTATTTAGTAATGCAAATTACTCTTCATTGGTTGTTACAATTCATCCTCAGCTGTTGTATCCAAAAGCCTAAAGTGATGCGTAAGGGAAAAATAATTATTTTCCCAAAATGACTGTCAGGTTAAAATGACAGCCATTAACTGCACAAGTGATCTGGTATTGCTCTTCTTTTGTCACGTGTATCGTTTCATTTATCTTACTTTTAGACAGATTTGTGTATGTTAGCACATTTAAGTGCTGTGCAGAATACCTCATGCAGTGATGCGGTTGTCATTTGCAGAATGAATCATCAGATGAACAGCCTCTGAGCTTGAAAATAAAGGGCACCAATGCTGCTTTAAAAAAAAGCAAACCAAAAAACCCCTTGTGTTTCCTACATACAGCCGCCACCCCCCATCCCCCCCCGCCCAGCTCTACAGCCTTGTGCACAAATACCAGAACAACAGTATGACTCTCGACACAGTAAAACAGATACTGTAAAATAGGAGCCTTTACGCGGGGCATTTTCCACTCTCGGCTCCAGTCCGCTCAGGAGAGTCCAGGCCAGAGCTTGCCGGCAGCCCCGAGGGCGAGCTCTCCAGCTGCCGTCTGGGGGAGGCACCACCCCGCTTCCAGAACGTTCCGGCAGAGTCGCCCGCACTCCCTCGGCTTTGCCTCCCTCCCTCCCGCACCACCAGCTACGACACAGCTCCTTTCCAAACGCAGGGTGTCCTTGGGGAGGGGAGGAGCGATCGGTTTGGTAGCTACACACGCACCAACTGGGTTATAGAGGGCGCAGGGGGCTGCCCCGGGCTAGGGCTGAGCTGCAGTAACGGGAGGGCTTGCCGAGCCCGCGGGCACCGCTGCAGCTGCCTCCAAAACGGGGTATCTGGGTTGGGGTTTTTTTGTTGACATTTTTTGTTTGTTTTGTTTCTTTGGACTGGTGTTTTGTGTTTGTGTGGTCCAGTTTTCCTACTGCAAGAGTCTATAACCTGGGAGAAGCAAACAGCGGCGTACTCAACCGCATTCTGCAGGCGCTGCCGCTACAGACAAAGCCGAAACGCCTGCCTGGCCACCCCACGTTTAGCATGCCATCAGGGGAAACACCCGAGAGCTTTTAGGACTTCGCCTTCTCAAAATCCGGTTAATGGGACTCTTCCCAACACGCATGCAATTTTCTGGTCTCTCAGCAGCAGCGACCGTAAAGAGCAGGTGTTGCAGTCAGAAGTAACAAGGCCAGTTGCGTTCAAAGCAGTTACCATCAGCTGTGTATGGTTTCGGCTGGTACCTGTCAAAGACCACGTCCTCGAATTTCTAATGTCAGTTGATTCATCTCAGAATAGAGGTGCAGAAAAGTCTGCCACAGGATGATTTGCCCAGTTCAGACACAATTTCAGACATGAAAGCATTTCATCGACAGAAGTTAGTCTAAAAAACACCCCCCACACACCTTTATGTAGTAGCTTCATCTAAAGCAAAAAAAAAAAAGAAAACCACAAAAGGAAAAAACCACCACAGAGCAAAAGAAAATGAAGAGCCCTGGGCCTTCTGTAGGCGGCACACACGCAGCCCAAAACACCCCCTCTCCCCTCCAACTTCACCTCTTCTCCAAAGCATGAAACAGAACAAATTATTCACTAAGAGTCAGCCAGAGCTTCGGCAGTTCACAGGTTTTTCTCAGGTTGGTCTTTGAAAGGCTCAGAAAATTACGTTAATTTCTGTAGTGGAGAACAATCTTATCGAGGCATTATCTCGTGGTTTATTTCAAGATATTGTACAGCAAGAGCCACTTCCAGGCAGTAACTGTCTAATGTTGCTTTCCCTTTCCTTTAGAAAGGGAAAATACTCATTTTGACTCCTTATCAACTTTAGAGAAACCACATTTTCCTCACTTAAATTTACTTGAAGAATTCTGTCATTTACTAAACAAATACTGAAAGCTGACAGATCTTAATCTGCAAATCAAGAGGATGCAAAAAAAAAAATTTAACATTTGCCTTACTCGTAATTACTTCGATGACATTATATTCTTGAGGAAAACATAGTAAAGTTTACCACTAAAAATGAAGGTCCAATTTAACTGTTTAGTAATAGTCATAACGTGATTAAGTATTTAAGATTCAAAACAGTTCTAAGTGCTTGGTAACCATTTATTTCTAGTACCTAAAGAACCAAAACAAGTCAGCTGTTCGAAAGTGATTTGCATGCATTAAACGGTATTGCGTTAATTCAGCAGTCCATTCCAGTGTGTTCTGAATCGTGCCTGAAATTGTTTGCTCCCAAAAATATCTACCAAAATAGAAGATGCAGCTGTGCAAATTGAGACAATTCTGAGTTTTAAGAGGAACACAAAAAATAATCAAGCCATGTTAGGATGGCTCCAAGCAAGTATGATTTAGTAATGAAAAGCGATCCACATAGCTGGAGCACAAATGAAAAGTAAAGTAGAATAATTTTCTTATAATCAAATACACCATTTGCAAAAAAAATGAATCAAAAAATGCAAATCTCTATGTTCCTTTAGAGTAAACTATTGTCTTCAAAAGTCACATGTATTTGAGACTGCTACCCTATTAGCAATTTATTTACTTCTGAAAGCCTGTCCTTCAAGTTTACCTATAAGCAGCACAAAGCTAATTGTTCTAGAATGCAGCAGGTCTCAGAAGTGGAGAAAATACAGACACAAAAACACTGAGCAAAGTCTGACAATGAATCTCGTATTAAAAATTTATATCTATCAATTCAGTGGAAGTTACTAATTCATTACACACAACTATTTCTAATTCAAATCATGACCATCTAATTTCTATATTTAATAAAAGCATTTGGGGTTGGTTTTTTTTTTTTTTTTAGCATGCATTGAAGTGCCTTGTTCCCATGCAGGTACATTCGTGTTTTTAATTTTTTTTTTTTATTTTTTTTTTTACTACTAAAAAAAACAAACTATTAATGCCAGGGGAGGCAACAGAGAAGAGTTCATGCTGCAGCTACCAGTACTACTGTACAGCAAGCATTACAGTGTACTTGGGACTTCCAGAAACAGGAATGTGTTCCATATGCAACACAGGTTTCAAAACCTACCATACTGTATGCATTCCAGCACCTGCTTTAGGCAAGAAAAAAGAAAACCACCCAAAAAAAAAAAAACCAAACCCAAAACCAAACCACACCACCCACCCAGCTCGCTACAACAAAACACTACAGCTTGCTGCTGGGACAGTCACTTCATACAGCACTTCCAGGAATGATACTGTTTTCAAAACAGCCTGTTGAAAGAGCAAAGTAAACCAAAACCAAAGGGAAGGGAAGACCCTGAGACAAGATCTTTCCTCTGAACTCTGGCAATCTCTCCATGCCTTTTCTGTAAAATGGGAGAGTAAGCTTACTCAGCTCACAGAAAAGAAAATGGGCAACAAAAAAAGGTATGAAAATGACTGTATGAAAGACATGGTGTGAACGTACAGTATTTCACTCAAATGCAATACATGTGAAGAACCACTCTTTAAAGGGAATGTAAAAAGCAATTGCTACTTTTCATGTTCCCATTAAAAGGGGGTTAACAAAAAACCCCAACTAAACAGAACCAATAGCACTTGACAATTTTTATATGCCTATTGTTCTATAATGTTTTCATATGCTACTTTAAAAAAAACAAAAAAACCCTGATACACAGAAAACCCCCAAACAAAAAAAACCAACAAAACCATCACAGGATGTATATGGTAAAGTATGTTTTAGACATAAAATTTCATCCTTTCAAGGATTACAAAGTTTGAGTTTGGTGATCTTATTATAAAGAATAAATTGTTTCAGCTTGCTTTGAACAATATGAGTTATTAACAGCTGGAATTAATCAACAACAATAACTTGACTAAAAACCACACAAACACAAACCTCAGTAATCATTTATAAGATTTGGGTCAGGGTGACTTGACTCAGTGTCTTACAGAAAAAGACTATTGTTGGGGGATGGGAAGAAGGAAATCTCACTATGTTATAATTTGCATTCATTAGATAAGGCGAATGTATGGCAAAACTTAATATTTCATCAAGAAAAATACATTTCAGTAGAATTAAAATGTCTGAAACTCAAGACAACAAAAGTGCCCAAATGTTCTCAGGATCTTGGCTGTCTTACCCAATCAAGAAAAGCCACTATGAACTAAAATCTGCCTTAAATCAAATCCACCAAGCGAAATTCCACTAGCAATAAAACAAGTAATAAAACTACCTACATACCTGCATTTCATCATCACCCGTGACCACAATTCACATTATTCCTGTCACTGATCTTTTATCCTAAAGCAGGAAAATCCTATGACCAATTAGTTACAAATTTACAGTTAGCTGAAGTCCGCAATCAACCTGGGCTTAAAATCTTGTACTTCACTGATTTTTTTTTTTTTTTTATTGCTTCCTACCGAAAGCACATGGTAAACATGGAGAAACCTTGTCTCCTGAGAACCTGATGCACACTACTGCCCAGAATACTTAGTTTCTTTATCAACAGCATATTGTCATTAACTGGAGAAGATCATTCATGGAAACAAATATTTAAAAAGTAACTTAACCACCAAATGCTTTGTTGCAGAGTATGCTAAAAGCAACAAATTAATGTGCAAAAATATTGGAGGAAGGACTAAACTTTCAGGTGTTTAGTACTGACTTTCACATCCTTAGCACTAAGTTCAACTACAGACAGGAAAATACTATGAGCTGCATCCTGTTGAGTTATCCAGTTGTTCTGCTGCTCCTGATACGTTTCTGGAGAACTTCAAGTAACTCCCTGGGTAATTACTCTAAAATTAACTTATATCCAGCTTAAGATCCCATAAAGAACTAGTTATTTGGGACAGACACATTAACAGTAAGTCGTGAGGAAAAATGTCTTCTTTCTTCTCCTCCTTTTCTCTCCCTCCCCAATGGACAAAAAAGCTGAGCACTACTTTTCTCCCGTGTTTGTGTCCCTGGACACTGATACCTATCAACTACCTTTTAATGAGTGTTGAGGATGACACATAGCTAGGCCACCAACCAGTAACACACACAGGAAAAGACTAGGTCGTGTGAAACCACTAGCATGTTGAAACTCAGATTTCAATTAAGTTCTACAGAAGAAATAAAAGAATAATTTACCTTGAAACTTTTCATTCTATCATTTGTAGTAGTTCTGCAAAATTTATAGTAGTGTTATTCTTGAATAGCAAATAACTGCTATCTGCAAAATAGTTAACATTTACATAATCATTGCTATTCCAATGTATTTACACAGGTTTTGGAGTTCTTATCTACCACTGGAAAAAGTTACATGTTGAAAATAGGATAATCAAATGTAAATCTAAACACTTAATCATAAAAATTTAATGAAGTTTAACTAAAACATAAAATAAACTCCTTATTATAAAGTATGAGGCAAGGTTTTGAGAAACAGCAACATAAAGTGAGAGCTCTTCTGGCCTTGTAAGGTTAAGTAAGGCAAAATGAAATAATCTGATTAGCAAGACATATGGGTATGACCTTTGACCTCTCCCATCCCACCCAGTCTACCCTCTAATTGAGAAGGAATAGAGGCCTATGAATTAATTCAGTGAGAGAGGGGAGGGCAAAAAAAAAAACAAACCAAAAAAACCAACCACACAACCAAAAAAACCCCCACAACCACCACCACCAAAACCCACCCTCCTGCTGACAAAAAAAGGACAGTATTTTAAGATATTTTCTACAGGTTAGAATTAGTTACTTTTGCCTAAGCAAAGTTTGAAATTGTTTCTCAGCAAAGCAGAGCTGTTGCTTACCTCTGAGGTCTGGAGCATGTGATGCCAACAGCTCTGCTCATTTGCATACAGTCAAGCTAAACTGCTGCAATGATGAGCACTTCGTCAGCCATTTTGAAACTGCACTGTCTCAGCTGCACTGAAAACGTGATTAAGATGGCTGCAATGTGCACTCAAGACCAGCCACTCAGTGACAACTCAGCAGTGGATAAAACATTTATATAGCAAAGTCCCTCCCTCTTTGCCACACTGCAACAAACTGCACAGGCAGAGGGGGGCCAGAGGAATGGTTTCTTTGACAGGCAGGAAATGGTTAATGCACAGCTGCAATGTTGCAGCTACTCAAAGCACCACTGGTAAAGAGAAAACTAAAATAAACCAAAAACCACGGAGAGGCAGCCCTGCTAGGTCTGTGATCCAGGATTTGTATCGCATAGTTCAAATCCCTCCCAACTCCAGGCAGTTCAGAATCCACGTCACATATTAACAGCCACAGATACAGAGCCAGATCATGCACAGAACAGACAAATGTTAGGGAATGCTTTTCAAGAGCAGCCTCATTTCAGTCTTTAAAAAAAAAAAAACCCCAAAAGAAAACCAACAAAACTTAAGAAACTGATCTATACCTTTTTACACCACCACTTCTTTCGAAATATTGTGTAGTATTAGTTGCCCAATAAAACAGTTTTATGTGGGGGGGGAGGGGAAGGAAATTCATTTTATAAATAAGGAAGCTAGCAAAAATTCCAAGAACATTCCAGAACTTCAGTGGCCATAGAAATCAAGTATCTAATTCTTTATGAATGATGCAGCATGTTGTGCAAGTTTTTCAGAGAAGAGACACATCTAGAATCCCTTCAGCAATTTCGCTGGTTTGGGAACCTGTGAGGGCGACAGAGGGATTGTCAAACAAATACACAATTTTAATGCAAACAGAACTTAAGATAATACAGGTTCCTCTTTAATATATGTTAATTAATGCCAGCTATCCACTCTGGTCCCGGCAACAGTGGATCAGTTCTGGAGAAACTCCTCTCACTTCATCATGTACACCTCGTCTACAAAATCCAAATACGGCTATTTCAAAACAAAGTAACGGCAAGCGTACATGGGGCGATCCTGAAGGACATTCATGTTGAATTATTCCTACCCTTCTAACAAAAAATAATCTTTGTGATCCAAAATTAGCCCAACATGGTAAGCCCCCCCCCCCTCCCAAAAGTGGGAGAACATGCCCTCCCATCTACTTATTTTATGAAAATGTCTGAACTTACATAACTGTTCATGTCTGTTGCCAGCTGTAGCTGGTTATATCAGGACTGATTAATCATGCCAGCAGTAGTTGTCTGATGCTCTCATCAGCACCACAGTTAGTATTTCCAACTTAATGTTTAAATATACCGTCCAGGTAATACAAGGATAAAAGGAAAAGCATGATTTGCAACACGAGAAAAAGCACATGCCACATATGTGTCAACAGCTCCAATGATGACTGTCGCCTTTGATAGTATACTACAGATTCAGAGGACTAAATAAAAATATGTTTGAAGTCCAAATGCCCAAAAGACAAGTCTCTCAAAAACAAATCTGGGAAGACTGGAGAACAACTTCATTACGCTTAATTTAAAAATACCCACTACACTGAAGCTTTTCTTCACCAAGACCTATTACTAAATCAAAAGTCAAGTTTACAACGGAAGTCGTAAACAAAAAGTTTACAAAGAAGTTTTCTATTAGTCAGTTATAACATCGTGTTGCTTACTGTGAGCTTCATACATACACCACCTTCAGTTTACAGGGATTTACAGTAACTCGTAACATTTTCAAAATTCAAACTTTAGTATTTCATTTATATGACAAATATACACGCACTTTGATTTCCACAGTAGCAGTGCTTTAAATAGAATTCTTTGTTTAGCGCACCTACAAAATTCCTACATCAAAAGGTGAATTCTGACCTCCAGTCTTAGAAGTTCAACAAAAACCTATGGAGGTTCTAATCCGGAACCCAGAACTGCACTTATACAACTCTGCATTCTCTAACATTCAGCCTTGGAGCTGCATATATGGAAACCCAAGGACTTAAATAGGTTTCAATTGGCAAAAAAAATTTCAGAAAACAATTTCACTCTGCCAGAGAAAACAGAATCCACGTCACACTCCAGTTGCTGCAGTCGATCGTCTTACCTTGTCAGAAAGCTTCATGAACATGCAGAGGTACTGATATATTAATACAGACACCTGGTTGCAAAAAATCTAGCTGAATCGTAAGAAACCATATGCATATACGCCAGAGTTCACTTCAGTATATGTTGGTTAACATAAACAGGTGTGTTAATATGTTAAAATATTAATCAAACTAATTTTAAAATAAAATCTGATGTTTAATTAAACACAAGATGAAGAGTGAAATAACTCATTTGAGAATGCTTTGGTCCAGGAAATATTAAAGTGAACCTACACTAATAGGGATTTCTTATATAGGTGCAGGACTACAATTTCTTACTGCTACTTAGGCTGACATCCATAATATTAATCAAACTAATTTTAAAATAAAATCTGATGTTTAATTAAACACAAGATGAAGAGTGAAATAACTCATTTGAGAATGCTTTGGTCCAGGAAATATTAAAGTGAACCTACACTAATAGGGATTTCTTATATAGGTGCAGGACTACAATTTCTTACTGCTACTTAGGCTGACATCCATACAGGTTTAATAAAAATCAAAAATAAGTAAGAAAATGGGGCATTTAAAAAATATTCAGAATGGAATTTAAAAATTAACCTGTTCTGTTTAATTTTTCTTAAATACATAATAAAACCTCCAAACAACCTTAACTCTGCCCTCTTTTGATGACATGCCAACACACTGCAGTATCGTCTCAGCAAGTTCAATTATTCTAGTCATGAGTTAAATTTAAAACAGAGCTTCCATTTTCCAACCTTCTCACGAAGATCAAACAAAAACCTCAAGAGAATGGTACCCTGTCATTTCTCTAATTGTTGCCCTGTATAAGTAATATTACCTGACATACACCTCTCAAATATCATTACATAGAGTCAGGACTTTACAGTAGGGCTCCTACTCTGAAGAATCAAGCAGAAGCAGAAAATTCTGGATGTTCAGACAAGGTTTTATGTCATTTCATGCTACAAGGGCAGTAAAAAAGCAGCCAAAGCATAAGTAATTTCTTTTGTTTGACTTACACACTTAGAAATCAGACTATTACTTATCATCCACATTTCCTTGTGTACAAACCACATCTCATCCACTCTTCTAATTTACCATCTTTCGTTGTCCTTTTTTGTTTGTTGTTTTTTTTCCCTGTGTATGTTAAGTTAGCATTAAGCGGACAAAACATTTCTTACACTGATGAAATTCATGAGAGACTACTACTATTTGTATGCATCCGAGTTGAAGTCTCAATAGACCATTTATTGAAACCCTCCTTTATTCCTGTATTTACACAGGACAGTAGGCTGACTTCAAGAATCATCTCAATTCTCACTTAGGACTGCGAGAATTTCACAGATTAAAAACCACTTAAATTGTTAGGGAAGAGTCTATGATGCCATGATCATGAGACAAGGAACTTTAGAGCCCAGAAGGTCAAAGTCTGCACAACATTTGAGGTCTTCCCATAATTCCAAGCCACTTGATGGTAGGACCAATGAAGGAAATTTTCAATGTATTGACTGAAGTTAGCAAGCATGTATGTTTATGTGCTAGTTTACTACTAAACACATTTTGAAAGACTTAAAAATTAGAATGCAATATTTTTTTAAAATGACCTTCTGGAAACTGCAATAAATTGGAGGCAAAGGTAGAAGGAACTTTTCTTTCATGTCAGGTTTTTTTTTTTTTTTTTCCCCCATAACTTTTCTTTACACAATTGTGAAATGGAGGATAATGCTTAGGACAGCACAAAATAACTGTTAAAATAACCTGTATATTTGCTCTGTCATCTGACATACACAGTCATATCATTCATAAAACCTGTACTTTGAGTACCTGAATTTACTTAAAAGCATTTTCAGAAATTGGATCTAGAAGAGAAAAACGTATTTCCTCTATTAAAAATATCCAAGTTACACCCAGCAAACAAGCTCTATTAGTTTACCTAAATATCTTAGAAAATAAGCTATTCCAAAACCATACTTTGCACACAGCCGCCTAATTTACTAACATCTCATATGATTTTATGCTTGCTCCTGAAAGAAGTAAGAGCTGGTATCTCACGGGTACAGTTTTTAGTCATTTATAGCATGCACAGCTCAAAATAAAACATCTTAAAGGGCATAGCTTTTTTTTTTTTTTTTAAAGTTACTCATAAATCCCAAAGGAACATAAAGGGCATTTATACAATATACATACATATATATAGTGTTCTGAATTCCTCCACAGCAATATGATGAAAGCTGCCATACAACTGAGGATCAGGAATTTTTTTTAATACCACATAGTTATTATGCCTTCAGCTATAGCACCAAGGAATCATTACTAAAATAAAAAGGGAAGGCGGGGGGAGCAGATTTGCTGTTAAATACACTGGCGATTTTAACAAATGTATGTCAGTGACACTACACAAGCTAATGAGTGAGCAATGGAATTAATGAAAGCATATTTCCTGCAGATTTATAAACATTGTCTTGCTACTTTTTATCAGAGTAACCTCAGGTTATCATTGGTGCATTACCATGCTGGGCAGGCGAGTGCATGCACATATCTAGTCCGAAGCCGCATGTTGACGTGACAGCCTCCATGCTGCTTTGACAGACAATACCTATGTCCTGACTGACAGCAAGTTATCCCCTCCAAACAACTTGTAAACTGCCAAGTTCCCTCACTGGGGACAATGGTAGCCTCTCCTCACCCCAGCTGCTTATTTTCACAAAATTTGCAGGAATTAATTATCTTGGTATTTACTACTCTGTCAAATTTACAGAAAACCAACAAGTCTTTCAAGAATTATGAAGGATAGAACAATTGACAAACAATGATCACATAAAATTGTACTACTAGACTAGAACTGAGCAGATTTCTATTAAAACTTGTAGGGTTGTGGCAAAATTAAGCATTTTTGTCACATACCTGGTTTGCAATTTTCTGCTTAAGCAAAAAAAGATATTATATGTTTAACAAACACATTTGCCTTATTAGTGGAATTCCTAAGTGCCATTTAATAACCTTATTCATGCATTTTTTAAGTTTCATGCAGGCACTTATTTTTCACTAAACAGAATTGTGTTTTTTGTTTAATACTGTCTGACATAACCTCAAATGAAAACAGAAAACACAATAAAACTCAAGTTTAGCTGAAATTCTACTCTCAACTTCAGGATTTTTTTTGCATGTGTATATATATATGCACACAGATAGTCAAGACAGAACAGAAGGAGAACATTAACTAAAACCAGAATATGCAACTAAAGAAAAAAAACCCCTAACCAAACAAAACAGACTCCCATTTATGAATCACAGTTCAATTGTTTTCACCCTGAAAAGCTAGAGAATATATTGGTTTAGTTCAATCTTTACCATTCTAAAAAAATACTTACTCATTCTGCACAGATCCAGTTTCTGGATACCTAGTGTAAGTACTTTATATCTCTAAAATTGATCACGCTCACTTTTATAGTCTGATCTGTAAGCTAATAATGAACTTGAATGGTCAAATGCTTCCAGAATCTTAAATATTCTACACAGAAACTCAAGGATTTTCTGACCCCCTTCACTACAGAAATGGGGTGGGGGGGAAGCGTAACAAAAACCCACACACAAACAAAAGAAGGTAGGACACCTAAACACCCTATACACAAAATCTCTTCAGAAGAATGATAATTAAGATCCCATAATATCATGCAAAATTTTGCTTTTTAAAAAGATAACCAAAACTCAAAGGCTGACCAAATCTATCCTCCTGACTGAAAATCTCAAAGCTAGAAGCCCTTACAGTTACCTTCTTCGGGATCAGCCACCGGGCTTTAATATCCAAAACCAGACAGAGCCACAGGAATTTAAAATATGTAGTATTACCCAATTCACATCTAAACTTTATTCAGAGATTAAGACATTCTGTAAGTGTCCAACTTAACAAGAACAGCTGATTACAGAGATCACTTTAGAGAATAACCTTTCTCTCTGATGCTTAATAAGCTGTCAAAAAAATTAGCAAGTTTTTTGTTGCCTCACACAACAACCCTATCTTACTCTCCAACCTGTATTTGGATAAGTTACTGCTGCTTGATGAACACTTTCTTATAGTATGGTAGAAACAGGAGAGAGGTTTTTTTCATACAGTACAGCATATAGTGCAGTAAGTATAACTGAAATACTGGAATTACAAATATACGTCACAAAAGCATCATTTCTGTTGGCCAGTTTGAGTTGCCAATTGTTTTGTGCACACAGGTAAATCTCTCAAAGTATTATCACACACTAAAGAGAAGTAGGAGTCCAGCTACAGATTTAACTGAAAAATACTAACAATCTTAAGATTCCACTGCATTTAAGAGAAATAGCATGAAAAATATATTGGGGAGAAAAAAAACCCACCCCATATTCACATATCATAATAGTTTTATAAATTATAACTTACTTTCCTCATCTAGTATCTGTTATGAAATGTGTGATGTACATCTGTTGCTGCAGTAATTTCCAAAATAAACTCAAAATATAAACATAAAACTAGCCCACAATATAGAAAAACACAAGGTGGAGAGCAAATGATAAAAATGCATTCAACTTGCAAACTATTTAAGTAAGAGCAACATACTGGTAAAGTATCTTTTGGCCTTAGCACCATTTCATGAATAACCTTCAAATTTTTGGCTTAAATATAATTTCTGACAATAAGCCCAGATAAGCATAATTAATGATTATATTATTAAAAACATGTAGATGGGGAAAAATTTGATTTTTTTTTTTCTTGTTTTGGAAGGAGACTAGAGTATCTGGTTTAGTCAACTACTTTTCACTGTGGAAATATTGTCTGTAACAGAAAAAATGCCTTCTCCCCCAAAATCACAATCCACCACAATGAAAGTGAGGATTTAATTACTAATTAGGCATCAGTTACTAAAACAGGATTTAAAAAATAGTTTAACATGTAAACTGTTTCTGTTTGCAACAGATTCTGTAAAATAGTATTTATAATTAAACTATTCTTATTCATAGGTTGTCCAGTCTGTTGGCTAGCAAGATCACCTCCCATGCTGGGAGGAAAGCATGTCTGCATCATACGACGTTTCCTGTCTTTATGCCCCAAATGGAAGCATGACTAAAGTAGCCTTTACAGAAAAACTAACACACTACAGTTAATGTTGATCTTCTAAATACGTGAAATGGGTATAACAACACAAGCTAAAGCAGGAGGTACCAGCAAACATGGCAGAGGATGGCATGTATGCATATCTATTGGGATTAGCATCTTATTGAAAACAGACTTCGTAATAGCTAAGAAATGAGAATTAAGAGGTTCCTCAATAAAAGCATCAAAATGACTGTTTCAATTAATATTTAATTACTGTATACTTCCATGGATCAATTCTGTTATGATCAGTTTCTGGTTATACAACATTTAAGATAGTCTTGTTAATTAATTCATAGAGCACTGTTCTACATTCTCACAGGAAGCATCAGTTCAGCACTGCTACACTTGGTAGCAAGGTTGCAGCTGATAAAAAACCTTTTACTCCAAGCAACATAGTACGTCTACTAAACTAAAAATATAACGATGAGAACACAAAGATCTCTTGAGAGTCTTTGAAAAAGAACACCCAATGACCAGTTACTTATAAACAGCGACAAAGCAAGTTTTTCTGTATTTTATTTTTTTTGCATTTATCAAAGAAATGTATTGCTATCTAAAATTATTAGTAAAATTCCTTTCTGGATTATATGTACATAGGAACTTGATTTGATGCTTCTGGAGCATACCAAATAATAAGATAACTGCCAAACTCAAGGAATAAATAGTAAGTGTAGTTGCTATGATTCATGAATTGCGCAAGTCCTCATGCAAACATTAGTGAATTCATTTTATGATGGGCCTGACAACTACCATTAGGCCCATTTCAGAGATCTGAAAACTCAGAAGTTACCTACCCAAGATCACATATCAAACAGCAGTGGTTTTTGTCTTTGTTTTTTTCCCCTCCAAAGAATTCTTAATATTTGAGGTAATACTCTCCTTCATACCTTCCTGTAGGACTGCACGAACCAGTACCTAATCAGAAAAACATACCTCTTACATTGCTATCTGCTGTTTGTGTCGTTCATATTTAACTTATTAATTTCAGACTTAAACAGAAGTTAAGCATGTTCTTCATATTTTTATTTTTAAAAACCTGAGGTATTAATAACTGTAATAATTGTAACTAGATCAAACTGTTGTAACACATAATGGCTCAAAATATATTTTAACTCGCAGAAGAGAGCCAAACAGCATGCTTGAAAATATCCTGATCTTGCAGAGGCAAATTCCAATAAATTTATTCATAATAGTGTATTTGCTTGTATAATCTGGTATATTGACCAAACATTAACGTACTCTTACTTCCACCAATTAGCATGTTAAATAACCTGTCTAGATGCAGTGTTATTTTTCTGTGACTGCGTGAACGCTGCAGTTTTAAGCTCATTGACTGTCGCCTAAAACATCTGAGCTGTTCACCCTTTTATTTTAAAAATATTTTTCCATCAACAGTTCCATTCAATTTTTCCATCCAAGAAGTTTATCTGTGTTAAGGGTCACACTGACGTTACAATACATAGATTTGTTTCGCGATTACTACTATGCCACAAAATATCTATCTGGATATCTGTCAAAGATTAGGCAATCTAGTAAGAAAGATATATACCTGTTAAAAGAAAAAACTACTTGAGGACAATGATACGCCTCTAACAGGCCCCGATGTCACATCAGAATTAAAATGTGAAATGCTTAACCGTGAATACAGTTTCAACACTTTAAACGCTGAAGTTGAAAGAAAACTAGAAGTTCAAATGTACCTTCTTCAGATGAATACACTATGTAAACTGTTAACTTTTGCCATTTTGTTTAATGTGGGCCTCCACGACAACCTGGCGTAGCCACTCTGGCCTTGTTTACCGATGACATCACATAAATAAGGCACAGCTAGGCCCTCCTCCCTCCCCTACTGAAAAATCCTCATTTCTAGTAAATGAGCGTGCCCGTATGCTTCAGAAGCTTTAATCTGAAGTTCATCAGCGCGCTATTGAGTGCGGTAACAAGAGAAAAAGGTTTCTCCCCGTTGCTTCCACAGCCCATCCACCGCGACACTCGACATCCACACCCGCTGCGTCTGTGAGGATCTCCGCTGGCGGCACACGGCACCACCCGGGTCACGCCATCCCCGGTTCGGGCAGAGAGTGAGGAAATGCTTTCGAGGCGCCAGGCAGCCGGACATGCCGCCGTCCCACCCAAACACCCGCCCTGGGCGGTGTAGGAGGCGCCTCCACCTCACCTCACCGATGCCCAAGACAGAACGCAGTCAGACAGCTGCCTGGTGCTGCCCAGCTCCCGGCGCCCTCAGGACTCAGCAGAGCGCCCCACCCGTGCCCTGCCCCACGCCAGACCTACCCGTCTCCCTTCCTTTCCTCCCTTCCTTTCCTCCCTTCCTTTCCTCCCTTCCTTTCCTCCCTTCCTTTCCTCCCTTCCTTTCCTCCCTTCCTTTCCTCCCTTCCTTTCCTCCCTTCCTTTCCTCCCTTCCTTTCCTCCCTTCCTTTCCTCCCTTCCTTTCCTCCCTTCCTTTCCTCCCTTCCTTTCCTCCCTTCCTTTCCTCCCTTCCTTTCCTCCCTTCCTTTCCTCCCTTCCTTTCCTCCCTTCCTTTCCTCCCTTCCTTTCCTCCCTTCCTTTCCTCCCTTCCTTTCCTCCCTTCCTTTCCTCCCTTCCTTTCCTCCCTTCCTTTCCTCCCTTCCTTTCCTCCCTTCCTTTCCTCCCTTCCTTTCCTCCCTTCCTTTCCTCCCTTCCTTTCCTCCCTTCCTTTCCTCCCTTCCTTTCCTCCCTTCCTTTCCTCCCTTCCTTTCCTCCCTTCCTTTCCTCCCTTCCTTTCCTCCCTTCCTTTCCTCCCTTCCTTTCCTCCCTTCCTTTCCTCCCTTCCTTTCCTCCCTTCCTTTCCTCCCTTCCTTTCCTCCCTTCCTTTCCTCCCTTCCTTTCCTCCCTTCCTTTCCTCCCTTCCTTTCCTCCCTTCCTTTCCTCCCTTCCTTTCCTCCCTTCCTTTCCTCCCTTCCTTTCCTCCCTTCCTTTCCTCCCTTCCTTTCCTCCCTTCCTTTCCTCCCTTCCTTTCCTCCCTTCCTTTCCTCCCTTCCTTTCCTCCCTTCCTTTCCTCCCTTCCTTTCCTCCCTCCCTCCCCTCCCTTCTTTTCCTCTCTTCCTTCCTTTCCTCCCTCCCTCCCTTCCCTTCCTCCCTCAGCTTCCCGCCACTGCGGATGTGTGCTGCGAACCTTCGAACGCCTGCCCAAGGTCCGCTGGGCATCTCTGGAAACAACCTGTATTATCAGCTTCCCGCATTGTTCGATGTGGCTCCCTTACTGCTCCGCTTGTGCAGGTTCTGGGCTGTGCGCAGGGTAACTTCAAGTTTTCTCTACAACAGGCTGCACCTGGCCAAAACACAGAGGTTTGGGGGTTTTTTAAATAACCAGCTTTGGGTTTCAAGAGCGCCAAGAAACCAAACAGTACATTTGACTGTGCTTTGCGTGGATCTAAGGCATGCGGCTTATCCTGGGTGAGCTGTAGGTCAAAATTGCAAGTAGCCGTTCCCTACCCACCCACCCTCCATTTCTGCATCAGGGCTGTGGGTGGGAGGGGGAGAAAACCACAGGACCTGCTTTAATCTGAGCCAGAACTTGGCACCTTTTGTACCATAGCCAAAGGCAGGAATGACCATTCCCAACAGCTGGTCTGTCCCACGAGGCACGGGTCAGGTCTAGCAGAGAGACCGGTGGCTGCATCCTCAGGTACACAAGAAGGTACAAGAACATAGAAGGACACACAGAAATGCCTGTATACCACCTGTGCTAATCCAGTGCTGAGATTCAAGTACCAATCACCTACTAACCCTGTAGTGGAGAGTTCCATTCCCTCCTTGTTAAGGCCAATAACATTCACAGTCTTCCTACTGAAGGCATGAAAAATGGCATCCTGATTTATCTGCTTCAAGGATAAGCTAAATATGAATTAAGTTTCATACAGACTGGGCTGGCCAACAGGGTGCTCTGTTCCTGTATGCCATGAAACAGTACCTGTGACATAGTCGTTGTAAGAGTCCTGTCAGATGTCCTTGGTGGATTGGGGGGCAGTGTTTTAATATGCTGCCATTCCTAGTGGTTTGCCTGACCTCCCTGCCACATCCTTCCATTGCACAGCCAAGATAGAAGAAGGAAATGTATACATATGCCCATAGATTTGTGCAAACACATCTGCAACAGTTCTTTAAGCAGATATACTAGCCTGGGAACTTAAACTGATGAAATGTGAACATACATCTTGGTCTGACGTCTTTGCTACAGGCGTGACAATTTGTAAGAGAAAGTGTGGCAGACACCTGCAGTGGTAATTTCTTAAACTTTCATAGCTAGCTTTATTGAGCTGCAGTGCAATACTGGAATGTTTTGTCTTGGAAAGTGGGAGCCTTGAATTTTAGTTGTGTCTTCTGAGCTTTTGTGTACAGTCAGAGGACAAGGCATCTCAGAAAGAAAAGGCTAGAACTATCCAGAAGTGGCCAGTTCCTAGCCATGCCTATTGTTTCACTTGATATTTCACTGCTGGTGAGCACTTTTGCAGGGTCCATCCATATACATCCTTTGAGACTCAATCAGGAGTGAATGCTTTGTGGCTAAAAAGGGCTTAGGGACATGGTTTAGTGGTGGGATAGCAGTGTTAGGTTAATGGTTAGACTTGATCTTAAAGGTCTTTCCAACCTAAACAATTCTATGATTCTGAAAGATGCGTGTTTGCAGAAGACTGAGTATTAATACAGCCATCTCTTTGGATAACATTTTATGTTACTCCAAACTTAGTTTAGTATGCAAGCCATTACAACAATATAGTATTTTGTCCACTACAGTGCAGTTCATGCACCCAAAGGGAGAATGAAGAAGGTTTTGTCACCCTAAAAAATACACAGTTTGTCAAGTCTGCATTTAGGTATGAATTTGCTGCTATTAGCCTCATTTTTTTTCTCTCACAAATAAACAGAAAATACAGAAATGTGCCAAGAAATGAATGATTAGAAAAATGTTTCTTGGATCTCTGAGGAAAAGATAGTACTTAAAATCTGAGTGCCTCAAAAAAATCCTATTTGTCAGGCCTAATATCTATCTCCATTTGGTGATAGGACTCAGTTTGATCAGCAACTGAGGGGACCCGTCAACTACACTAGAAGAGCTGGGATGCTGTTGATTGTGATTGTCCCCAGACTCTAGATTGCTGGCAATCTCTGAAATGTTTATAAGTCTACTTATAAACATGCTACTGTTCTTTCAAATGCTGAAGAATTCAGCTGTCCAGAGTTTATATGTTGGTCATGAGAACAGAAACTGAAAAATCTCTGAAAGAAGTTCAGGGAGCCAATTCTGTAATGAAATAGAGAAACATGAAAGTTGCCATTGGAATCTCACACTTAAATAGTGAGAGAAAGTTTCTGCAAGGTCCAGTAGGCCAATGGCTATTTCTTAAGAATTACTCATAAATATTTCAAATGCTGTTTAGAAAGGTGGTTTTTTGTGGGTCTTCTGTTGTGTTTTTTAATTAGAAATAAATTAAACACTTACTTGAAAGGTGACAGGAAACAAATGCATTCCAAATTTTATATATATAGAATTGCCTAGAAATTTAACCTGGTGTGTGAATTCTTTTTGCAAAGACAGAATGTGATCCTGTTCTTCACCAAAGGTTTACAACAATGACAGAAGGAGAATACAACTTTTGTTGCTCCAAAACAGTTACAGAAAGGCAAACTATTAAAAAGCAAGCAAACAAAATCAGTTGTTTATTTTCAGAACTGCTTGTTGTTGATCACCAAAGACAATGAAGATTAACAGAAAATCAGCATCAAAATTATTTTGAAAGGGAAAATTTATTTTCATTCTTGTTTTACTTAGCACAAAATATGTTAATGTGTTCATCATGACATCATAGCCATTTTCTATCATTACAAATACATATCAGATGATTTTTTTATTGCTTAAGTTTTTTTAATGACAGTGTTCTTTGTTCAGCTTCTTTCTTAGGTAGTATTCCTGTTCAGACATAAAAGCAAAAAAACCAACATGTATTTTGTTTACTTTATTCATGGACTCCACAGTTGTGTTAATTAACTCCAAAGTTGTATTAATGTAGCTGTTAGAGCAACTAAGTGCCCTGCTATGGCATTTCAGATACCAATGTAAGCAGTAGGTTAACATTCTTAAATTTGAAGAGCAATGACCATATTTGAATTATTAGGTTAGTAATCTGAGGAAGTGAAAGTCCAGATTTCTGTCAACTTGCTTTTACTGAATTCAGACTTGTTATAGATCTGAAAAAGCAATGGTATCAGTTTATATTGTTCAGACTCTTTTCAAGAAGAAAGTTAAAATAAAAAGTTGTTGAGAAAATACAACTTCAGCACCTTTTCTTTATTTGCAAAATTTATTATTTTGCTGTGAAAGTGACATGTAAAGCAAACGCTACACTGGAGTTAAATTTACAAGATACTAAAATTGTAACACCACAGAAAAGTAGATGTCCATGTAGTTCACTTCCCTGTCTGAGGACTCTGCTAATGTGTTCAAGCATTGTAATGATAAACACAGAGAAAAAGCCAATAGATTCCAACACACTTTACAAAAATAATAATAAAAAAAAGAGTATATTATGTGAAACAGAGAATTTCTTCTTGATGTTCTCAATTCTCCACTGAACCTAAGCTTGAAGTATGCATGTAACATTTCATCATCTTCTTATCTCCAGGTACTGTCATGGGACAGCTCCCAACCTATGAATGAAATATCACTAGTAAGCCAATTACACGATCCTTCTTTCTGTATGTCACATTGTGTTAGAAATACGATACTTAACACCTGGAATATTTCCCAAATTTTAATTCTCTCCATGTGATTTAATAATTGCTAATGGAGACATTAGTGGAGTCACAAATGGGAATGATAAAAGGAAAAAAGGAAAATTATGCACAAAAGAGGTATAGTTCTCAGTAGGAAAAAGTTCTTTTTATATACAGACAGCTAATGACTTTTAACGAAAGCAAAATATGATCATAAGAAATGGTTAGCAATAGGGAAAAAAGAAAAGTCATTTTATTTGTACATTTGATTTTTAAATCATTGCTGGAAAGTGCGTATTTACAAGAGGTCACCTTGCTAAATGGATGACACTTTGGGGCCAATAAGATTTACGTTAATTTTTCTTCATAATTGAACAGATTAATAAGTATTTCTTGCATAGTAATAGCCTAATACGATGGAATGATTACAACTTCTCTGATTATAAATAGTTCCTATACAAGGCAAAAGAAATTCCGTAATACCAGAAAGTAATTTCACTAACAGAAATATTGCTGGCGAGAAAAAAAAAAATCCCTATCTGACAACATAATCTGTGATTTAATGACTCATTTGGGACTTCAAGAATTTCACTAGGAAGGCTTAAAATGTTACTGAAAAAGGAATTGCACGATACTTTTCTGGTGAAGAAAAACAGAGAAGATTTTTAAAATTCCTTTTTCATATATGGACACTTTTTTTTAAATACAGAAACTTAAAGCACAGCCAGCAGGAAGAAATCTATGAAGATAGGTTAATGCATTTCCTAAACGTTTTAAAAACATAAACTTAACAATGTAGAAAGGCCACAAGCATGGTAAATGTAACCAAAATACTTGAGGAAATTTTACTATAGTGAATGAAAGCTATGTAAGGCATTGTCATTTAGGTTACTTTTCACTGCAGACTAAGCACCTTCCTGTAATGTACAGGAGTGCGACCCACTTATGTAGCATCATTTGTGTGATGAGTACAGGGGACCATTCCTTCAAAGATCCAGCCCAGCACCGGCAGTCGGGGTACCAGGAGGAGCTGTGCTTCAGTACCAACCACTTCCGAAGAAGCTCGAACCCCTTCATATGCTGCCAATATCTCTTTTTCAGTTGGAGTATAGTGGGCTGCGGATCCTCTGTGTCCCCAACTCCAAAACCATAGGAGTTGACCTCAAGTCTCCCCTGGTGCTTTCTGCCACAGGCTCCAGGTAGGGCCATTCTCCCCAGCTGTGATGTAGAGCACATTTTTTACATCTTGCTCTGCCAGGACTGGCCCAAGGGCTACTGCATGAACTATGTCCCGTTTAATTTGTTCAAAGGTTTGTCATTGCTCAGGGCCCTATTTGAAATCGCTCTTCTTCCAGGTCACTTGATAGAAAATGCTTACGATCGGGCTGTAATTTAGAATATGCATTCTCCAAAAACCCACAACACCTAAGAAAGCTTGTGCTTCCTTTTTGCTAGTTGGTGGAGACATGGCTGTTATTTTGTCGATCACATCCATTGTGATCCAATGACGTCCGTCTTGCCATTTTATTCCTAAAAACTGGATTGCCTGTGCAGGTCCCTTGACCTTACTTGGTTTTATGGCAAAACTGTCTTTCAGAAGGATTTGGACTATTTTCTTCCCTTTCTCAAAAACCTCTTCTGCTGTGTTGCCCCATACAATGATGTCATCAATATACTACAGATGTTTGGGAGCTTCACCCTGTTCCAGTGCAGTCTGGATCAGTCCATAGCAAATGGTAGGGCTGTGTTTCCAGCCCTGGGGTAGTTGATTCCAGGTGTCCTGGACACCCCTCCAAGTGAAAGCAAACAGCGGCCTGCTCTCTGCAGCCAAAGAGATTGAGAAAAATACATTAGCAATATCAATTGTGGCACACCACATGGCTGCCTTTGACTCCAGTTTGTATTGAAATTCTAGTGTGTCTGGCTTGGCCACACTCAACAGCGGCAGTGTGACTTCATTCAGGCCACAATAGTCTACTGTTAGTCTCTACTCTCCATTAGACTTTCGCACTGGCCACGTGGGACTGTTAAAGGGTCAGTAAGTCTTGCTGATCACTCCTTGGCTCTCCAGTCGATGCATCAGCTTATGGATGGGAATGAGGGAGTCCCAGTTGGTGCGATTGTTGTGGTTTAACTGCTGGTGCACCGTTGTTGTAGCAATTGGCATCTGTTGTTCTTCCCTCAACCCCACAACAGAAGGGTCCTTCAAGAGACCAGGCAAGGCAGAGAGCTGCTTAATTTCATCCATCTCCAACGCAGCTATACCAAAAGCCCACCCTTTTGGGTCCTTCAAATACCCTCTCCTGAGGTAGTCTATGCCGAGGATGCACAGAGCCTCAGGGCCGGTCACAGTGGGGTGCTTTTGCCACTCACTCCCAGCTGGGCTCACTTTGGCCTCCAATACAGTTAGCTGTTGGGACCCCCCTGTCACTCCAGAAATACAGATGTGTTCTGCCCCTTTAGAGCTTGATGACATTTGGGTCCACTGTGCAACGGTGTCCACTACAGCCTTATCCTCCTGTGGGTCTGATGTGCCAGGCCATCAAATCCACACAGTCCAGTAAACCCGATTGTCTCCTTTTTCTACATGGCTGAAGGGAAGGTCATTCCAGTCTTAGTCATAGTATTCGTTACTCACTTCTTGTAAATACGAAACAGAAGTCCCTTTACTAAGATCAGAAGTAGGATCAGCCCTTCCACTCTGTCTGGGGAACTGCCCACTGGAATCTGGAGCAGCAATTTTCCTTTAAGAACCCCCTTTTGTGATTGTTTTTCCTTGTAACTCATGTACCCGTGCCTCTAGGGTTGAGGTAGTTTTTCTATCCCACTTCTTCATGTCCTCTCAGTGGTTGTGCAGGTAAAACCATAGGGTGGCCCATGGTGTGTATCCATTAGATCTTCTCTCTCGAGCAGAGGAACGCTACCTCCTAACAGCTAAGATACTGGTCCGTACAGGTGAGGAGTATGGCATACCGTCTTTGAATTGCTAGAACTCCCCCGGGACAGTTTCTCCACAGCCGAGATGCAGGCCCATAGGGAAGAAGAGAGACTTTCTTCATATTGCTGGAGTTGGCCAGCCAATTTGTCCACTGTTTGCACCTCTCAGTCTTTCCAGGTCATTACTGCCAATGAGATGGCATACAATGATGGTATGCTCCATACAAACTTCTGCCACATGGGTTGTGTGCACTTGACTTCATCTGGATCTTTGGATAACTGCTTGTTGTCCAGGTCATCATAAATCACCTCCAGCACAGCTAATTCCCTCCAGTACTGGATAGTTGTTCGCTTGGCCTGGGTGACATATAACATCTCCCTTGAAGGGATACCTTTCCTTCATACCTGACAAAGGCTCACACCTGACTCCAGAGGCTGAGGACTTGTGCCCCTTTTCCAGTTGCTTTGTCAATGCCCCTTCCCTAGAAAGGGATCCCAGCTGCTTGGCTTCCCTACCCTTTAATTCCGGGATACTGGCCCTGTTATTCCAGCATCAGAGCAGCCAGGTGACAAAGTGCTCACCTGATAAATCTTTTCACATATCTCCCAGCTCACTCAGGGATATGTTAATTGCGTCGTTAGCACCTCATTTGTGAGTTCTGCCTCTTCCTCCTGTTGTCCTGATGGCTCTGCTTGAGAGTAGCCCACCTCCTCCACTCCTTCCCCTTAGTAGTTTCTTCCCTTAGTAAATGAGCTGACTTTCGCATCCAATATTTCTTCCTGTGTATAGGGGCGACTGATACCGGCACGGGTTGGTTCTCTGGTTCAAATGCAGTGCCTGTCGCAGGGGTTGGAGTAGCCATGGTGCCTGTTGTTTTGTCAACAGATCCAGAGACCTTCTCTTCCCCTTGAGGATACTGGATAGTGTCAAACAGGGCTCTGTAGGCATGGGCCAGGCCCCAGCACATTGCAGTGATTTGTGTCTCTCTGGAATTGCCAGGGTGACAGCATACTTTTTCCACATATTTCACTAGTTTTTCACGATTCTGCACTTGTTCAGGGGTAAAGTTCCAAAACATTGGAGGTACCCACCATCCTAGGTACTTGCCTGTACTATCCCCACACACTATCCCACTATCCAGCCTTGGGGCAGATCTCTGGGTGGTATTCCTAAACAGTTGTTTAACCCAGCAGGGAGCTAAACACCACACAGGCATTCGCTCACTCACCAGTTTTTTGTTCAGCATGACATCATATGGTATGGAATATCCCTTTGGCCAGTTTAGATCAGTTACCTGGCTGTGTCACCTCCCAGCTTCTTGTGGACCTCCAGGCTCCTCGCTGGCAGGGCAGTATGAGAAGCTGAAAAGTGCTTGACTTAGTGTAAGCACTGCTCAGCAACAACTGAAACATCAGTGTGTTATCAACATTCTTCTCATCCTAAATCCAAAACACAGCACTATACCAGCTACCAGGAAGAAAATTAACTCGTATTACAGCCAAAACCACGACAAGTGCCTTTCCTGGGTTATTAATTAATAAAGAAGAACTTGTGGGCAACTGAAAAATTCATATATATAAAATATGGTTAGCAGAAAAAAAAATATGGAAAAGTAGCCTTTTCCTTTAATTGCAGAGTTGAAAATTATTAAATCCTAGCTCTGTATTTTTTCTGAAGAGATTGGTAGTAAATCTAACACTTGTAACACATCTTTATAAGATACTACAATAGGATGTTTTTCCCTTTGGATCTTAACTTTTAATCAGTATAATTCTAGTATTTATTATTTCCATCTGTCACTTTACTGAAAATGCATGCAAGTCACAATTCATCTTGAAACTGAAACTTAAAGAAGAGACAAGGAAAATCTCTACACTGGTGTTTGGCCACAAAATCAGGCCCAACACCTTTGCACTTCCAAAACCCACAATTAATTAGTATAAACAGGTAGGACTGTTGCTTTTCACATTAAAGAAAAGTGGTTACTTTAGTAATGTGTCCCTAAGAAATGACCCATTAATTTTACAGCCAAATAGCAAAAAAAGCTTTTAATTCCTAAAGTATAGCAACCCAGCCTAGGATGCTCAGGAGCTAGAGCATCATTGGTAATTGCCTTAGCGCACAGCATGGCAGCTACAGTTGAAACCCCCAGCAGCTGACTGTTTTCCTCAAGCATAGGCTTCTCAGCCTCTAAAGACCAGCTGCAGTAAACCCCATGGTACAAAGAAGATCATGGGGCATTTTGGCCCATGCCAAGTTGCCCTTGATAGTCACATCACAGGCTGCAGCCGGGGAATGTGCTTTTGGGAGGCATTTGCCATGGACACAGCCAGTCATTACAGGCTCTTTCCCACTCCTCATTCTCCACATGCCATGCAGAACTCATAAGCATGATCTTGGGTCCCAGAGTGAGAGGAAGCAGCAGCACTGCTCCACCACTGCATGAGCTATGGGTGATGTAAAAAGAGACAAGAAATGGTTGAGTAAGCCTAAAGCTTCCTAAATCAGGGACCCATAGCCTATTTATTCCTAAAATGTTTTATTGTTAGGGCAACTGTCAGGTAACAGTGCAAAGGTCTACAGGCCTGCTTTCTCACTGCACTGAAGCTTATGACATCATTTACAAAATCAGAATTATATATTAATGAATCAGCATATCAATACACATGGTAAAGTGTGGGACCAAGGAAAACCCACACCTTCATATATAACTGTTTACTACTGTTAAATTGTAAAAAAGGGCACATGAAAAAGTTAGATATATGAAATAAAATACAGTCCTTTCAATAGCACGGTTAACTATAAAAATATTACTGTTCTGTGCTTTGTATTAAATGTGTTTTCAGTTTAAACTCAAGGTGAGTGTAAACCAAGGTCTCTTTACAGATGGAGTTATTCTCTTCTATATATTTTATAAAGAATAGCATACACTCTTTTCTAATGCAGCAGACCATAATTTGACCAACCTGGTAGCGATAAACAAGGAGATAGAAAGCCAGGAAAGTTTATCACATCAACTAGAAATCAGGAATAAAATTCTACACTTTAGAAATGCTATAAAATGTGCTCGTGAATCCTAAAAAGAACTTACAGCCACAGTGATTTGTACTTTACATTAAAATTCTGATGTCTGAAGCATTTAGGTCAGTTTGTGCTTTTTTGCAGCAAAGGAATTGGGGGGTGAGGGGGCACTAAATCTGGGACTTCACACAATTGCTTTTAGCACTGTGGCAGGGAGTCTGCCTAGATACTTGCTTCTAGCATGGCTCCTCATCAGCTGCTCCGTACCATACCCACTTCACAGTTAGTAGGAAAGTTTATACCAAAATGGCAATTCTAAAATGCTAAACAAACAGAAGACCTGTCAAATAGGTCTAGGACCAGGAATTTAGACTGCCATGTAGGGATTTTAACAAAACAATCACAAAATTCTTCCCCGTTGCACAGTGTGATAGGAACGGAAAAACCTCAGAACTGGTTTCACTTGTGGATGCAGGAGATGTAAGTTAGTGCCTGGAGTAGAACTGAACTCAAGCAGACCAACAGTGGATACATTTTTATTTGAGATATCTTTGAATATATAATGACAGAATCATAGAATGCTTTGGGTTGGAAAGGACCTTTAGAGGTCATCTAGCCCAGCCCCCCTGCAGTGAGCAGGGACATCTTCAACTGGATCAGGTTGCTCAGAGCCCCATCCAACCTGGCCTTGAATGTTCCCAGGGATGGGGCCTCCACCACCTCCCTGGGCAACACGTTCCAGTGTTTCACTGCTCGTCTAGATAGAAGTCTAGGTCTCAGCAAGTCTCTGTAAACAAATTCTGTTTTAAGGAATTGTATTTTACCTATCAGCATCACGAATATTCCTGAAAAAAAAGAAAAGTACTGCCCTGGTGGCTTGATTTTAGAAAGCAACTCTGCTGCATGAGAGTGATCACGCTCAATGAGCTCTTTCTGATCTCAGTCTCCACCAAGAAAACCAACACCGGGGCAGGGACTTTCCACGATGCACTTCCACATCACCACGTGCTCTTCGGCTCGCCCTGGCTGTACTCCCCCGCAGGAGTGACGAGGGGACCACACGACAGATTTACAGGACGAGGGGGACGTGTGGGGAGCCTTCCC
>NW_009258549.1:5438448-5441741 GCF_000687185.1 Egretta garzetta
GGGGGACCCCAGGCCGCCCTCCCCTCCGCCTTTTGGCTGGAGGCGCCAAGCCCAGGCGGCACTCCCAGCTCTGCCTTACACCGTTTCAGGACCACTAGCTGCTCCACCGCTCTGAAAAAAAATCTGAAAAAATTTTGTTCACTAAAAGCAGAGACCCGGAGTTCGGGCAGGCTGCTCAGCGACCCTTCACGAGCTTCGCTGCAGTCACGGTTAGGCTAACAGGTCGACGTATTTTGTTTTACTTCCATACACGCCGTATGTTGGTGGAAGTAGGTTTCTCCGAAGGTGCTTGAGGGATTTGAAGAGTTTGCATGGCCAGAGCAGAGCCATCATGAAGGGATCATCCTTGAGTGGGAAATAAAACCCTAAAAACGTTCTGTTTCCTATTCTAGGGAGCCACTGTTGCCACTCTACTGGTGAACTAGCAAGTAACTAGTAAGTAAAACCATGGTGCTAATGCTTAGTAAGCAGCAGAACAGTGTAGTGGAAAACCACAACCTCTCTAGCAAATGGGACATTACTTCTGAGTGACTGGAAGAAGTGAGAGACAGAGTGTACCATCAACAAGCTCACTGATGACACAAAACTGGGAGGAGTGGCTCATACACTGGAAGGCTGTGCTGCCATTCAGCGAGACCTGGACAGGCTGGAGAGTTGGGCAGAGAGGAACCTGATGAAATTCAACGAGGGCAAGTGTTGAGTGCTGCACCTGGGGAGGTTGAACCCCATGCACCAGTACAGGCTGGGGGATGACCTGCTGGAAAGCAGCTCTGCCGAGAGGGACCTGGGAGTCCTGGTGGACAACAAGTTCACTATGAACCAGCAGTGTGCCCTTGTTGCCAAGAAGGCCAATGGTATCCTGGGGTGCATTAAGAGGAGTGTGGCCAACAGGGCGAGGGAGGTTATCCTCCCCCTCTACCCTGCCCTGGTGAGACCCCACCTGGAGTACTGTGTCCAGTTCTGGGCTCCCCAGTTCAAGAAAGATGAGGAACTCCTAGAAAGAGTCCAGAGGAGGGCAACTAGGATGATAAAGGGACTGGAGCACCTCCCCTACGAGGAAAGGCTGAGAGAGTTGGGCTTGTTCAGCCTGAAGAAGAGAAGACTGAGAGGGGACCTTATCAACACATACAAATATCTTAAGGGCGGAAGTCACGAGGATGGAAGCAGTCTGTTTGCAGTGGTGTCCAGCGACAGGACTAGGGGCAATGGGTGCAAACTGAAACATAAGAGGTTTCAGTTGAATATGAGGAAAAACTTCTTTACTCTAAGGGTGACAGAGCACTGGAACAGGCTGCCCAGGGAGGTTGTGGAGTCTCCTTCTCTAAAAGTAGAGTAAGCAAGGCCACTAAAAAGAGAAAAAACTGCAAAGCGGAAAAAAATTACTCATCCAAGCAAAACTTGAAACAAGGCAAACCTTTTACCCCTTTGTAACAGGTAGGTGGATAAAGAGCATTGACTCCTTTTGAGGAGTATTGTATCATAGTGCCAGACCTCACAGTTACGATGGATATATACAAAACAATTTTGGTTTTCTGCTGTAGCTTCAATGCTGTAGCTTACAAGTTTGCCAATTGGTAGCTATGCAGTTCCTCATTGTTTTTGCTGTTGGGTGACCAAAAATGTGAGTGAACCTGCTCTTTTCTCAACTGATTAGAGAACCCCTGAACAGTTTCAGGTCTCAGTGAGAAGTGAAAGCCACAGACAGGCTGGGAAAGGGTAAAGCAAAAGAGATACCAGAGCCTGGAGCAGCTGGAACAGGTGAGACAGAAACAGCATATGCCCTGTGGACAGATCTCAGGCTGGACATTAGCATGAGACTAGTACAAAAGGCAGAACTACACAGGAGACCGGAGGGAAATGCACCTAAAATCTTCAGTAATTTAAAAGGAGTTGACTACTCACCTGAGGGTTTCATGTTTTTGTTCAGAGCTTTGTTCCTTGACAGTGAGACTCTTGACCAGATTCCAGCACAATTCCAAACCACATTTTTGTGGGTCAAGTCCTGAGGACAGGAATGGAAGAGTGATTGTGGAGAGGAGGATGTAAAGACAGAAAAGATACTTGGTTAAATTTCGTAAGTTAAGCAGGTTTTAATGGATATGTTCTTTCAAAATTTATCAAATATTTAAGTGATATTTCTGACAATTATTTCTGTTGTTGGCCAGGTCTGTTGTTAATCAAATACTGTGTAGAAAGTAAGTGTGTTATTTAAGTGTTGTGAAATACTTCTCTGTCATTCATCACACAAAAAGTTGTATTTTGGTGGTTATCATCAGATATGCTAAAATTGATGCATTCCTCTAATCTGAGGAAACTCAGCACTAACTTCATGAGGGTGGACTATTCAACCCTGGTTAGTACGTTGAGTTCTAGAAATCTCTGCTTTTTCTTAGAGACACAAGACCAGGATAAACCAAGGTCACACAACTGAGTGTTTATAAATTAAAGATGTCTGAATTTTTCAATCAAATATAGTTTATTAGTTTTGACATTTCATTAAACAATATTATTAATATAATACAACTTAATATGTTTTTCTTTCAGATTAAATCCTAAAGAGTTATTGGTATCTGAAAGTTGGGCTAATGTGAAAATGCAAATTAGAGTGAATTTGCTCAAAGATGTTATAAGCATTTAGAACATGCTGTTGAGTGACAGCATAACTTTTTCCACATATCTATGGATTTTCTGCATGATCTAGTCCTCTTCCTTCTCCCTCAAGAGGGGTATTTTTGCCACAGAAAGGACTTCCTTAGAAACCTGTCCTTACCCCATTCTAATGAAGAAAGAAACTGAGTATGATGAGATGTTTTGTTTCAAATTTGTTCGCTTCCTTTTAAAATAAATGAAGTACATTTGAAAAGATGGGTTTGTTAATAATTAATAATTTTACTTACACAGTGAGCTACATCAAGAAAACATTAAAATGTGAACTTGTAAGACTATAGCAGAATAACACAAACAAACCAAGAACCAGTAGCAGCTTGTGGTAAAAGGAACTAATGTTTCAGCATTTTATCAAAAAGCAAAGAATAAAGGAAAATATGTGATTTATTACACAATAGGAACTTTGGGCTCTTTTTGGTTTGACGAAGGGGAGGAGAGGAAGGTGATGTTTTAATTTTTGTTTTTATTTCTCACTACCCAAATCTATTTTAATTGGCATTATATTAAATTTATGTTCCTGAAGTGGAGTCTGTTTTGCCAGTGGCAGTGACTGGTAAGTGATTTCACTGTCTTTATGTTGACTATCCTAAGCTTGTCCATCCTATTTTTTCCACCTGTCCTGCTGA
>NW_009258549.1:5441781-5458094 GCF_000687185.1 Egretta garzetta
CTGCTGAAAAGGGGGAGCGAGAGGATGGCTGGGTGGGCATCTGGCTGCTAGACAAGGCTAAGCCACCACAGTCCTTTTTGGTGTCCAACATGGGGCTAACGACAGTAATTGGGAGAGGTAATGGGCAAAAATCAGACCGGGCATTGCCAGGGAGTGGAGTAATTTGGGGGAGCTTTGATACTGGTATTGGTAATTTATATTGTGGTGAAGGGAGAAGTGGTGGAGTTTTCTTGTGTGTGCATACTGTTCACCCTTGTCAGTGCTGTGATGGTGTTACTTTGATTTTGATATGGGGATTTTTTTGTTGATGTTGTAAGTAAAGTTTGTGGAGAATGTGTGATGAATGTATATTTTAATGGCAAAAATGTGTTTCACAAAGGTGTAAGGGACTAGAAAGTTGTCCCAACATTGGTGGCAGACAAGCTTAACTACCGAAGCCTAATCACCACAGCAACTGAGCGGGGCAGTTTAATCCCAAGGCAACCCATTGAGTCCCACCCCACAGCAATGTGTGTCCTGTCAGTCTTGGAGTACACATCCTCTGCGCATGCGCCCGGGCCCAGGGTCGACTGACAATGGGGAGGGGGCTCGGACCCTTTAGAACTTTCGAGCATCCTATAGTGACAGTACTGGGCATGCGCCCCACTGTCGAGTGGGAGGTGTGGATATGCAAAACAGTTATTGACTATTCAAGAGGACAACCCTATAAAAGGGGAACCAGTGGAGACCACAAGGAGCGTTCTGGAACATCTCCCCTCCACCGAACTCGAAGATATGTCGGACCGCTCAGGCCGCACCGGCGTGCGGATCGCACGCAGACCCGTGGTGGTAGATATCACAAAACTGCCGTGCTGTTTGTTTCTCTCTTTCCTTTCCCTTTCTCACTTTTCCTCTCTTCTCTACTTTTCTCTCGCATATTTGTTGTCGGCCAAATAAAGTGTCTTGGCACTTGACTCCATTTTGAGTCTTAATTCTGTTCCCGAGAATGTAAAAGGAACCTAGTCACGATAAAACATTGGAGTTAATCAGAAGTTAAGCCCAGCTGCCCCCAACCTCCCAGAATTATCTGAGGTCGGTTGGAAAGGAAATTGTTCAACCTAACAGTGGATCGTGACAAAAGGCAAGGGGAGGAATATATTGCATGTAGGTGGCAAGGTTTTGGTAGCAGGGGGGCTGCAGGGGTGGCCTCTGAGAAGAGGTCAGGGACTGCCCTATGCTGGACACAACCATTCCCAGCTGGCTTTGCAACAGACCTGCTGCAGGACACAGCTGAGCCCATCAGCCAACCTGGTGGCAGCTCTGGGAAAGCACACTTGCAAAAGGGTAAAAAAACTGAATGGCAGTAGGAGCGAGGGAAAAAAGTGTGAGAAACAACCCTGTGAACACCAAGGTCTGAGAAGAAGGAGGGGGAGGAGGTGCTCCAGGCGCTGGAGTAGAGATTCCACTGCACCCCGTGGAGACCATAGTCGAGCAGGTATTTCCTGCAGCCTGTGGAGAGGACCACAGTGGAGTAGATACGCCCTGGAAGCCTGTGGAAGAGACCGTGGTGGAGCAGGTATCCACACTGCAGCCCGTGAAGGACCCCACGCCAGAGCAGGTAGATATATCCTAAAGGAACTGTGGTCCGTGGAGGACTCATACTGGAGCAGGCTTATCCTGGAGGACTGCAGCCTGTGCAAGCACCTGTGCAGGAGCCAGGGGGAAAACTGTGAGGAGGAAGGAACAGCAGAGAGGAACTGTTATGTGCTGACCATAATTCCTCATCTTTCCTGTGCTGCTGGGCCAAGGTTAGAGGAGTCAGAAGTGAAGGCGTGAAGTTGAGCCTGGGAAAAAGGGGGAGGTGGAGGTGTTGTTTGAATTTTCAGTTTTGTTTTTCACAACACAAATCTATTTTAATTGGCAATAAATTACATTAATTTTCCGGAAGTCAAGTCTCTTTTGCCTGTGACAGTAACTGGAAAGCAAGCTCCATCTTTATCTTGACCCATGAGCTTTTCCATCCAACTCTCTTCCCCTCTCCTGTTGAGGAGGGGGAGTGAGAGAGCAGCTGGGTGAGCATCTCACTGCTGGCCACAGCTAACCCACCGTAGTAGAGTAGCTAGTAGAGTGCATTCATGTCTTGGAGTCCAGGACTAAGAGTTTTAAGTACTTTCATAAAGGCTCACTATTCATAATTCCGTTTTGATTTTAATACCATATGCTATTGGAAATTACAGAAAACATAATTTTTATGTATATAATTCAGATTGGTTATATTGAATAAAACAGCTGCTATAGCTGTTCTGTGGCAACTATACTTACCACAGCTTCAAATCAGGCTTCAGTGGTTATTTTTGTAAACAAAATCTTAAGACACTTTTGCAGGATAGTAGGGTGGAAATAACATGATATATTTTCAGCTTTAACTCTGTCCAGTGCCATTTCTGTTGAATGGAAAGTAGGAATCTGAATAACACATGGAAGGGATAAATCCAGTTCACAGCAACCCAATTGCACAAGCAAATGATTGATGAACAGCTCAGAATACCCTTTACCACCTGCTCATGATACTTCAGTCACAAGCAATGGACTGTACAGTTGTAGAGCAGATAGTCAAAACAAAATTTTTGATAAATAGTTGAAATAATGAATCCGGTCCCCTGAACAATGGAACTGATTGAGATCAAAGGAAAACAAGCTTTAGTAACACTTGATTCAGAGCGTACAAGACATGCAACCTCCAAACATGAGCTGGTAATAGCGCTTGCAGATTCTTACAATCTTAGCACAGCTGAGGAACAAAGGTGCGGAAAACTGCTGGAAGAGGAGAAGGATTAGAGAACGAAGAAGTGGAAGGAGCTTGGCAGCTCAACTTTCAATCCTGCTATTTGTTGTAATCAACTGGTCCCCTTCCTTTTAATTTCCATTCTTCTCTTGTCATAGGCAGGCATCCATCCACTCTTCTCAGCCTTCAAAGCCACAGGGAATGGCTGGTATAGAATAGATGCATCTCACACAAAACTGTGAATGCAGAAATTATTTCAGGTCCCTGTATCATAGGGAATGTCTCTGTGAGATGGCCCTGCTACACTAGTAGAGGGATAAGATTGTTTCTATGTATACCTGTCAGCCTGTTAGCCAAATTCTAGGAAGGTCTTCTCAACAGTGGCTTCTTCATTCAAATGTTGAGGACCATGCCTCCCTGGTGAAAGGGGCAGGAGAGGCAACCTAAGCTTCTCTCCCTCCCTCCCTTCCTCCCTCCCTCCCTTTCACTCCCTTTCACTCCCTTCCTTCCTTCCTTCCTTCCTTCCCTTCTCCCTTCCTTCCCTCCTTCTTTCAAGAGTGTATGTGTATATATTATGATTGGTAGGACCCCTACCTCAAAGACTCCTTTCTCACCTTCCCAAGTACACCAACATCTTCTGAAATAATCTAAAATTACTCTGCTAAGTCGTGGATATTAAGTAAGTTATTAGGTCAGATGGTGGTAACTGGCAATGGATAGGTGCTGAGTTCTCTATTTGTTGATGACTGTTGTCAGGATCAGTGAATATGAACCTAACACTGACAAAGCCCAAAATTTCAAAAGGTTCCTTTTTTATAAATGTAGTGAGTTTTAAGTTGCCCTTCATTTTCATTTTAAGTCACTGTGGAGAAAATTCAACCCAAGCAGGAAATAACAACAGTAATAAAACAAACAATAATAAATCAATAAACCCAAACATTTTACATTCCACCCCTTTTCTGACAGCCAAATTTCTATTTACAAAGCCTCCAGCAAGTTAATAGAAGGCCAATCATCCTGTGTTTAAGACAAAAAAAAAAAAAAAAAGAACTTTCAAAGTACTACTGAGGAGATCACAAGATATTTTTAATTCCTAATTACAATGTAATTAACGTAGTCTTGAAAAAAGTTCACTGTGGCTAAGCCCAAGTATTTTACCTTTTGAAATTGTTACTAAGCCACTCTGCATCTGATTCTTCACTGGCAATTTCCTGCAGATACATACAATTTACTGAGTAATTTATTACCACTGTTACCACTTGGATTTGTTAACCCATGAGTCTTCCACTTTCTAGAAAGATCTAAAGCAGGTATTACATTGAAAAATGCTCAGGGTTAGAGCTGAGAGAAAGAAATTGAGAAAATAAACTGATTCACCCTGAGGGTAAGCCTTTTTAAACAGTATAGACATTTTTCTTCTGATGAAAGTATTTCCATTTCTAAACATTCAAAAAGGTCAAATATTTTCATTCATTTAAACTAAGTCAGTAACATGCCTACACAAAAATCAGCCCACGCATTTCAGATTATCTGCATACTTCATTTACTGAAGACATCCCATGTTTAGTACATTCCAGAGTGATGTTCAGATAGATTTCTTCCAACAGGTCAAAACATACTCCCAAAGAAGAAACACATTAAATATTCTTTACATTTCTCCATCAGTTTCTAAAAATACTTAAATGTATTGGATAAAACTTAATGAGACACATGTCCATAAAACATAACCTGTGTAATTTGGAGGTCAAGAACACTGCATCTAAGAAGTATTGTGGAAGTTAAAACTGACCACTAATACTCCCTTTCACTCCCTTCCTTCCTTCCTTCCTTCCTTCCCTTCTCCCTTCCTTCCCTCCTTCTTTCAAGAGTGTATGTGTATATATTATGATTGGTAGGACCCCTACCTCAAAGACTCCTTTCTCACCTTCCCAAGTACACCAACATCTTCTGAAATAATCTAAAATTACTCTGCTAAGTCGTGGATATTAAGTAAGTTATTAGGTCAGATGGTGGTAACTGGCAATGGATAGGTGCTGAGTTCTCTATTTGTTGATGACTGTTGTCAGGATCAGTGAATATGAACCTAACACTGACAAAGCCCAAAATTTCAAAAGGTTCCTTTTTTATAAATGTAGTGAGTTTTAAGTTGCCCTTCATTTTCATTTTAAGTCACTGTGGAGAAAATTCAACCCAAGCAGGAAATAACAACAGTAATAAAACAAACAATAATAAATCAATAAACCCAAACATTTTACATTCCACCCCTTTTCTGACAGCCAAATTTCTATTTACAAAGCCTCCAGCAAGTTAATAGAAGGCCAATCATCCTGTGTTTAAGACAAAAAAAAAAAAAAAAGAACTTTCAAAGTACTACTGAGGAGATCACAAGATATTTTTAATTCCTAATTACAATGTAATTAACGTAGTCTTGAAAAAAGTTCACTGTGGCTAAGCCCAAGTATTTTACCTTTTGAAATTGTTACTAAGCCACTCTGCATCTGATTCTTCACTGGCAATTTCCTGCAGATACATACAATTTACTGAGTAATTTATTACCACTGTTACCACTTGGATTTGTTAACCCATGAGTCTTCCACTTTCTAGAAAGATCTAAAGCAGGTATTACATTGAAAAATGCTCAGGGTTAGAGCTGAGAGAAAGAAATTGAGAAAATAAACTGATTCACCCTGAGGGTAAGCCTTTTTAAACAGTATAGACATTTTTCTTCTGATGAAAGTATTTCCATTTCTAAACATTCAAAAAGGTCAAATATTTTCATTCATTTAAACTAAGTCAGTAACATGCCTACACAAAAATCAGCCCACGCATTTCAGATTATCTGCATACTTCATTTACTGAAGACATCCCATGTTTAGTACATTCCAGAGTGATGTTCAGATAGATTTCTTCCAACAGGTCAAAACATACTCCCAAAGAAGAAACACATTAAATATTCTTTACATTTCTCCATCAGTTTCTAAAAATACTTAAATGTATTGGATAAAACTTAATGAGACACATGTCCATAAAACATAACCTGTGTAATTTGGAGGTCAAGAACACTGCATCTAAGAAGTATTGTGGAAGTTAAAACTGACCACTAATTTCTCAACCTCTACTGTAATAACAATGCTACCGCAGCATTACTTTGCATTTTTAGGGGGGAAAAGGCATCTTCCAAACCAAGCTACTTCTAGAGCAATTATCTCTGAAGTACTGGAAAGAAAACTGTGTTCAGGAAGTAAGTTACACAGTCAACAGACTTAATGAAAACCAAATTGTTCCACAGCCACCACATGAATGGTTTCAGTGATTCAAAATAACTGCAAGAAAAACAGCTAAAACCAAAAGAGCTTTTATAGCTTTAAGGTTCTCCTGTACCTCAGGTGCTATTTTTATGACTAGGTTTCACAACTTTCTCATATCAAAAAATAAGTGGGACAATGGGAGACAAGCTCTTCTTTCCAACAAACAGATTCCTGATTGGTGCTTACTTAATTTTTAGACCCTTTAGAAAAGGATGTTCATTTAAGAGATTCTGATTGTCAATCAGGTCAAATTTTGTTAACATTATTTTTTCTTTTGAAGTGTGATAGACTCTTCAGCTAAATGTTAGGTGCAAGAATTCATGGTGCAGATATTTGCTTGTAGCTTAAAATACTGATAGTTTAGTGTAGTAGAAACTAATTCAACAAACTATAAAACCATGTTTTGGTCACTGCTTCTTCATCATTGAACTCTGCACTTACCACTGAACCATATCAATTGTTACGGTACAAAATCCAATTTTCTTATTAAAATCAGAAATTAAGTTAGATCTAGTTTATTATGGTGAAGGTGGAAGGTAGCAAAGGGAGAGGACAGCTCAGAGGAAAAACTGGTAGATGTTTAACCCAAACATGCCTGCTCAGTAAATAAATGAGTTAGTTAATACAGCAAAGTCACCACAGACTAAGTTTGATCACAGAACAGCTGAGTAGCAGAATATTTACTTCATTATTAGTAAAGTTTATTTTTTAAAACTATTATGAAATCAGAGAGGAATAGAGTAGATTTAGGAATTTTCCCCAAATCCTCTTGTTATCCTTAAAGGTAATAGACAGGATCACACAATGGGCTTGAACAGGAAACCCCCGTCATCCAGGAATCTTGGAAGTGGTCGTGGACTAGCCAGAAGGCAAAGATTTTGGAATATCGCCAGAAGAGGAGGTGACGTGTTCTGAAGAGGCCCCACTGTATAATAAACTACCAGAAAATGAGAAGCAATATGCCGTGTTCACTGATGGGTCCTGTCATATTGTAGGAAAGCATCAGAGATGGAAGGCTGCTGTATGGAGTCCTATACAAGTTGCAGAAACTGCTGAAGAAGGTGAATCAAGCCAATATGAAGAAGTGAAGGCCATCCAGCTGGCTTTAGATATTGCTGACAGAGAAAATGGCCAGTGCTGTATCTCTGTATTGACTCATGGATAGTGGCAAATGTGTGGGTGGTTACAGCAATGGAAACAGAGCATCTGGCAGCACAGAGGCAAACCCATCTGGGCTGCCGCATTGTGGCAAGATATTGCTGCCCAGGTAGAAAACCTGGTTTTAAAAGTACGTCATGTAGATATTCATGTACCCAAGAGTTGGGCCACTGAAGAACACAAAAACAACCAAGAGGTGGATTGGACTGCTAAGACTGAAGTGGCTCAGGTGGCTCTGGACTGGCAACATAAGGGTGAATTATTTATAGCTTGGTGGGCCCATGTGAGGTGGTGCAGTTCCCTCTCATGTCCCCGGGCCACTTTGAAATCTCAGGATAAGCCCTGTTGTGCTGTTACCTTGGTCTCAAGTGCAATGACTTGCGTGCCAGACACCCCTGTGGTCACACCTGGGCCATCTGCTGCCTGAATTGTATACCAGAATGACTCAGAATGAATTGTGGCCAGAACGGAAAATATTGACCAAAGCCAGTCATCTCAAGATCCTATAAATAGCAATCCTTTTGGAGCTCTCTGGGACCACAGCAGGCTGTGTGACCCGGTATCTCCCCCTGAGCTGAGACGCCTCTCAGGGTGCATTTAGCAAAAACCCCTCCAAACCCAGATGGAGCCCAAAGTCATGGACTGAATTAACTCAATGGACATGTTAGAGGATGGACCATAGACTTAGGGAATGATATCTGTGTGTATGATCAAAAGACAGGAAAAGTGGTGGTGATTAATTTGGATGTATTGCAAAGCGTGGGACCTGGGTGTGAGGTAAATGCCATAGAATAAGGGGTGGATACTGTCCTGGTTTTGGCTGTGATAGAGTTAATTTTCTTCCTGGTAGCTGGTACAGTGCTGTGTTTTGGATTTAGGATGAGAAGAATGTTGGTAACACACTGATGTTTCAGTTGTTGCTGAGCAGTGCTTACATTAAGTCAAGCACTTTTCAGCTTCTCACACTGCCCTGCCAGCGAGGAGCCTGGAGGTCCACAAGAAGCTGGGAGGTGACACAGCCAGGACAGCTGACCCAAACTGGCCAAAGTTTATATTCCATACCGTATGATGTCATGCTGAACAAAAAACTGGTGAGTGAGCGAATGCCTGTGTGGTGTTTAGCTCCCTGCTGGGCTAAACCACGACAGCACTAGTGTGGGAGAGAAAGAGGAAACTTTAAGAAAGTGAAATAAGTTTCAAGCTCTTTTATGCAATGGTTGCACTTAAATGTTCTGTTTTGAAAGAGTACAGGCTCTATATTTGATTAAAATTCATAATACAATAACTGTAATTACACTGAATTTACAGCATAGTTACACTAGGAATATTTTATCCTACAGTTATCACTAATTCATGTAACCACAAAGAGCGTGGCTGGGAATAATTGTAGTGTGAACACCATGGTTCATGTGAACACAATGTATATCTGAGATACAGATGCATACATATATGCATAAATACAAATAAATGTGGTGGTGTGTCTATCTATACATGCATGTAGAATTCAGATGTGGAATACACACACGTGTGTTGCGTAGAATGGGAATAACTGGAATACCTGTATAGTTAATTCATATTTGTATTGGCATCAATTAATCATTAAAAAGCATGACCTTACTGTAACCAGGTATCAACTGGCGTGAAACTACACTGTAATTAATCACTGTGTGATTATGTTGATATCTCAAATGCTTAAAAACACAAACCATGTTAACTGTCTCTTGCACATTGTTTTCCAAGTTAACATAACTTCATTCTAATCCCAGTTACTTGCAATTGTTTATAAATGGTCATGTGTTGAAATGCCACATTTAAAATAAAAATTATTCATTGAATTATTCGATTGTGATGAAATTATTCCAAACTTGGTTTTGATGCTTTTATAATTCAAAAATAGGGTAGATGTAGAATTTTAGGTTTTTAATATTAGTTGTCTATAAGAATTATTGAGAAGTCACTACTGAGAAGTTTGAAGCTATTAGAAAGAGTAAGATATGAAAGGTTTCAGCTTCTTATCTGCATGTTTCACATTAGCTGTCACAAGGAATTGTTGAAAATATTTGAAAATATTTATTATTTAAGTTTTTTACAGCACAGTAACACTTTCACTATAGAGCGCAAAGGATGCCTATAATCTAGAGTATGACAAATGTGAAGGGGAGAAAAGACAAAGGTGGAGCAAGGTAGTAGGGGTCATCTTTTTGGTTCTATGATTTTTGTCTTGGTTTTTCAGTTTTGGGGTGTGGCTTTGTCCCTCTGCTTTATACAGCAGAAAAACGGAAGGGATTGGTTGCAGGAAACACAAAAGAGAACAAGAGGTTGTGAAGGACCATTGGAGGCAGGAAGTGCAGTGTTGATGAAAGAAGGAAGTGAGAGCAGAACCGGAAGCAGTCAGTCAGACAGGGTCAGAGAGTTAAGAATAAAGAGTACTGTGCAATGACATCATCAGTGAGCCTACTGAAATGACTTCTCTGACTATGTCTAGCAATACCAAACTGTGGTGGAATCCTTACAGGAGAATGTTTATCCTTCCCCTGAGTCCATGTAAACACCGAGTGATGGTGGGGAGGAAGATGACTGCATGGAAACTATGTCACTGAATGATGAGGTGTGAAATAATGATTTTTGTTTTACAGCAAGGTTAAACTACAGCTGAAAATAGAATGCAGATGAAAAGGACTTATTTGGCAATGTCCCTGCAATTTTACTTCTGCATATTTGATAATTAAAGTAGAAATGTGTGGCTCAGTAAGTCAGGATACACATTTGCTATTCAGGATGCCTTTGCAACATCACCTCTATTGTGAAATCCCACTGGTCATGATAGTTCGGTTTTAACAGCACATTCCTCAACTTCCTCTCTTTACAGGCAGGAAAGCTAATGCAACCTCCCACGCTACATACTCTCCTGTATCTGTAAGTGGAGGGTTATATATTCAAATCCCTTCCACAGCTGCATGCCTGCACAGCAGTGCAGCGAGGTAGTATTAAATACTTGGAATGAGACTCTCATTAGTGACTTCTCAGGACGACTCAGTTTGTAAGCTACCAAGCTTAGTTAGTCAATTAACTTCTAAGCCTATGTACTATTGTGCTCATCTTACCTGCATGCAATAGAGTCAAGTTAATACACCTATGAAAACATAGGTATCTCTGAACTACCTGAGCCAAGCAAGGCTTAGCAATATTTATGACCATTATACCACCATTTATATATCCATCCACGAACAGACTTGTAGGTTCCTAAGTGGACCTTCAGTAAGTGTCTCACAGTCATGTGGTAATAATTATTGCATGGGTGGGTCTGGTTTACGATGGCATGAGTAAATATGTAATGCGTAGACAACAGGAACGTTACAACAAATGTGTAACAGCTCATTTCCTCCACAGACCAGTGATTACTGTACATACCTTCTAATGCAGGAAAGCTCTCATTCTGAAACAGAACCACGTCTGAGGTGGAATGGTGCAGGACAGTCACATAATCTTTCCCGCTTTTAAAGTACTTCAAGGTCCTTTTTTATCAAACTTACTAAAATGAAAAGCACAGGAAAAGAAATAGTCTTTTTACGGAAACAAATGTGTTTTCCTTGGCAGTCTCCTGTACAGGCATGCTAGCTGGTGAGAACTGAAACCCAACATAAGATCTTTAAATATGAACAGCTCACTTTTACAAATATCCAACATCAAGATGCAGAGAAGAGGGAAATCTGAATGAAAAGACAAATTGCACCATGTTAATGCTGGGGTATCCTACCAGTTGGTCACTGGATATTACATTTGCCTTCTGATCTTAAACAAACAGATGACAAGATAATTTTAATTTTGAGACTGACATACTGTAGACAACAAAAAGTGTAAGTGCTTAGGAGGTGATACCAGTTTAGGGACCTAGAAATAGAGTGACACTATCTGTATGTATACCTGAATCCAAGTCACTTCTTTTAGAAATATTTTTTCCCCATGGAACAAAAAAAAAAAAGATACATTTAAATCATTGAGTGTACATATCACAAAAAAAAAAAACCCACGCAAACCAAACACAACAAAACACAATCCCAATTCTGGAAGGCAGTGGTAGTAATTATGCCCAGGATCTAACATCAATGGATTCCTCTTAAAATTAACATGACTAACAAAGACTTGGAAGACATTTAAAAACAGACCAGTGGCCAAAATGAAAGTACAATAGCCTCAAGAGTGTTTATTCTTCAACTTAGAACCACTTCTTCTTAAAAAGAAAACCAAAGGAAAACCAATTAGTCAATATGACTCACAGAGTTTCAGGAAACGGCCTTATACCCATTGCCAGATTATATCACGAGGAGAAGGAATGACCTCATTACATCTGAAAGCCAACATGGAAAAGACATGTGTAACCTTCCTGGTGGTGTCCTGCTTCCCACAGCAGCACTGACAAATATATCCAAGAAGCTGGCACTGATGCATCTCATCATCTGCATACAAGAGCCCTGCAGGAAGCAGTGTCCCTCTGAATCCATATGTTTCAGATAAGCCGTTCTGCTGCCTATCATAGAATCATAGAATGTTTTGGGTTGGAAGGGACCCCTAGAGGTCATCTAGTCCAACCCCCCCGCAGGAGCAGGGACACCTATCGCTCTCCATCCGTCATTCCTCTGCACCTGGATCAGCTTCTCCATTTACCTGTGTACAGCTTTCTCCTGTCCTCAAGTCATCTTGACCTGATGTCACCTTTCTGTGCTAAACGCAAGTGCACCATGCAGTACAAGTGTTTGCAGTTATGACTTGTTTCCAAGCATATGCAGAAAAGGGTACAGTCCTCCTTAGAGTGGCCATGCTTTTCTCCCCTTCTGTGCTTCAATATAGCCCTATCAGGATCCTGTGGAGAGATCCCTGTTCACCTGAGACAATATCACATCCAGTCCTAGTTGAGCAGCTTCTGAAATACCAAGACCTGCAAGCAGTTGGCAATGCCAACACCAGAGGAAGGGTATTTATGGGACATGGACTGGGGCCACTACAAAGCAAAGGGTCCCTGGCAGGACTGCAATACAGGGAAGGGCAACACCAGCACTTCTGTTAATGCTATTGACATGTTCACCCATACCACGTGTAACAAATTCAGTGTTTACAGCAAAGGCCATCAGCAAACCCCAGCAGAGGTTCTATAAAGTTTGAAGTTGGCTTCACAAAGTATCCACACAAATTCAGCCCCTAATGAGGTGGTTCCTGTCAATGTGTGGTCCAGAAGTAGAGATCCAGATGCTACAGATACTCCTGGAAACCTGGTGAAGGCCCAGCCTGAAACCGGTACACGGAGCTCATCTAGCATCACCTGCTGTGTTACCATACGACTTTACAGAGAGGGCTAAGATACATCATTGCTTCTGGAGTTTGAGTGCTGTTGCACTGTGAACACTTAAGCCTCTCTCTGCATCCTCAGGCTCTGTCTACACATCTTAGTGCATGAAATGCTGCATGCTCCAAAGAGTTACTTTTTCAACAAGCTCATTTCCCAGAGATACATCCTGCAGCCTTTGACTGTGTGGAAACAGGAAAATTACAGGAAAAAAACAACGGGAAAAATAAATTTGCTTAGTCCTTTTATTTGCCCTTCACATTTTAGAATGCAAACAGGCAAAAGTAGATCTCCTTGGATGTGTTATAAGGCACTCACTGCAATTATTCGTATTTTACTTGTATCTATGTATATCTTTGCTCTGTGTGTGTTTTAAACTTTGGCAAACGCTTCGTAAGACAAATGCTACCTTTTCTAGGTTGCCTGTGGTGTGTTCTTCACACAGCCTAGAGACTTCGACCTTGCAAACAGCGTAATGCATATTTCCAAAAAGACCAGTGACTTTTGAATGAGGCCATTCTGCCATCTGAAATGCTTCTCAAATACCGCCTTCCACCCAGCCAGACTGCAGGTCTGAGCACGCAGTTACAGTCATGGCTGCAGGTTCCTCAGGTGCTCTCCAGGGGAATACCAACTCTGTAGAGGCTTGAAGGTCCCACTGAAATGAGCTGCAAGTGAAAAAAAAAACTCCTTTTCAAGTGCACTTCCAAAATGGGAATAGGAATCATCAAAAAGTGATAAAGAAAAGCAAATTTCACCCTTGCTGGCGCTTGGCCTAGTATTTGGACAATAAAGATTTGTGCAGTTTTTTCTTCAGTATTTCCACCTGCATACTGCACTGCTAATAGATAAAGGCTGTCATCTGCTGAGTGCCTGATAAAGCTCTGAGGAAGAGAGAGGGATGAGGGACAAACTTGCTGAGCTCATATCTGTGTCTCAGCAAAACGGCCAGAAAGCTGACAAGTGAAGACGACAGGTATTTCACAGCCTTCCAATTGCAATTACATTCAGTACATATCTATCCTAACATTTTAAAAAGTTTTCCTAAAACTTTTTCTACTTTGTTACTTCTTGTCTTGTTCCAGTGGTCATGAAATAAAATAATTATTCTGCTCCTTTTTGCAGCAACTTTTTCAATATTTGAATTATAACCACATTTCCTCTCATTCTTCACTAGACTAAAACCACATCCAGTTATTCCAACGCTGGGTTAAGTTTTCTAAAATTCTTATCATTTTTGTTACTCATCTTTGGATTGTCTTCATCTGACATGTATATTTGTTTGGAGTGCAGTGCCTGTATCTGGGCATACTATTTTATAGCTAAGATTTTAGCAAGCTTTTCACTTGTTGTAAAGTGAAAGGAAATTCTGTCATTGTTCCCTATTCACTTTAAATGGTAATTATTATGTTGAATAAATAATATTTTTATTAAATAAAATTTATCTTAGGAATTTTATTGGGAGTTCACTGATGTACAGTTTCCCCCAATAACATCAATTTATAGAGTATTTTAAAATAACTTCTTCACTTTCCTCAGTATAAGTACACCCTTTTCCAATTGCTCAAACTTCATCTCTGATCAAGAGCAGTGACTGCCAAGCCGAACAGCCAGAAGTTGTACATCTCCATCCTCACAGGTGTAGTCAGTCAACCTCAGCTGGATGCCAGGTGCCCACCAAGCCGCTCCATCACTCCCCCTCCTCAACTGGACAGGGGGGAGCAAATATGACAAAAGTCTCGTGGGTTGAGATAAGGACAGGGAGATCACTCACCAATTACAGTCATGGGCACTATTATGTCTCTATGTTTGTCCACTAAAGTACTGCAAACTCCTAGTTTCTGACAACAGGTAAGAGTTTAAGCCGTTTGATTCTTGGTTTCAGTTTAGTCAGCTGGCAACACTGGTAACTACATTTGTGGTTAATGGGAGGGAGTCATCCAACCATTAGAAACTACAGTCCCTAACTTGTTTTGCACAGGGTAGGAAACAACTCTCTGATGACAATTACTTCTGGTCACAACTGGCCACGGTTCTAAAGTTACTCAGTGTCCAGCATCCTGACAACCAGGTGATCTTGCCATTTATTCAGGTACTTTGCATAGCTTTAGTTGTTTTGAAAATCTGCCTTTGATAACTAAGTACTATTTAAATTTATTATGGATAAATTCAAAATCAGGCTGTTTTGTGATCTTAAATATTACCAAAAACCCCCCAGGATCTGGAACACTGCCTGGCCGATTTACAGGGTAAAGAATTTGGTTTATTTATTTTTCTGATGGAAATGGTGTTATGATGACTCACTGCTAAATATGGAGAATTTTGAAGAAAATAAAATTATATCCATTCTTGAACATCCAGCGTTCAAACGTCTCGCCTTTTATTTCCCCAAAATTGTTTTTTTCTGAGCTGTCAGCAGAGGCCATGAAGGGGAGAAATTTGTGTTATTGCAGCTGAATGCTGGAGGGCGATACTTGTTCCCGAGCTGTTAACAGTATCTGAAGGCAGTCTGGAGACTAACCGATGGAGATTACCTACCAGGATGAGGAAGAAATTGTCAAAACCAAACCCCACACAGTTTCCTAGCATGCTCAGGTCCTCAGCTGGCGATGCCAAATCCGAACAGCTCGTGTTCACGCAGCACTAGAGCATGACAAGTAAACATCATTCTATGATTTCAAGATGTCCTTGGCTGAGATACCCTGCTAATGTAAATTCAGTGGCTAAACTAGCAGCATGGGAGAAATGCTGCTTAGCAGTTGAAATCCATTGCAAAGCTATATGGATCTGTTTTAAAGCCTGTGCTAAAGTAATTACATAGAATTCAGAATTTACAGTATAAAAACCCAGATGGAAGCCCGTTCTATCACACAATGCAGTGAAATGTGTTCCCCATCCAGCACAGGCACAATCCCCAGAGGGTGAGGCCGGGGTAAGAGAAAGACACAGCTGAAAAGAATTTACTGATCTGATGCCTCTCCTTGACGGGGCTGATGAACAAGAAGAAGCCTAACTGGGTGAAGCTGAAAGAGTTGTGATGGATCATTTTCTTCAAGGACCCCAGCTGAGACCTTTTCTTTGCAGTACAGAGCTCATTTCAGCCTCTGCATAGTTCATCTGACACTCTTCAAACCCCTCGCTGTGTGACTTCTCTCCAGTCCAGAGCAAACAGTCCCATCTCCTCAGATGAGAGAGGTAAAATCTGCAGCCTAAATAGAGGTCTCCTGACCTTTGGATGTGACTTACATTTCCCAGGGACATTGTGTGCATTTGATAACTGGCATTTTCTAACAAAGACGCATTTTCAGTGCTGCTGCAAGGAAAATATCCTGAATATGTCAAACAAGAACCTGCATCATTATTTTCATCTGGACCTTTCTCTCTCTGTGACTGACATATAAAAGAGTGAAGTTAAGTCAGACTTCATTTCTTCCCAGTTATTTCCAACTTTACTTCCTTCACTCCTGTCGACTGAAGCACAACAGCTACAAAACTGTTGATTTTTGTGGGGACAACAATAAGTTCCATCTCTCCGTTCTCTGTTTAGTCTCATACTCTTCATGTGCTACATGTGCATATGCACACATGCACTCCCCGTCACAGCAATGTAGGCCCTCCACAGTTACAGGACAGCCTTCCATCTTGTCTCACCACGTGTCATGGTTTAACCCCAGCCCGCAGCTAAACACCACACAGCCGCTCGCTCGCTCCCCACCCCTGGTGGGCTGGGGGGGAGAATCGG
>NW_009258549.1:5458201-5462504 GCF_000687185.1 Egretta garzetta
CGGAAGAGTAAAAGTGAGAACACTTGTGGGTTGAGATAAGAACAGTTTAATAATTTTAATAATAATAATTAAAAAAACTGTAATGAAAAGGAAATTAAAAAAAGGAGAGAGAAATAAAACCCAGGAAAAACAAATGATGCAACCACTCACCACCCACTGACCGACGCCAAACCAGACCAGCGATCGCTGCCCCCTGGCCAACTCCCCCCAGTTTATATACCAAGCCTGACACCGTATGGTATGGAATACCCCTTTGGCCAGTTTGGGTCAGCTGTCCTGGCTGTGCTCCTTACCAGCTTCTTGTGTACCTCCTTGCTGGCAGAGCATGGGAAGCTGAAAAGTTCTTGACTTGGTATAAGCACTGCTTAGCAGCAACTAAAACACCGGTGTGTTATCACATTCTTCTCATGCTAAATCCAAAACACAGCACTATACCAGCTACTGGAAAGAAAATTAACTCTGTCCCAGCTGAAACCAGGCCACCATGGAAAAATTCAAGGTAAAAATTTATCCAGCAATATTTTGTAGTTTTGTTGGCAAGAGGAAGGGCAGATAAGATTTTGGTTCCTTGCTGTGTAAGGATTATTTAAAATCATATTTCCCTCTGATTAGAAATTATTTCTGACAACCAGTGTTCACAGTTCCAGGGTAGCTAAATTTGCTGGCACTGCAGGGCTGAATACATAGCAGAAAGGGTAGAATTTTTCCTAAATGGCCCCAGGAGAGAGCTGGGAGGGTAAAGCATAAGATCACCATAATTAAGTGGTATTATATTTATTCCAAGCTCAACGGAGAGAGGTTACTGGCAGGGAAATTTATACATTCTGAACTTGTGAACTTACCATTTTATGCACAGTCAGAATCACAGCTTCCCTAATTTGTATTTTCCTACTATTGTACAAATGAAAAGACAATTTGAGAAACAGGAAAATTTTATAGTAAAAAGCTGCAATAACTGACACAGTAGAACCACATGTAGGAGTAGTACTTGGAAACAATGACTTTGAGATTGGCTGCATAGATGTCAGTTTTTCTGTGCTGTTTTAAAGTAGTAACCAGCTTTACATCAGCCCAATGTCAGCTATTTGTAAGGTCCTCAGAAGTCTGTTCGAGTTCCCCATGTATGGCTTGTAGCTTGAAGTGGATGTTGGGGCTTTTTGGAAGTGAAAGGCCAAACCAGATTATATTGTTGGGGCTCTACGGATCAGAATAAACCTTAGAACTTTTTTTTATCCCCATGGTTAGGCTCCATGTTCTTTTCCATGTGAATCATGGCTGATACTGTTGGAAGATGCTTCTGACTAGCGTCTGGACAGAACCTCTCAACGCATGCCAGTTGTAACTCTCTGTGAATCAGAGATCATTATCTGTCATACGGCGTATGGCGTACAAGGCAACAGAAAGAGCTTGACAGTGGGAAAGGTTATTTGGGCCACCACCCAGTTTTAACATTTATTTGTTTTGAATCAGAATTTGCACATCACCTAAACCTCATGGTGTTCTCTGGTTTCTGCACCTCTAGGCAGCTTAGTAATCAGAAACAAAGGAGCTTATTTCTCAGAAATGATGGCTCCAGATCTTTCCGAGCAGATGCCATTTCTTACTACTGGATTTCCCTTTTTTTTTTTCAGGACACAGTGTTTCACCAGTACTTTTGGCACTGATGAATGCTTGCAAGTGTAAGTACTTACAACGTGGAGCGCATTGCATTCAAGTTTGCAGGACATTCTGTACACGCTCTGTTGACCTACATATGCCTTGTGGCTCTTGCACAAGGACACAAGGCAGCTCTGTTTCCTGCCATGAGTCATCATTCAAGAATGATATTTAAATAGGAGAAAAGGAAGAAAAAAAACCTGAACAGATTCCAGGGAAAAGCACGTAGCAGCCTGTGTTTTTTACAGACAGAATTACAGGTTTTTTCCTTTTTAGTAACCATCTTGCCAGGAAATCCCAGGAAAGGCAAAGCCTTGTAGATTTTATTATGCTACAACTAGCCTGAGCAGAAAGACTGTACTAGGGCATAATGTTGACCACTTCTAGCTGTAGTGAAGTAGATACTGTCCATGTGTTTGTCTCCACTTGCGTTTCCCAGTTGAGAAATTTTATAAATACACACATGCACACCCCTTTTTATCAATGAAGATACAGTCTTAGGTTAAAGAATAAACTTCTAGAACCTGGATCAGTTGTGTGAAGAGTGCACACATTAACCTTTACAAATACCAAATGCCTCAAATTAAATGGGCATTAGTTAACTTGAGGTAAAGTCAAGTGAAGACAAGCTCTGCTGGGAGGATGGGAAGTGCTAAAAGAGACTTTTTCTGGGTAAGTTAGTCTGCACCTTGTACCTTCCCCTGAAGCAACTAACAGCGATTACTATAGGAGACAGCATACTAGATGCAACTGCTCTAATCTACCAAAGTAATGCTTTCCTTGCTGTGAACGCCCAGAGGAGCATCTTGCTAGACCCCAACTTTTCCTGATGCCGTTTTGTTTTTGTCAAAGTACTTTTCTGTCCTATAGGCAAGATCATTTTCCCTCTGGGGTCTATGGGCTGGCAAATGAAATTATGTACTTTCTTCAATGTTGCCAAATTTGGGGGGGTTGGGGTTTTTTTTACTATCATTTTTGACAGGAACAGAAAAAAAACCCCAGAGGGAAATATATGGTAATTTAGGTGCGGGGGAGGGGAGGAAAGAGGGTGAAGAACAGCACAGAGAGGAAATGGGGCTCAGCTGGCTAAGAAAAACAAATAGAACGTGAAGGATGAACAGCAAGAGGTAAAAGGAGCAATGAAGGGCCTTTCTCATGCTCTTATTGTGAAAATGCAGGATAAGCATTTCACAGGTGTTAAAAAACTAAACTAAAAGAGTCAATAAAACAAAATCTGCCATCCAGATTTTTCCAACTGTTCGCAGGCTAGGAGTGACTGAAACTGATTCATTTGCTTGGTGGCTCTCGGCAGCCTGTACAAAATGAGCTGACAGTTATCTTCTGAGGAAGCAGTGTTCATATCCCTCTGCTTCCCAGGGCATTCATCAGTCCTTGTGTTGGCAATCTCTGCTAGAAGGCCTATTACAGCAAGAGCACGGAAACTAAACTGCCTTTTTGCTTTAGTAGTGGTCTCGTGGGCTCAGTGAAGAACAACAAGTGGAAGGAACAAGTAGCGTGGGTGTAAAAGTTCATGTGCTCCTACCCACACCTCACCTCTTCCGAGGACAAAGACTTTCACTGGCAGTGATCTATCCAAGGCAGAAAGTTCTCTTTCAGAAACCCTTGCAGGAAAAAGTACCTTATTCTAATACTATTAATGCTCAACGTGAGGGGGAGGGCAACACCATCACATCACAGGTTGGCTTTGGGGCTGAAGGCAGCTTAACAGGGCCGCAAAGGTCAGCTGCTTACTCCTACCCCCGGCTGTCCACCACTCCCTTTATGGAGACGTACTTCACACCAGATCACAGAAATTACCAGTTTGAAATGCAACTTTACAGGGGGGAAAAATAGGTCGTGGGGTTTTTTTCCCCCACCTCTTCAGTGGCCTGAGTAACAGTGCAGTTCCACACACCACTGTACCAATTCACCGAGGAGGGATAAATTGTGTGAGTGAGGGAGAAACAGCAGGAGGAATAAACACCTTGAGGGTCAGGTTCTAACACTGAGAAAACCGTACTTGGAAGGACTGCTTTGGGTCACCTGCTGAAGGGCTGGCTGTTTGTGGGAGCACTGGGAGAAGCTGCGTCAGATGAGGTTTTGAGGTCCTGAAGAGCTCTGCGCCTGGCCCACCTCACCAGCCCTGCATGTGGGGCTGGTCACCAGCAACTCCATTGTTTTCCTAACAACTGCTTCCATGGCACTGTCACGCAGATGAAATTATTCATCCTGGCTGGAAAAGAAGGTGACAAAGGTTCACACTCCAGCACCAGTCACCTCTTGTGGGGGAAGGCGGCAGCTGCTCTCAGAAGGCATCTACACACATCTGGTCTGATGGGGGGGAGCCTCTTTCAAGAGCTTGTAAGCACAAGGTCCATGTTCAGCTGAACTGGCTGCTGGTACCAGGGAATGAAGCTCTATGCATTCAACCCATTCCTTCATTGGTAGCTGTAACAGTAATGTGGTTTCATTTAAAATACGAGATGGCAAAAGCTTAAACCACAAGGAGTAGTTAGAGGCATTTCTATTGATAAGGCACTACTTCCCCCATCCCTTGGCATTGAAACCTGGAAACAGAAACAAAATTTAACAACTTCTGCCATGCACTTTTGGACAGACAGGCCACAAGCAGCACCGTACAACGGCA
>NW_009258549.1:5462518-5466578 GCF_000687185.1 Egretta garzetta
ATTCCTGCAGAGCAAAGATAGGCGTCCTCCAGAGCAGCTCTGGAACATGGTAATGTATGGGAGCTGCTCTACTCGTTTAACGGGTTTAGCTGGATGGGACGCAAGGCCCCTGGAGTTGTCAGCATTTCCAGCACAGTAGCCATCACCTCCTGGCAACTGTGAACTGACAGTGTCTTCTTCCCCACCTGGAAAAAACACGAGGCATATGGGAGTTAGAAGGCTCCTCTGTACACCTTCCCATACAACGATCTGTGCAAGGGACGGTCCCTCCCTACATGCTGGGGATAGTGCCTCCTAAAAACAAATAGCAAAAAAGATAAAGGCACTGGGAAACCTGTACATACAAGCTCAAAATTGTGTCCTCTCTCAAACTGTTTTGATCTGCTGAGGCTGGGAGGTGGCACTGACACTGAATATTCTCAAGTACATCAAGCCAAAAACGTTTGTGACTCAGTATTTCTGGACCCAGGCCTCGTCAACATGTGTGAACTGTGCTCCAGGATCTCTGGCTATTTGATGCCTAGAAGATCACTCCTCCATGGTTAACTGCACTCTCAGACCTCTTGCAGTCATAAAATGGATGGGTCTGGCTTTAAGCTGGGTCCAGAGGCAGGGGAAAAAAGAAAGATGGCTTGCAGACCTCCCCTCAGACACCTTGCCCACCTAATGCTCTTACTGAGCTGAGGAACCGTCTGGTCCAGTTTCTTATTCAAAAACTTTGCTTAGATTCAGCTTTATAGCTTCTAAGTGGAATGAATAAACAACTGCCCTTTGTCAAATTTTGTCACTTAGACGCTAAGTGAACACTTTATTAAGACTCGTTTACACATGAAGTGTTTCCTGATTAAGTCCATGTGTGGATACTTTTGTTCTGAACAAGGAATATCCATGCTCAGTTATTTCAGAGTGGCCATTGCACTTTTAAATTCATTACCTCCCCCAACTCACATTAACTTTGAAGTGCTATTAAAATGAACATATTTTTGAGAGCGTGTCTACCTGTCAATGTAACAAAGAAAATTGGAGACAGAATGGGTGCTCTTCATGTTAGTTAAGAAGGGGTGAGAATAGCTGTTGTGCTTTTAAATTCACACTCTAGCTTGTTTCACAGTATTTCGTTTATACAGACAGCCCTTGACCTTTTCTTTTTGTGCCCTGTCACCCTAAAATGTCTAGCTTTGGTAGGGAGAATTCTCTCCATTCCACACTTCCCATGATGACACGATATAAAGAATGTTTATTGGACAAATATGAATATTTCAGGGGAAAAACATATTTGAATGGTTATTTGAATAAAAATTCCTATACAGGAGCCAATGCCATTGGGCTTAATTACTTCATCTATTTATGAATGTTTAATGTTTAGTTTGTTATCTTGCCATCATCTATGTCCAGCCATTTTTCTATGTAATTTCCCTTGGCTGTCTGGTGCTTAGTTGCTGGCTGGTGTTAAACAACGACACCCCACCACACCTAATTCCATGGAGAAGGTCCTCCTGCAGTTAAAAGTAAAACGTTCCAAGCACAGTGTACACACATTGACACAGATGCTGTAATTATGGTTGATGATTAGTAGTGAATGAATATTTATTGCTAAAAAAAAATATGGAGGAGAAGAAAAGCAAAAACATTCTTGGCTTTTATAAAGCTTTTGTAAAATTGGAGCATTTTTAATTTAAGATTTTTATACTGTTCTTCCTAATTTCTTGAAGTTTGACTGACAAAGCTAAAGAAATTTCAGCCCTCCCAGTCTCCATGACTAACGGAGCCACAGAGCTAAAAATTCTGAAAACGGATGCAACTATAGTGCAAGGGGCACAGCTGCCACTTTGTGTTTGTTCAGAGGATGGGCAAAAGCAACTCAACTACTGATGCATGTCCACTTGCAAAGTCGGCTGGTACAAACGTGTAGCTATCTTAATAAACATTTCTTAGGAGAGGCACGACCTGCTGTTAGATGTCCTATGCCCAAGGGCAACAGCGTAATCTTGATGTCCTTTTGTCACCGAAATCGGGAAGAATAAACCTCGTAACACCAATGCAGTGTTAACAGGCAGGCATTCTTTATTCATGGCGCAGGAGATCGCTCCACCTAACGTGCATACCATCAAGCGGCAACTTGCCCGTTTATATGTAGCAAAGTATTACATATGTATGAAGTTTTCCGATATGCCTATACATATGCATAATCTGTCTCCGCTTTATATTAAAATTAGCTTCAGGAGGTCATTTCCATAAGTCCCTCCCCACTGCGCCTGCTCAGTGCCTCCTGGTGGTGGTCGTCGGGGGTCGTGGGTGGGAATGAAGGCTGGTGGCTCCTCTTTGTCTCCGCTAGTAACCCCTTGTTCTTGCGCAGACTCAGGTGCTCCTTGGCTCTTGCCCAAACTGCAGGGTCGGTGTAGACCAGCTCTTGAGGTAAACACCTGGTTCTTATCAAAAAACTGTCCTTCGTAAGGAGCCACAAATCTTCCTGCATCAATTAGTTCTCATTCCTTCTAGTCTGGCAACCTTGGCAAACCGTTATTATCCTTTTGCTTCATCCCCTCCTGATTCTTCCCGTCCTTGAATAGGGTTCTAAATTCACTAAGTAACAATACTACAGACTTTAAGAGAGAAAAAAACCCATCTAAGCTAGACACTACTGACTTTCGCAAAGCAACCGCAAACTAGACAAAACAACTTTATCAAAGCCACAGCAAGCAAGCTAGACAACAAGGCCTAATTTTTATGCATGTAAGCCGTTTTACATCTGGGGTCTTTTGACCCTTAAGGTATCACTTTTATAAACCATGCTTTTATTGACCCATGTCTTCTTTGCCTACCAGATGTGAGCAGATTGCCTAAAGCACATGAGAACAACAATCTAGACTTGGCTCTAGGACTCAAACACATGAGAACACAGGGACAGGTCAGCTGCCACCACCTGCTTAGCTCTCTGGGAGGAGATGCAGCCTCTCGATCATGATAAAGCTCGTGCGGGTAGGCACACGTGATGATTTTTATGAGATCTGCTGTACCCATGAGGAATAGCAAGTTCATCTCTTATGTGGACATCTCTTGTCTTGCAGGGAGTGGGGCATGGGGGGGAGGGGCGTGGTGGTGGTGGGCAGTTAATGGTTGCGCCTCCGCTTTTCTTTTGAGCAAATAATGTGTTCCTCCTGGCAGTTCACAGCCTGCTGGCAACCAGCTCAGCTCTGAAATATGAGCTATGGTAGATGGGGGGAGGGAAGGTCAGCCTGGAAGGGTGTGGGAGAGGATTTCCATTCCAGACACAGGCTTTTGGTTAGAGAGCTATTGTTCAAATGTGAGTTATTGGAATGATCAATGAGAAAAAATTCTCTCTCCTTCCCTCTCCCCCTTTTTTTACCAATCCTAATGTAAGCATAAAGGAAGGTAAACACTTTTTGTTATATTTCATAGTCCTGATTGCATTGAGCATTTCACAGTAAGACTTCAAAGTGCTTCCGCCTTTTCATTTTACATATGGATGTACAGTTTGCTGGAAAATATGTGTCCTGCTCGAATTACATTAAGAAAACATTGAAACTATGAAATACACCCATCAGCTAGACATAAATTAGCGCTATTTCAAATTCTGCTGCAGCATCTCATCAGTTTTCATCCTTTTTTCTCTCATCCTAGGAAACAGGTTTTCACACACCTCTGCTGACATTTGGAGAGTTTAGTCTCTATGCTGTCAAACACTGAACACTTTGTGAAACCCCAGCATTACAGAAAAAGAACTCACAATGGGAGAAAAACAAGAAATAACTTGTTTTAACAGATGAATTGCTGTGATAAGAGGCACTGTTAAAAAATACGCATGTGCAATCCATGACATTTAAGCATATATATTCCTTATTTCTAGCCAAGGGATGCACAATACAAATACGGGGCAATGTGTGACCCAGAACTGGTAGGATATCTTATATAATTACCCAAGTTATTGCTCAAACTAGGGGAACTGTGAATTACTTTTAGTAGGTTAAAAATGACAGCGGAAGCAGAAGGCTCTTTGATCAATTCCACTTCTTCAGAAAGACTGTAGAAAAAAATATTG
>NW_009258549.1:5466639-5475198 GCF_000687185.1 Egretta garzetta
CAAAATATATTTCTCCCATACAGGTCTGATATTTTATGGTTTTGTTTGCCAATACATGCGTATATTTGGTGAAGGAGACCATTCTCTGGCACTATAAAGGAGCACAAACTTTTCTCATCTTAGTTGAAATGAGGTAGTTCTTGTTTAATTGAAGGGAGATACTCTTCCACCCTAATGGAAAATTAATGCCGAAAGTTTCTTAGCCCAGTTCAGGAAAAGAAGTATTATGCAGGACATTCATTAAAACACCCGCCACCACCCCCCATGGGTAAACTACAAAAATCAGAAAACTGCCTTTATGAAAACTGTAATTCAGACAAATGCTATTGTCCGATCAATGAATGTAATTTAAAAAATTCCTCCAGGGATATCACATTAATAACCTTATCCCTGCTCGTAGGCAAAGTCCAATAACTTCTAAAGACTAAATGAATCACGACGACTCGGTCATCTGATAGCTCGAAGAACTGTAAACATGGATGTTTATAAGCCATAGTCTGCACTGCTGTACCAAGGTGCATCATCTCTTGTGCTGCACATGAACTCTAAGCTACACACTACCAGACAAGACTTTGTATCATTTAGATGATAAATCTGGGAGAAAAAAGTAGACTTTTTACTGAGGTCCAGAGAGACATTTTGACCTCTGAAAGATTTCTGGAAGGAAGGATGCAAATCTACTTGTTCATTAATTCCTACTTTTTTTGGTGTGTGTTTGTTTTACTCTTCATTTGCTCTCCTCCATGTTTTATTCCTTTCCTCTGGCAACGTCCCTTCATCACATCATATCTTTGTTCAATCCGCAATGCTTTGCCCTTTCCTCCTACACCTTGTGTAACTTTTCCAACCCATTCTCTCTTCCCATTCTCTTCACCATACTTGCTTCTCTTCTGGTGCTCTCTCATGAGACCTGTCCTTGACTCTTCCAACTTGATGTTTACACTCTGCAATAAAAGAGACTGGTGATAGTTTCATTTTCGTCTTCTCTTCCTCCTTCCCTCTTCTCAAGTTCTGAGTCACTAAAATACTTAAGATTGTAAAAAACTTGCATTCATGACCGGGCTGCCATTTAAAATTATGGAGATGTGTAACACCTTGCTAATGTAAACTCTTCATCAGGTAATCTACAGAGAGGGAGTTCCTGATCCTTTTCTGACCTTCTTCAAGCAGCTTTTCAGAGGTGCTCAGGGCTGGATGTGGCCACGATGTGAATGAATTAGGTGCTTGTGCAGCTGCTCAGGTTCCCCCCTCTCAGGTATCTGAGATCACCAGCCAATACCAGCTGCAGGCTTGATCGTTGAAGAGGAGACTACGGATCCCCCAAGCCTCTTCAATATCTCTATCCTGTTGTCAGTAACCACAACTTGGAAAACATTAGTGGGAGTTTTAGAGCATGAGACCTCTGAAGAAAAAACCCAAACCCTTAACTTCAAAATTTATTTCTTGCGAGTCTCCATTATTCATTAGTTATGGTCACTTGTATTATAGCAGACACTTGCTACTGCGTCATAACTGAGGGTTCAAAATAGTTCTAATTGTAACAACTTTATATACATGGGACTTTGTGTTTAAGCTTTCCTCATTAATCCTTGAGAATTTTCCACGTTTAATCTCAGCTGGAAAGTATTTCAAAATGCTCTAAGCAAAATTAATTCATCTGGGTTTTGTTTTTTCTGACTGACTTACCAGAAGGGAAGAAGAAAGCATTTTATTCTCTAAACATATTATTTGCCAAGGTTGTCATTGCTGTGGTCAAGAACCCAAAGTGCAGAGCAATCTCTCTTGCTCTGAAAGATTTGGAGTATTTTAGAGCAACAATAAACTTGCTCTGAAGCCAGACTACTTCTGGTGTCCCTTATTCTGAAGGACATTACACTCCCCTTTCTGGTGAGAGGTAATTAGAACTCCCTAAAGCAAGTAAGTGAAAATCTTTCTACCCTAGCTGTTAAAGAAATCTAAACTAGAATCAAATAATTACATTTAAAGTTTTAACATAGGTTTTTATCTATAAATTGCAATAGAAAATTAAGAAAACAGAATAACACAGACAAGCAATTACTCATCCTAGAAATATATCCTATTGTCTGTACTTGAATCCTCAACACTAGCAAGACACAAAGCATTTCCCAAATGCTACAACGACAAAGAATTAGGTTTATTTTGTATGCATAACAAAAATAAGGAAACCTTGTTGAATGCTTAAGAAGATGTAGGAAGCAAAGGAAAAGTCAAACAAGTGGTGACCAGCCAGGATCAATATGTCCCCAAAGAAAGGAGTACAATGTACCGTACAGACGTCATAAAGAAAAGAACCATCAAAGAGACCACATTTCTGTGTAACACCAGGAAGTTAAAAGCTGAGACCAAACACCAAAAGCATGAATCAGGCTTATTTACAATTAAAACCAACAAGAGCTATTAGCCAAGGCCCAACTTAATAACAAACCTAGAGACTGCTCAGAGGTGTAAACTGTTAAAAAACTTGAGCAATACTCAGAATACAATGGTGACCGACCACACAACTTCGTCTCCAGCAAGATATGCAGAGGTTCTGCGGATGCTTCCTTTATTGTATAATCTTGATTCGTTCCTACAACACTGTACACTGCATATAGCAAAGACCTTGTGAATGACCATAACGCTTACTGGAAGCAGGGGGTAAACTGGAATAGTGCAGGAAACCTTCATTCTGTTACTCTTCAAATGAATACTTGATTTTGCAGCCTTAACAATGGTTTAAACAAGGATTTAAGGGTTTTTATCAGTATTTTTTAACAGAAATTGAGAAAAATGTTACCTATTTTCTTATTCTTCCCTAGCAACTCAATCACGTGATGTCAGCCTGACATTTCGGTCCTAGACAAGACCGAATTACAGACTTCTGTGACTCGTGCTAGCAGAGAAATAACTGAGGTAGCATGTTTTCATCTGTTATGCAGAATGCCATGCCCTTGAAGTGGGTTTCACTACTATTTGCTTATGTCTGAGGAGTGGGGAGATTAAGAAGTCATGAGTTTTATTCCAAACCTGAAATAGAAATCTAGTAGCTCCTCTTAAGCTCCTCTGCCTGTTTCCCTTGCAACTAACCCTTTCTGCTTCAGTCTTCCCCCACTGACTCCCAAATTCTTGCTCTCTCTTACCTCTGTTTCTAGCCCACACTTTCTTGCTCAGCTCATGAAAATTTCTACCATTTTCCTCCCAGGACAGTTCCAGTCTTCTCCAAGATCCAAGACAGATGATTTAATGTCCCTTTTACTTTCAGAGCATATATTATCCCTCTGCAAGGCTAGGCCCAACAGCTCAACAACTTCCAGACTCCACTTCTTCCTCAATTCTCCACCTCATTTTCTTGACCAGGCAGTCTACTGTACTTCCACAGTAAATCACAGTCTCTGTTTCTGTTTTCTCTATTTCCTTCTGCTCTCCTAGTTGCATCTCTGAGATACTCATGCTCACATGACTTTCTACCTCCCATATCTAATTCCTGTCCTTTTTCCATTTAAATTAGGTCCCCTCTTTGCCCTGCTTGGGCATCAATGGGGTAGAGAGTAACTGAGACAGGCATTTTGGTTTTAGTCCTGTTGTTTGGCCATAGTCCAGCGACAACATGTCAGAGCTACAACCAAAAACCATGCTCAGTCCTCAGCTGTAGTATGCCCAATGTGGATGCAAGAAATGTGACAGTGGTTAATATATTGGTGTGCTGAGACCACTATCACACTGTTTAGTAGCAGTTCATTAACTCCCTACTCCTTAACTCCTTTACCAGCCTGCCTATACCCATCTTCTGTCCTGCTCTGTGCATCCTGATCAGCGCATTTCTGAGGCAAGGACTGCCTTGGAGTTGTGACTGTACAGAGCGTAGCACAGTGGGATCTTGGTTCACAGTGAGAGCTAGATGGGATTATGATGTTCATGATGCTAAAAAAATTAGAATGCCTGCTGAAAGCGCGAACATCCTATGTTTTTTTAAAGGGCTTTAACTTGCCAAATGCGCAGAGCTTCACAGAACAGCAAAAAGCACATCCCCAGCATAAAGGCCGTTTCTCTCCAAAATGTCAAGTTACTCCGGAGCTTCCTAATGTAAAGGACATGAGAATTTCTTAATAGAGGAAAACAGTCTCTTCTTTTTCCTATTTCTTGGAAATAGAGGACTGTTTTTTTACTGCTATTTTCCAAATAAATTAAAATTTAATCAAATTAAATGCAAACACAAGACATATGTCCAGAAAGTTGTTGTCTGAATGCTTAATATTTTGTGAAAGTTTCTGCAATTAGAAATGGGTTTACCATAGGAAGTGTGGTCAACTTTAATAATAGGTGGTGTTCTTAAGTTCTTCCTGTAAGATAGAATCACCCATATAAATAAAGCTCTTATTTGCTAGAAAAAAAATAAGATTTTGTTATTCATTGCTTCCTGTATTACAGGTGTAGATTTCTTGGCAGACACATCCAATTCTAATCCTCAGGTCTCAGTTTAGTGGATTCTTTAAAAAGACATTTTCAACTTCCATTCTTTCATCCCTGCTATTAGTCCTGAAGAATTTTTTTGAGCGCAAGATGATCTTAAATCCACAGCCTTCCACACACACTCCTGAACTAACCCTCTCTCTCAACACAATGCAGTATTACACCCAACATCCACATCTAGTAGGTGTTTTTGTCTTGCGGAGGGTGCTGGGGAAGAAGCTGCATGCATATGCACAGCTGTGTGGAGAAGAATGACCATGAGTCATAGAATCATTTATGTTGGAAAAGAACTTTAAGATCATCGAGTCCAACAGTAAACCTAACACTGCCAAGTCCCACTAAACCACATCCCTAAGCACCACATCTACAATGCCTTTTGAATACCTCCAGGGATGGGGACTCAACCACTTCCCTGGGCAGCCTGCTCCAGTGCTTGACAACCCTTTCAGTGAAGAAACTTCTCCCTAATAAATTTCGCTGGAGCGTGTCCAAAGAAGAGCAAGTCAAAATTTGCATTAGCTGAAACCATGGTAAGGTATAAACCTCTACAACATTTGGTGGCTTTACTTCTTCATTTCTTCCTTTTGGTATTTGTGTCCAGGTATCCTCAATTATAAGGTGTAGCTACCAAACTTCTCTGCCTTGACTCCATTTTTTTATCTACGGCTTCCTCAAATTCTTAGTTCCGTCACTGTTACACAAAGCTTAACTGCACACTTTCGTTTGTACCTTGCTGTTGCGTATTTTGAGCTTATTTTCTACCAATAAGGTGCATTTTGAGGCATAAGACCAGGAGATGTTTCTACCCTAAAATACAAGAGAAACACAGCCCCTGCTGACAGTCAGCAGGGAAGGAAAATGGGAGACTGAGGGAGGCAAACCTTCTGAGAGGATGGACATAGGCACTTGGGGTTTTTTTCCCTGCTATAAAAAGGAGAGAATGGGTGTGGGGATAGTCACCTCTGGTTACGCCAAAGAGGTCTGTCTGCATAGTTAAAATTCATCCAGGTCTGGGGCAGAACAAAGTATCTCTGTAATTCCGCACACATGTGGTGTGTAACACAACATAACAGCTTAGGGAAGGCAAGAGGAATCTTGATCTGACCACACCTAATTACACAAATTGGAGTTTGGTCAAGACATTAGGTTCAAATAGCCATTCCAGTGACAAGAAAGAAGATGCGCCAAGATCTTCTGGAAGAACGCCTTGTTAGTCCTCCAGTTTTATATTCCATTAAAAACATCAGGCAAATTGAGGACTAAACCAACAAATTCCATTTATAGTGTTCAATTGTACCAAGCAACTGTTCACAGTATGCTTGTATATATAGTATTTATGGTAAAAAGGCTGTATTTCTCTTTTACTTATCTGTCAGGACCCATATTCAAAGTTCACTGTTGCCTGGGAAACAGTGGGTAAAAGCAACAAAAGCAAAATATTGCACTGAATATCCTACATTGTTTTAGATGCCTGTAGTATTCTCAATTGTTCCTACAAACAGGCGATCCTCAATTCTAGTCTTTGCAGATAGGCGAAAAGATGAGTGGCAAATCAATTTTATTTAAAAATGTAAACTCCAGTAATTTGAGAAGAGTAGCATAGCCTAGCGGTTAGCTGTCAGATGATCGACGTCCTGTGCATGTCTCGACTTGACTTGCAGTGACCTTCAGCAACTCAACCTCATTCTCATGCTTGTGTGAAACAATTCTTTTCATGCCTACGCTATAAAAGGATCTGTGACATAGGCGATACAATGTTTTTTCTTAAAAGAGCAAGAACATAAGCTTACCATGCAATGTATTAACCAAGATGTCTGAAATATGCAAATGACTAAAATAATCTGCTTAATGTTTGACTCACTTGTAATATCTCACGTGCACTCTTACAGTCATGAGTGTTTCCCTGGAACACCAGAATGTTGTAACAAATAAACACACTGGGGAGACATTTGGGATAAAAGATAGAAAAATGCTGTTTTATAATTTAGAAACTTACTTTTTTTTTCATATAAAAATGCAATACACTTCAAACGTGACAAAATGAACATAGCAGCTCTGACTGAAGCAACACATATTCACCAATATTTAAGAGACACATGCTTTCCAAGAAAATGCTTGCTCATCAAGTCACACTTTTCAAGTAAGCATGGGTAAAACAATCTGGCTATAACAAGAGTTTACAGTTCCTGCATCGGCAGCATAGATAATCGGCTCTGACTTACTCAGTTGCAGAAACATTTCAAGATGCAATATCCACGGAGCTGAAGGAATGGTTGGATTTTTTTGTCTTTTTCTTAGTCTGATGGGACACAGGTACACGCTTTATTATACAACAGGGAAAAAAAAACCCTATTTAAAAGAGGTAGTAATGGGAGAATAAATTGTCCCATGCATTTCAATACAGTTTTAATTCCACAGTACAGGATGGGACCCATCCCCATCCTTTGACAGTGCAGGGTTTCAGAAGAGTGCAGCACAACTGACTTACTCAAAACAACCAGAGATGACCACACTGTAGCAACCAATATAAACACCGCGTAGCTCTCTTGCTTCATTATATTTCATGTCAAGGATAAAGAATATCTGCTGCAAGCTATATTTACTTGCATATCTCCTTGGAAGGAAATAAGGATGTGAGCAACTGACGCATCTCTCTTACCCCAAGTACTCAGCATACTGAGCTGAAACACAAACACATCTGGTCCGGTGGCTCTGTCCATATTTAGTACCTACAAAAATATAATTTTTCCATATTGACATATGCCAACTCCTTCGGGCTTCTGAAGAACAAAATACAGCTCGTATCTCTTCCTACACCTTTAGGCTCTGCCTGAGCTAGATTATCTCCTGTGACTGCTTTGGAGTTATCAGAGCAGTTCCACTTCTGATAAGACTTGTGAGAATACCGCTGTAGGCAAAATCTGTCCGGCCACAAGCAGTTTTGTCAATAACCTCTCTAAATGGGGGAGATAAATAAGCAAGGGAGCACCTCGTCTGCACCACCATTCCCACCTCTCCCAAAGCTATGCCAATGGTGAAAAAGCGACATACGGTTACGCCCCGAGGTCCAAAAAAAAAAAAAAAAAAGATAAAAACAATGTTAATGCTGGACAGGTGGATGGGGAGGCATCCTCCATTTATCAGGGTTATCCGGAGAACAATATAACCCAGTAAGAGAGGCAGAGATGAAAGACTGAAACTAGAAGCAGATCAAATGCTTATGAGGAGATTAAAGACACATGGAGAGGTATGATCTAATACAAAGACGGGGAGACAAGGCTGTTCTTCCGCTGTTCAGTATGATGAGATGATTGAGTTAGCCCTCAGGCTGAAACACCAGGGGCCAGTTTACATTGCTGTCACCAGCCCAGCGTGACAGAAAGAACAAAAGAACACTAAGGCAAGGAATTGCATCCGTTGCCCTTGCAGATCTCCACCCAACTAATCCACAGGTGCAAAGTATACCATTTGTTAAAAGTTGATAGATTTACTATGCTGTAGGTGGCCACGGAAAATTGATCTAGAAAGTACAACGTAATAAAACGGTAATTTAGGCTGAGGAAGGATAAAGTAGTGTCTTCTACCAGGTAAAGTATTAAAGCGTGAAATCATTTCCCAGGGGAAGTCAGGAGCCTGTGGCTCTGCGCTCCAGTGACGGACACTTCAGTAACGAGATTGTATCAGCCACGGGAGAGGGAAAACCAGCAAATGTGTTTCAGGGGAGATTCGCCGAAAGGGTTCAGATGCCTTTTTGATACTTCAGATGCTACCAGGGCTGATCAAACGCACTATTTATGTTTTTGTAAACGCAGTGCAAAAAGAACACGGGAGACGTGCGTGGCTCAACAGGAGTTTGAAGGGAGATTGTAGGGAAGTCCAAAAACCTCTGCCTACGGGTTACGGGGAAAAGCCGAGCTCCTTTCTCCACGCATGACCAGTTAAGCCAAAGGCTTCCCACCACGGGCTCCCTCAGAGGCACTGCCCCGCACCCCTCGCCTCCCCACAGCTTGCTGGGAACCCCCCGGGCTGGGCCGGCCCGTTTTCTGGCTGCGGGGCAGGCTTCCCGACGGGCGGCGGGAGGCCGCACCG
>NW_009258549.1:5475698-5525533 GCF_000687185.1 Egretta garzetta
CGCAGGCAGGGCCCTGCTGCCGCCCCGCGCCTGTGGGCACCGCTGCTGCCCCTGAATTGAACCGGCCTGTTGCCTCTCTGCCCTGGCTGCCTACCCACGCTTCCCTCTCCTCCACGATCGGGGCAAATAACTGTGTGTTTTGCAGGTTTGTTTTCTTCCGCTTGGGGAAGAAATGGGCACCACACAAGCTTTGCCCTTTCTGGTCAAAGTCACCTCTGCAGTGGACATGGCTGCGCCTCGGCCCCTCACAGTGCTCTGCTCCCCCCCTCAGCTTGGGGATACCGCTCTCCTGCCCTGCCTGCCCCGTGCCCAGACCCGGCTTCTCGCTCCCCCAGCACGCGTTCGCCTCCATGAAGAGATGGGGCCCCAGCTGCTCTGCCCCTCTTGTCACAGCTCTGCAAGGAACAAGGCAGCTCCATCGCCTGCCGCCTTCATGGCAGAGAAAGGCCCTCCTGCGCCCGGCCATCTACCCCCAGTCAGGGTCAGGCCAGTCACCCCCTGTCAGTACAGGAGACAAAGAAACACGGGTGTTACCCTCTCCCTTCTGCCCCACACAGTCACCAGGAGGATAGGCACACCCTGGCTTTTTCACCTCATTACCACAGAAGACACTGCATTTTTTTTTTTTTTTTTTTTTAACCCATCCCCCATTCTTGCAGCTTAAAGGAAGCCGGCCTGACTCCATTTTGGAGAGGATATTGCCCAGAGGTTTTGTTGTCTGAAAAGTGGATTCGTGGCCCGGTGTGCAATAAGTCAATTGTCATACACTCAGGAGAGAAGTCGCTTATTTATTTTGGGTTTGCACAGTCCTGGGTGCTAGGTGGTTTCCCACAAATGAAGCACACATTGGTTAACACGCAGCAGTATTTTATGCACTCAGAGCAGCAGTTATTCCTTATTTCGCAATCAGGCTTAATCACTTTCCTTTCTTACAGGTTCCCGAGAGCCTCCTATGCCCTTAAAGCCACAGTGCCCTGTCTTTGTACTGTGCATGTTCCCTGAGGAAGGAGCTTCACCTGGGAAAGGGTTTTTTGAGTTGGGGGTGTGAGTTTTTGTGTTACAAGGAGGGCAGTTCAGTTAAGGATACACAGACCTTGGGCTTACTTGCCAAGTTTGGGATGTTCTCAAAACATCTTGATTATCTGTCCTTTCCAGGCCTACTTGCTCCAGGATGTTCTTGTTCTAAGAATGCCAACTATATTTTTCTGATTACAGATGACTAAATGTTCTTATTATTGTTTACCAAATCCTGCTAAACTTCTGAGTTAGCCTTCAACAGCTAGACTTCCCTCTCTGGAGCAATTTCCTCCAGCAGCATCTGGAGCAAAAAGGAGGGAGCATGCCTTATCCTGCGAGTGGTGTGGGATGCCTCCCTGCCATTTGGAGGCAGTGGCTGGCACGACTTCTCTGTGGCTGAGTGCTTTTGTCAGGCGCAGTTTTGTGCCAAACTGGAGAGGCATGTGTGCCTGGGCTTTACCCAGCTCTGCTGTACTTTTGGTAGTTTTGGTGAAAACTTTTTTTTCAGACCTCGGTGCTTCTGAAGGCATTGAGGTAGCAACCCTACACAGCTCCCCGCAATCTCAAGGGGGAGAGATAGGTATATGTTTGCTACTTTCTTCCCTGGCTTCGGTTTGATGATTCAACTGAGTAGACCTAGCAGCTGGCTGCTGCTGGAGGAGTTCCCCCCCTTTCACCTGTGCTAGCTCTGGCATTAGACACCTCACTGAGCCAATTTAGTTCACTGCTGTGGTAGATGCTACTCCCATCCTCCAAGAGAAATGTTCGGCCAGATCCATGAGTTGAGCTGGCTCATCAGAGTCCAGCAAATGCTGCAGCCAACTCTAGAGTAGGTCTGATACGCAAGTGGGGTGAGGCAAAGGAGTAAACAACCCCTGCTGTGGCAGCAAGCTGTTTATTTGTCTCACTCATACTGACAAGCTGTTCCTGAACAGTTCCTCCTTAGTGAGGAGAGGCAACCATATGTGATGATGTGTATTCTGAATCTCTGGAAGTCAATCATTCATCATCCTTAGGAATATAAGCACTATAGGTGTAAAGGCTTCTCCCATAGGTGCATGGCATTCACATCCACATCTGGATGTAAAAATATGTGTACAACTCATTGATTTTGAGGATGGCACAGGCAACAGGCACAAGTCATCTGGTTAGTATGTTGTTGACAAATGTTTGCAAAATGTAGAGATTCCCCAAGGAAAGTCAGAAGAAAAGTTCATACACATGCAACTGGTTGGCCGTCCTCGTGAAAAAGGAGTTGTGGTTGGTTGGCCCTGTCTGGCAACCAAGCTTTCACCCAGCTGCTTGCTCGCCCCCCATCCACAGCAGGATGGTGGAGAGAACAGGAAGAACGGGCATGAGGAAGCTCCTTGGTCCGGATAAAGTTGGGGAGATCATTTACCAGTTGCCATTGCACGCAAAACAGACTCACCTTGGGGAAATTAATTTATTGCCCATTTATATATATATAATTACTGATTTGGGTATTGGTAAACAAAACAACAAACATTAAAACACATGGCAAAACTCCTTTCCTCCCCCACTTTCCAAGCTCGCTTCATTTCTTCTTTCCAAACACCGGTCCTACCAGCTTCTTAACCACCACAGGTCACACTCAGTCCCTTCAGCAAGGAAAAGAGTGGGGCAAGAGGGGCTGTTACGGTCATTACATAGCAGTTTCTCTCTGAAACTCCTTTCCTCTCACAGTTTTCATCTTCTCTGGCACAGGTCCTCACAGGTAGCAAGGAGTATCTGCTCTGCCGTGGAGCACTTCCTCCTCCTCTTCCTCCTCCTCCTTCTTTTCCTCCTCTGTTGGAGCCATCTGGTACTGTCTGTGTCTGGCACAGGGGCCTCTTCTCACCGAAGCCATCCTTGCAGCCCCCCACTGCCAACACCTTGATATCTGCACCCAGTACAAGACTCAGAGTTATGGAACCACAGAGTAAATTAAGCTGGGAAGGACCTTTGGAGGACATCTGGGGCCATCGTCCTCCACCCCCCTCCCACCAAAAAGGCCGGTTTTGCAGGTCGATCAGGCTGCACCCAGCACTGCCCAGACAAATTTTTTGATGTCTCCAAAGACCGTGATTCTGCATCCTCTCTAGACAACTTACCCCAGTATTTGAGTGTTGTTGCTGTGAAGGTTTTTTTCCTTAGGTTTACTTAAAATTTCCCCCAAGAGCAGTCCAGTCCTGTTTATTCTGTGCAAGGCAGCAACTTGATTCCCCCGTGGCTGCCTCTGCAGTTTAAAGAAACCCAGCTGTCTTGTAGAGAACAGAATCGTTAAGGTTGATACTAATGGGGAGTGAATGGGTGTGGTGGCACCAGAAGGAACGGCAGAAAAAATGCCTATAAAATGGCATATGTAGATGGCACCTAGATTAGCAGGTCATTAAGATCTGGATACATCTACAGGCAACTTCTCCAGACGTGAAAGACTGTCAGTATATCCTAATGACTCACTGAGATGGGAAGGTGGAGAGACTAATTAGTCTCAGCTCCTAAAAGCTACCAAAAAACCTCCACCAACCATATCCAAAACCAAAAAAACCACATCTACCAGAACATCTTGACACAAAGCTATGAACCCAGGAAAGCTGAGGAGCACTTGGTAGCTGTCATCACTTGTCTTAAGTGTATTTTTTGCAAGGAAGCCTGACAAGACCATTGGGACCAAGTGTAAGTAAATTAAACCAGTTTTTCTCTAAAATGACATCACCTTCTCCTCCTACAGAATGTTGCATTTTTGCTACAATACCACAACATTGCTTCCTGGGTTTTCTATCTTTTCTCCTACCTTACCTCATTCAGGCCCCAGACCATCTTGGTGGCCCTCCACTGGGCTTGCTCCAGCTTGCAAATACCTTTCTAGCACTGGGGACCCCAAAGCAGGACACATACTTTGGAGCGCTGCAGTTTCGCACACGCTGAATAGAGGGAAATGAGAATTCCCTTGAACCTGCTGGCTGCGCTTCTGGCTAATGCAGCCCAGTAGCTGGCCTTGATTTCTGCGGAACTGCACTGCTGGGCCACGTTTAACTTCTTGCCTCCCAGGAGTCACAGGTCTTCTTTTGGAAAGCTGCTTTCTAGTTGATCCCCTAAGCTGTACAGATTTGTGGGGTTGTTCTATTCCAGGTACAGGATTTTGCATTTGTTTTTGTTGAACTTCAGGACGTTTCTGTTGACCTATTTTTCCAGTTTGTTGGGACTGCTGCTGAGCGGCAGCCCAGCCATCAAGCATGTTGACCTCTCCCTCTCCAATTTTCTGTCCGCAGCATGTGCGCTCCCTTCAGCAGCTGCAGAGTGTTTTACAGAAGGCTGTTCACACACCACCCTCACTGCCTGCTGAAGGAGACACATCTACTCACTGCTTTCCCCTGAAATAAGAGCAGCAGTGACCTTGGGGGAGATTTATGTACGTGTACAAACGTGCATACGCGTGCACGCACACACGTTACCAAGTAAAATCTGAACAAAGTGCATTTGGTAGAATTCATTGCACTATGGTGGTTTGCAGTTACGCTGCATTTTAAGTAGCCATTTTGGGGGCCCTCTCTTTCAGGAGCAGAAGAATGCTGCTTTTCAAAACAGGTAGTTCCTGCCTAGCCTTAAACCAGACAAGATTTAAGAGAACAAGGAAATGTCATGGTTTAACCCCAACCGGCAGCTAAGCACCACACAGCTGCTTGCTTGCTCCCTCCCGGTGGGCTGGGGGAGAAAATCAGAAGAATAAAAGTGAGAAAACTCATGGGTTTTGATAAACACAGTTTAATAGGGAAAGCAAAAGCCATGCACGCAAGCAAAGCAAACCAAGGAATTCATTCACTACTTCCCATGGGCAGGCACGTCTTCAGCCATCTCCAGGACAGCAGGGCTCCATCATGTGTAACGGTTACTTGGGAAGACAAACACAATCACTCTCAACATCCCCCCCCTTCCTTCTTCTTCCCCCAACTTTATATGCTGAGCATGACATCATATGGTCTGGGATATCCCTTTGGTCAGCTGGGGTCAGCTGTCCCAGCTGTGTCCTCTCCCAAGTTCTTCTGCACCCCCAGCCTACTCGCTGGTGGAGTGGTGTGAGAAGCAGAAAAGGCCTTGACTCTGTGTGAGCACTGCTCAGCAAGAACTAAAACATCCCCGTGTTACCAATCATCAACCCTGTTTCCAGCACAAATCCAAACCATAGCCCCATACGAGCTACTGTGAAGAAAATTAACTCTGTCCCAGCCACAGCCAGCACATTTTCCACCCCTTGTTCCATACCATTTATGTCATGCACAGGTCCCATGCTATCAAATACATGCTCATTAACCACTACCCCCTTCTCATCCTTTGGTACAATACACAGATATCATTCCCTTAGTCTATGGACCACCTCTGTGAAATATCTGTAAAATGTCCATAAATGTCTACAAATGTCCACTGAGTTCATTTAGTCCATGACTTTGGGCTCCATCTGTTATGGTGGTCACTCAGGACAAGAGAGGTGGTGTGTTGTGTGGAGTTACTGGGCATCGAAGCCAGATCAGGTTGGGTCACTGCTGCACTTGCACTGCTTCTTGCGAGGCTTGTCCTCCGCTGGGTCAGGTGGTTCCTGCTTCAGTAATTGCTAGAACTTGCAACTCAAATCATGGGTTACAACAATTTAAGGTAGTTCCATTACAGTCTCCACCCCTGGCCCCTTTGGGCCAGGCCATTCGGTTTAACATTGCGATTAACTCTTCCCCTTACCCTTGCTCCAGCTTGGACTGATCCACAGCCTGCAGTCGCTTAGGGCTGTACTTGCTCCAAGTGGAGCCTTATCTCTGAGCCACAATCTCTTCAGCGGTGTACCTGCTGCAGCATAGAGCTATCCACAGCCACAGTGGCTTTGAGGTGCACCTGCTCCAGTGAGGCCTTCTCCATGGGCCACAATGCCTTCAGAGATAGGCCTGCTGCAACGTGGCCTTACGCAGGGCTGCAGTCCCTCCAGGGGAGTACCTGCTCTGGCGCGGGCTTATCCATGGCTACAGATGCTTCAGAGTGTCCTGCTTCCACGTGGACTCATCCACAGGTCACAGTCCCTTCAACTCGAGTTCACACTGGAGTTCCAGCCTGCCCAGTACAGCAGCACAGAAACAGCAGCGATGCCCTGGCCATCTGTCAGCCCAGGCACATCGCTGTGGTTGTTATCAAAATGTTCCCAGGCACAGCAGAGTAAGTTGATAAACAGTACAGCAAGCAGCAAAAGTAAAAAACAGCCACTAATGAGCAGTACGGTCTAATACACAGTAAGGCAAGCAAGCCCCATGGCAAGCACAGGAGCCTGTCCATTAAAAGCTGAACAGCAATAACAGCTATAAATTCGATCTAGCACGTTGCAGTCAAACCTGTCATTATCTCAAACCCTTCGAGCCCCACCTTGGGTGCCAAAAAGGACTCTCATGGTTTAACCCCAGCTGGCAACTAAGCACCACACAGCCACTTGCTCACTCCCTCCTGGTGAGATGGGGGAGAGAACTGGAAGGGTAAAAGTGAGAAAACTCGTGGGTTGAGATAAAGACAGTTTAATAGGGAAGGCAAAAGCTGCACACGCAAGCAAAGCAAAATAAGGAATTCATTCACTGCTTCCCATTGGCAGGTGGGTGTTCATCCATCTCCAGGAGAGCAGGGCTCCATCATGTGTAACGGTTACTTGGGAAGACAAATGCCATCACTCCGAATGGGCCCTCCCACCCCAATCCAAAACATAGCCTCACACTAGCTGCTATGAAGAAAATTAAATCTATCCCAGCCAAGACCAGCATACTCACGTACCCAAAGTCGGGCTGTTGTCATGCATATAGGATTATAGAGGAACAACTAATCAGTCCAGGGTGTTCTGAAGGTCAGAACATTCGAGACATCTTAGAGAAATATGTAAATCATGCAACCTCTGTATGTGGTTAACAAGACGTGGCCCTGAGAGGAGGAACGAGATGACACCGTGAATTAGCTACACAAAAAAGTAACAAGATAAGCACCAAGGGAGCCAAATGGTTGATAAGGCCAAAGTGAGAACTATTTGAACTTCAAGTGAACTGTCCTATTTAACACTGTAAAACCCCACCCCTTGGGTAGAGGAAGCCCCCTACCAACAAAAGCCCCTTCCTCATGGAACATGTGCAGTAAAAAAAAAAGGATACTGTAACGTTAAGTGTGTACGAGGCTTGTGGGGAGCAATAAGAAACAGAGGTGACTAGTGTGATTGCAAAATAACTGGTAACTTGCTCTGAGAGTATAAAATGCTGCTGTGTGTTAACCAAGGTGTGCTAGCTTTGTGGAATTGCCACCTAGCACCCGTCTCTGCACAGAAATGAAATAAAATAGCATGTCAGCTCTGTGTGTAAGACTGGCTTATTGCACACTGGGTACCGGACCCCATTTGTGGGACAACAGGGCCGCTGAAGAACATCAAAACAACCAGCGGGTGGATCGGGCTGCTAAGGTTCAAGTGGCTCAGGTGGACCTGGACTGGCAACATAAGGGCGAATTATTTATGGGACTGTGGGCCCATGACACCTCAGGCCATCAAGGAAGAGATGCAACATATAGATGGGTTTGTGACTGGGGGGAGGACTTGGCCATGGACTCTATTGCTCAGGTTATCCATGAATGTGAAACATGTGTTGTAATCAAGCAAGCCAAGCGGTTAAAGCCTCTGTGGTATGGAGGATGATGGCTGAAGTACAAATATTGGGAGGCCTGGCAGATTGATTCTATCGCACTCCCACAAACCTGCCGAGGCAAGCGCCGGGTGCTCACCATGGTGGAAGCAAAGCAACCACTGGATGGCTGGAAACATACCCTGTGCCCCATGCTGCCTCCCGGAACACTATCCTGGGCCCTGAAAAGCAAGTCCTATGGCGACATGGCACCCCAGAAAGAGTTGAGTCAGACAAGGGGACTCATTTCCGAAACAACCTTACAGACACCTGGGCCAAAGAGCATGGCCTTGAGTGGGTCTATCACATCCCCTGTCATGCACCAGCCTCCGGAAAAATCTAACAATACAAAGGACTGATAAAGACTACACTGGGAGCGATGGGTGCTGGGACATTCAAACACTGGGATACACATTTAGCAAAAGCCACCTAGTTATTTAATACTAGGGGATCTGCCAGTCGAGCTGGCCCTGCTCAAAACTTTTATATCAAAAGGGGATAAAGTCCCTGTGTAGCGCGCATTAAAAAATATGCTGGGGAAGACAGTCTGGGTTACTCCTGCCTTGGGCAAAGGCAACCCCACGTGTGGGACTGCTTTTCCTCAAGGACCTGGGTGCACTTGGTGGATAATGTGGAAGGATGGGGAAGTCCAATGTGTGGGAAAAAAAGTCTCATCTCACAGGAGGCTGGCTGTGAACAGCTGTCTCTGCTAAAATGGCCTTGACTTTCTATAAAGCACAGCTTCCCCTGCCCCCACCCCATCCATTGCCTCCAGCCCTCATGCCAACAGAAAATATTTGCATTCTCACATTTTTCAGTAGAGTCAAAAGTCTCCCCTCATTTTCACACTGTATTTACAACTTTCAAACGTCAGACCTGGCTGTGGCTCTGGGAGGCCACTCTGACAAAGGGGAAGTCTCTGCTCCACCTGCCTGCCTTGCTCCCGTGGGCTCTCTCCCTGATTTCCTTAGAAAAGGCAGGTCAGACCGTCTCTGGGAGAGTTTGGATTTTTGTCTGTAACTACAGGGATGAGAGAAAAAAGGAAGTCAAAACCTTCAGGAATTTAGGCAATCAGAAAACCATTTTACATTGCAACTGAATACAGATTATTTTGTAACGGGCTTGTCCCATCAGCCCTCTTCGAAAAAGGACTGAAAAAATTTCTTATAATACATTATGCTTCATTTAGGATGAGCACCAACAGTTCTGATTTTGGCTGTTCTCATTTGTCTCCCTCTCCTGGTCAATGATGGTTTTTTTTTTTTCAGATTTTGTGGGATTTGGGGTAGGTAAGTCTTTGTTTGGCTTTTGTCCATACACGAAGAACTCAAAGTGAATACGTGGCTAAGCAAGTTAAATTTTATGGGTACATACGTGTTCCAGTGTATTGAGGGGTTAAATAAATATTTCCATATTTAAAAATTCACCTCTGCCGTCTTGAGATGAAAACACGAATCTTGCCATATCTCTGAAAATGAGCCAGGGGAAATCTGCTAAGGGAAGTGCTCACTTTCAGTCAAGTTCAGCATGCTGGAAAGATGCCAGGAATAGTGGAGCCGAGAGGTGGCTGCATTTCTGAAGAGGTGGTGACAGGGAGAAGAGCTGGAGTCAGTCAGTTTAAGGGATTAATTTGACAATTTTGGTGTAGTAAATTGAATTCTTCTGGCTTTTAAAGGCTTAGTATTGACATAATACACTGCAGGCTGCCAATTTTTACCTTTTGCTTTAATGAGTCATATAAATAAAATGTATATATGAAAAAAAGGAGACAGAATTAATTTATTGCTATGTATAATGAAGAGGTTGGGAGCAGACTGAAGGGTACTCAGATAATGCATAGCCTTCCTGTTCTGGTTCTGACAGTAGCCGTTATTCCCTGAGTACAGTATCTATTCAAGGGCTACCCAGCAGTCCCAGTGGTGGTAACTTCTACATCCTTATAGCTTCCTATCGGTAACTTTAGCTGCTCTTTCATTCCCTTCCCTTTCTGGCTTTGAAATCCAACTCAGCCACTATCCATGGAAACAGCTAGTTAAGTCCAGCCTTCCACAGACCTCTCCCTGGACCCTGGAGGCTTCATCCTCAGCACCCTGAGGATATAGTCAGGGATTTTCCATGGACAGGACAGCTAATTATGCATAGTTATGTAGTTTTTGTAGATTAAATGTGTTATTTAGACTAAGACAAACAAATGTTCCAATTTCATTTAATTTATGAGCTACAGAAGAATGTATCCTGTAGCCCAAAAGATTGCAAGTATTAAATATCCAAGTAATTACATATCTCAGCGTGTCACTAAGCTGCATTTACTTGTGCAGCAGCTCTCCTGTCCTCCTGCCGCCCCTCCACCATCTCCTTTTTCCCGTTTAAAAAAAAATTGAAACTAAATACAGGCTTGTTTCAGAATAGTCTTCTAGTCTTAGGAGAAATCTGTCCTTCAACTGTAAATCTGTCCTGCTTTTTTTATTATTTATTTTTTACATGTTAGCAATTAGTTCAATGCATTCAGGAGAGAAAAGGGTAGAGCTGTAGAGATGAGTAAGGAACGCCAGGGTCTGTGTCCTAAGGAAGTAGCCACCTGGATTATTTTGTTATTTAGAAGGCAAAGGAAAAAATAGAGTCAACATAAATAAACTCTGAAAAATCACAGACTATAGAGTGTAGAAGAAACATAATAAGTTCAAGCAATTCTGTTCCTACATTTCAGTTTAACAGGCAAAATAAGCATTCAGCAACTGTATTTTTTATGAATAGTACACCAGCATTTACTCTGAATGCAGAATATATATTCTCAGAAGATTCAAGTGTGTCGGAAAATTAGAGTCCCTTAGGAAAGTTGTTTGTCAAATATTTTTTTTATTGTCCTGGATTGTCTTGTGATAACTCTTCAAACTTTTTGGCTCATTAAACTCACTCAGATCTCCTACTCTTACATGACTGGGAGATTTTTTAACATGTGTTGTTTTTTCTATAATGTGTCATAATTGAATGCTTTCCCTGTAGCAAACAAATGTTCTACTATGGCAATTTTAAAGAAAAAAAAATGTGCCTGAAAGCAGCCTCCCTCCTTTGTTCAAGGTGGTTTAAGCTGTTTTACACTGCTGTTGTAATCTGACAGAAGTACGGGCTGCTGTTGGAAGGAGCGGGCTGGTTTTCCTTCTCCCGCTGCCCATCCTGCCACTTCTTCCCACCACTTCCCTCGTGCCACTCGGATGCCTGTGGCTGCGTGATGACTTGCTACAGGGAACCACTCTGGCTGAAAGCTTAATTTTTCTTTTGCTAGGCTGGTTTTCCTCACTGTGAGAAGTACAAACAGTAATGCCAGCCCAAGGGCAGTAACAGGCATAGTGGCCAGGCAGGGAGGTGAACGGGATTATTCTTCAACAGTTATTTAATAGTCAGTTTAAGCTAAACAGGAATTACAGAAGTTATTATGTGCTAGTGTTGGGAGTACTGCTACTGTTTTGAACAAAGTATTGATAATTTGATAGAAAAGTTATTTTCAACAGAATTAATTAGTCTGCTTTTTGCACCCCCACACCTTTAGTTTTCCAGCAGAAGACCAATTGCCTGAGAACCACACTATTTCACTTTGGATAAATTCAGTAATTGTTACAGCTGCTGGGTATATAATCTTGGCAAGCCTCTAAGGATCTAATGGATTCCAGGTGGACTGTGTCTGCAGGCTTCAAAAGTGTCTTGATCTATTAGAGATCAGTAGGACCTAAAGCTTTGGCTGGTGACTGAGAGAGCTGGCCACAGCTGTAGATCAAAGTTGTTTCAGCAGAATCTACAGGAGATTCTTGCAGCCAGCGGCACCTCTGCCACTTAGGCCTCAAATTGTTCCACGTATTTGCCAAAGGTTTAATAAATATGTGTATATAATATATCATTAAGTGAATAAGAAACTACAAAATGTATTAGTACATTAAAAAGGAACAGAATTGAAGCCAGTATTTAAATAAGACTGCTACTTCAGAATTCACATGTGTGAATTCATATCAAATTTTGTTTTCATACAGGTATGTGAATTTGCCTTTGTTCTTTATCCCTATGATTTATTTCACCTAGGTTTGAGAATTCACTGGTGCCTGCCATGATTACAGAAATTAGCACAGGATTTGAAGCAGAACAGGTGTTTGAATCCCTATAAGAAAGCCTGGTAATACTCCTGGAAACCTAGGTGTGGAGGATAGCCAGAAGTTGGCACGGGATCTTTCTGCATCATCTCTCTTTAGATTCCTAAGAGCGATACTTTCATCCTTATCCTTGTAATACTTTAAAATCCTCAAGGTGGTCAGTGTAATTTCAGCTGAATAATATAGCCAGAAGCAGATACAGCGGTGGAAAAACGTTCTTGCAGCACTGTATTTCAAGCAAAAGAAACATGAAATTTTATTCACAAATCTAACTTTGTCACAAAAATGTGGATAAAAAATGTAGGAGCGAGTACTGAAAAAGCAATAGGTGGTCTGATTTACTGCATTTCTTCTGATAAGCTTTCTCAAGAAAGTGTTCAGTTATATTCAGGAGGCTTGAGGACAGAGAAGTGTGGGCAACCTGGACGTGGCATAGATTGATCAGGTGGTGCAAAATAATCTGCAAGGGAGCTAAGAGTTGAGAGGGGATGGGGAGTTGGGATGCAGGAGAGATGCGAAGGTGAATGAGCAGGATGTGAGGAACTGGAAGACCACAGTTTGAAATTTTCTCTTGGCAAGTAAGGAAGCCTGCAGATCTCTGGCAAAGGATGCTCGCTGAGAGCTGAATACACTTGCAAGGTGCTGGCAGTACAAGAATGTGTCCTGGCATGCTCCCATACAGCCGCTTACATAGGAGTAGTAATGTTGGTCCTATACTTTTCTACAGCGTGGCTTGACTCTGCTTTCAGAAAAGAGCACAACAATTTCTAAATCTGGAGAGAATGGGAATTTTTCTATTAAAAATAAAATAAATTCTTGGGAAGTCATTCTGCTTTCCTGTCCTAAAATTGATAGCATATATGATGCAATAGCATATCACTCCCTTTTCTTGAGCTTGATGAAAATATTATAACCTTTTTGCTTGCATGTTGTTTTACATTCATAGTCAAGCTCCTGTGAAATCAGAGTTTATGTTTCACTTGTTTTTCAGGGAATTAGATTACGGGCTTTGCACAAGTGAGACAAATATGTGCTATGTGTTGACTTTTCACGCTCTGTGACGTTTCTTCCATGTTAATTTCAGACACGGTTATGGAAATAAGATTGGTGTTCTGCAATGACAGCTAGGGACCCAGCAGTATCCCGAAGTCTAATACTAGATTAATCGAGACACAAGATCATTACACATACAGTTCTAAGGTAGCCAGTGCAGCCTGTGGTTGGCATCTGCAATAGTTGGCTTAAGTAACCCAGAACTGGACTAGCAAAATAAACCAGAAAGAAGAATAGCTGTCTGCTGTGTGATTTCAAAGCTTGTAAGCAGGATGGGGATAAAGAAGCTGAAGAAAGTGTCTGTGTAAGGATTTAGAAAAGAGGCAGGGAAGACAAGTGCTGAAGTAGGGGAAGCCATTAGAAGACTCAAAAGAACTGGGGAAAAAAAAAAGTCACAAAAAGATAGGACCCGTGAACACTGAATATAAAGGATCTGCATTTGCGGATCTCTGCGGTATACTGTCTCCAGATCCCCAAGGCTGCTGGGATATCTGGTAGCTGGGACTAGTGAAGTCTTGTTGACAGAACTACATGTCATTGCTTAGTTTTGTATAGTTGTATCCTGGGCATCCAGTAGGGCTTGTCTGTCAGATGATGGAGTGTCTTTGTCTCAGTTGCTGCCTGCTTTACTGACCCCTGCCCGGATTTATTGCTTTGGTAATCGCAAGAGCGCAAACTGCACTCTCTGTGTTTTCCCAAGCCTCTTGGTGAGCAGGGGGAGGTGGGAAGACATACAACAGAGTCTGCACCCAGGCTTGCCAGGTCATCTGGCATCTTCAGTCTGAGAGTCAAGGGCACTTAAGGGCACTGTATTGATGTTCTTATGTGCAAGGCTGTAAATCATTTGCCCGCCAGACTGATTTATGTCGCTGAATGCGGGAGCCACTCACCTTCTGCTTCATAGCTTTGGTGTTCATCTTGTCTGTATTGGACATTGACTACCAAACCAGGAAACGCTGTTGATCATTTTCTTTGTTACTTGTGACTGATGAAGGTGACACACTGACAGTGTGGTCAAAACAAGAAGCATCAGTGACCTGCGTCACTGTGGGATGACACTGCCTTTTCAGTTGACTCCAACTTGAATTTTCTTTTTATTACTTCTGTATTCGCAATGCATGTAAACTTGTAAACCACAAGTTTTACACCACAAACTTATCCTTAGTGCAGACTTATAATTAATTTATCTGAAGTCATGTTGATTTTGAATCCAAACCATGCCAAAGTAGTATTTGCTTCAGCTTTTTCTCTAAAAAAAACTTGAAGAAAGAGGATTAAATGGAAGTTAATTTCTTTCTTCCTAGAAGTTTGTGTGTCATGACACTGAAGAGAGCCTGGGACACATTCAAGAAGAAACACTAAATGGCCGGATGGAGACGACAGTCACCATCATCTGCATAACATAGGAATTATCTGGAAATGGTGAAATGGGAGTATCTGGAAATCACACTGGTTTTGGGAACTTGTTTAGTTGCTTCAGACAAGGCCCTCATTTGCTTTTATTCGCTCTGTAAGGTGAGAAACGGTAAAAGATGGATTGTAGTAATTTAACCTGAAATAGGTGGAAATCACTGTGTTGTGCGTCTTCCTGATTTGCTGCCATTTGTAATGAGACAAAGCAGCATGTGCAGCTCTTACAGAGCTTGGCGAAGTGCTTCTCCTCTCCTCTGCTGAACAGTATCCAGTGTCCTCACTTGATCAAAGCTAATTGTAGGTATCTTTATCAATAAGTGTTCTCACACTGAAGGAGTCGGCCACCAATCCTGTCTCTTACTCCAGGTCAGGTCTAGCTCAGCTAGCTTTTGGTTTTACAGACAGCTTCTGGTTTGGTACCTGCAGTCCTCATGGTTTACATAGCAGTATTTTCCTTTTCAATGTGGTTCAACATGCGGCTTTAACATTTTCTGTAGTGGGTGTCTCTATGAGTAGAGTTATCTGGTAATTCGGAATAGCTTAATTTTCTCATAAAATTTCACAGTGTGTCATGAGGGTAGCTAGAAACTTACTTGCTTTGAAAAGTTGCATGTTACTTGCGGCATCCTGTAGAGAGGTGTGGGGTACCAGTAACATTTCTTAATGATTTATTGTTGCCTGAAGCTACCTGAAGGTTTTCTTGCAGGGAGTATTGAAATTGTTAGGAGATGGCTGCTTGTGAAGGGGACATCTCTTCCAAGTAAAGTCACACTTGCCCTCTGTTGCATCTGCTTGTCAGATACTTCCTATATCTGTATGGGAGAAGATATCCATAGCTACACGCATAGCACAGAAGACCATCCAGTACACCTTGTGCTTTGGAAGGAGGTAATTCTCTGTGATTTTATTTGATGAGTTATGTATTTATATTTGCTATTTGTCTTCTTTTCCTCTCTCTGAAGAGGTCACTTTGGGCAGGGACCCCTTATGCTGCCTTCTGTGAAGATGGGTGGGAGACCCTCACACGGTGGGCTATTTGTTAAGCTGCCCTCCATGACAATGCTTTTATTGACTTATTTCTTCTTCACAAGTTTTATTGTTATGATTCTGCTTCACAAAATGGAGAGCGCAAGTTGGGATTAGAGATTGCTGGGAGATATTTTGAATAGCTCCTTGCCCTCAAAATATGAAGTATGTACAGGTGAGGGAGGTATAGCAGCAGAATAAGGGGGCAGAGCAAGAGGAAAGGGAGCCTTGTGGTAGCAGGCAGAAGTCTGAGGGTACATGTGTGGCAGGAGACTGGGCTGTAAAGTAAAGAGAAAATGAGTGGCAGAGAATAGTAGGATGGCAAGGAGTTGAAAAAATGAGAATTAAAAACTCCCTAATCCTCAGCGCAGGAGAGCCGATAGATTTCTGCTTAGAGCAGCCAGGACGAAGCCCATATTTTTGTGTGTGAATTTAAGGTTTGTTGTGAGGGTGGGCTCCCTCCCTAAAGCTAAAAAATGAAAAACTTTACTGAAAAGGATGGGAGTTTGAAAACATTTTATAATTTTGAAGACAGTCTTGTCTCTCTTGGGGGAAGGGATGTGATACAAGAATTTCACATCCTGGTTTTAATATTATGAAAATGAAAAGATTTAGATGGAGAAAGAAGCGAGTTGTTCTTGAGAGATCCATGGCCAGGATTGAACTAACAACCATTGATTGGACTTGGCATTGAGAGGCAGTAGACAAGTGGGAAGAAGAAACAAGCCCAGCGAGATACAGCATAACAATGTACTGGAATGGAGGTTATGTCCTTGTAGTGTAAAGAAACTTAATTTAACAATGCAGAGTTCTCTTCTTTCAGCCAACAGCTGTAATATAACTCATCTAACGAGTCAAAGGAGGCAAATCTGCCTGGGGCGTAGCTGGCTGTTATTTATAGCACAAATTACTGAGTCTGCAAGTGTCTCTTGTGCCCTCACCCTCCTTTTTGGAACCACCATAGCAGGTGTGTTTTTCAGGCCAGATCCTCTCCTGCTAATGAAGTTTTGGTTGGCCAAGGTCACCTGAGATGAATTATGCCCTTTTGAAAATACTTGAATTTAAACACTGCTTATTTGAATAATTACAGAAGTAATTGCCAGAGGACTTTAAAGGCTGAAACCTTGTCTACCCATGTGAAAAGGTGAGGGCCTGTGTACTCCTGAGAATTTTGACCATCTACTTCTGTATTTATGTTAGTTTCACAGTTAATGCACTCCTTTCCTGTATTACAAATGAAGAATGGATACCGCACAGGATTTTGGTAATTTTGGGTATATTTTCTCCTGTTTGTGTAGTGGGACCAGGATATTCTGAAAAAGGTATAAGCTTTTGAAGGAGATTTCCTAATGGTGTTGTATATTCCTCTATTTACAAGACTGTGCTGCTAAAGCATCGCAGTGGAGCAAAACTTGAAAGGAAAATCATGCTACTCTCCACATAAGTGCTGGTGAAATGAAATGGAATTTCTTAATGAAATTAAGAAAATAAAATATGTGATCTCGAGAATTATGCTTCTCATAGTATGTTTTAAGGCTAGATGTGAAAGCAACTGTCTCTGACCTCCTGATTCAGAAGACTGTAGAACTACCCTCAATGCTTTTTTTTAAATCATGCTCAGTAGTTTCTGCTTAAAGTTTCAAAATATTCACTCTTGAATTAAAGATTTCAATGGATGTCTCTAGAAACACTGTTTCTATGACTGATTTATCTGGTAGATAATATTTTGCACTGTGTTTCCTGTTAATTTAATCGATGTTCAACTTCCAGCTTTCAGAATATCTTTAGCTGCTTTTCTGTGAGACCAAAGGACACTTCACTAAGGAAAAAAAAAAAATCTCACCACATAAGTATGGCTCAATTACTGTGAAACAGATTCTTATCTTTCTATAGCCGCAAGATGTATACATATAGACAAAGAAATAAAGTCAAGAAAGAAAAAGTTGCTATGTATAATTTAAATTAAAAAATACTTTCTTAACTAGTATTTAGTGGTTTCTTAAATAAATATTATAAACAGCATATTATAATTTAATGAACATGTGACTAACAAGCATTTGATGTTTGAATAGCAATAATAATGCCACTCTGAAGGATAGGGTTACATGTGCATGTGAGCAAAGGTCTGGCATTTTCTAACGTTTAGAGTGAAAGTGTTCAAGCATGATTACCTCGTTATTTTAAAGTATTATTAAAATATTAGTGGGGCACTAACGTTAGGGGGTATTATATTTACATTTTTAGGAAAAAAAAATTTTTTTTTTCATTCTTTTTCCAGAAGTAGAAGGAAGACAAAATTTTCTCATACCAAAAATATAGTTCTGATAAATATACAGAATTCAACCCATTTTTAAAAATTAAACTTTTATTTTATTAAGTTATTGAAAGACTACTTAATATTGTGTTCTTTCACTTCTGTTTGAGAAACACCAGTATTCCTTTCAATTTTAAGTCTTGTAAAACCAATGAAGAATCTTCTGAAAGAAAAAAATGGAAAAACTTTTTTTTTTATTCAGTAGTAACACTTTGCACAAGTTACATTTTTATGTAACATTTTTATGTTTTTATGTTGTAGAAGTGTAGAAGGAGCAAATCTATTTTCACCAGCATTAGGGTAGAGTGCCTCTCCACTGTTTATCTGCGAGAGAATATATACGTAAAGGTTAATGTTATCTCTTTATTACTGTGTGAATGAAACCAGATATTTTTAGAGCTACTGCTGATTATTCAAACTGTTTTATCAAAAACCAGTAGAGAAACCTGTTCTCTCTCTCTTAAAAAAAACAAAAAACAAAAGTAGTAAAGGTTTTTATCTTCTGACCGAGGTTCCCAGATATTTTGGCTTTTCTGCAAAGTAGTTCAGACAATTAAAATAGACTTTCTAAAAGAAAACTCCCTTCAGTACTTTGGCTATGTGGCCACTCCACACTGTCAAAAGCCTTTTCATCATCTAAAAGGGTCAGGTACCTCCAGGAGAACAGAAATATGGAAGAAGAGACAGCCAACAGTTCCTTTGTTGTTCCAGAGTCAATCCAATGTGGCGTAGGTTATGGGTTATCAAGTTTTTGTGTTAAAACAGCTTTAATGGCATTGATCAAGAAAAGTCAGGTCTATATAACATGCGTTCTTGGGGTATTTATTTATAATTACAGCTAGAAGTACTCTCAGGTGTTGAGGATACCATTATAAAATGTGCAGAGTGCCATGGAATTAGGACAATGTGATAGTAGGCTGAAATGAACCCAGCACTGGTTGTTTTGTTATTAACAAAGTTTGTCTTACGTGGAGAAAACAGCTAATGTAAAAGCTCTAATCACATATCACGAGTGATTAGGATTTCAGAATTTCAAGAAACTTTGCATGAGCCTAGCAATGTTTTTGCCAGAGATAACTGCATGTGATGTTTTAAAAACTTTCCCTCTAATTAGTTTATAATTCCAACTATTACAGTCAAGTAAGTGCAGGGTTAGTATTTTACAGAGGATAGAAAACCAAAATCCAAACAAAATTTGGAAAGATATTTCTTAGCTCCACCATTTAAGCAATTGCCCTTGGGATTTGTTGAGCAAGTAGTTTTGAAAAACAGTAAACCTAATTTTCTAACTGAAAATTAGGGAACTGGTCAAAAAATGAAAGAAAGACACACATGCAAAGCAGCATAGCTCTAAAATTTCTTGTTTGATTTGTCTGCTGATGACCTGAATATGTTTCTTCTGTGGAATGTGCTGTAAAATGTGAGCCTTCAGCTGTTAGCTTTCTTTTTGGTGAAGCTGTGGGAATTACAGGCTTGAAAAGTGGGCACTGACTTACTATATTTGTTATGTTCTTTTAATTTACTTGGCCTGCACTGAGATAACTTACAAAGGCTGCTTACTTTCTAACCTCTGATGAATCTCTGAGATTTCTCTCTGAAGATGAATACATGAATCTTGCTTTGAAAGGAAGGTATATAATAGTGTGTGAAATACGCCGTGTAATCTTAATTTGATGTACTTAGATGATTTGTTAAGATTATTTGCTGTAGTTAGATGGTGTTGATAAAAACAAACCAATCATTCTGTTAAAACACTGTAGCATGGGTATATGATAATGTTCTTCATACAAAAGAAAAACAGCCTGTAGCATTTCTGAACATGCAAGGAAGGATAGAAATATTTGGAATGAAGGTTTTTGTACCATGAGGTTCTAAGTCTACTATGAGATTGTGAGTCGAAGTGGGTTGATAGGTCTGCTAAAACTTATCACTAGCATAGAGTTGTGACTGATGTTACTTGAAAGCACCTCACTTAAAGTGCTCAGATATTAATTAAGGGTGATGTTTCACATGATAGTTGGAGCTGATCAAATAGCTTGCAGCTTTCCAGGGGGCAGTCCTGCTTGCCCTTCCCTGCTCCCGTGTGTGCTTCTGACCCCTTGGCTCTTGGGTGACTTTTGGTGAGCTGGATGCTTGCTGAAATAGCAGAAAACCATTGCTGCTGTACTGTTTGGTTTGCTTTCTGCTCCTGAGGAAGTTGCACTGATTAACCAAAGGGCCAGATGGGTGCTGTAGGGAACGGAGGGTATAGGGAGGTGCAGGGGGTGAGTGGGAAGGAGTGGAGCTCCCCTTTGGAGGCAGCAAGCTCTTCGACTGGCTGATGTGTCTCATGAAGTCTCAACCTGAGGTGCAGAGGAAGAGCACCCCTTTCTGCCCCACAGCCTAGGCTCCTGGTCCCCTGACCTCTCCCTCTAGCCCTGTGTGGGTACATGCCTGGGCTTCCCCCAAAGTGGGACCACCGGTTCCCCTTCCTAGTGCCTAGTGCCTGCGCATGGATCATGGACGAAAACAGCATGTCCCCAGGGACTTCCCAGCCTCTCTGACTGGGTGCCTGTGTTGCACTGAAGTGATGGGGTCAAGGACAGTGTACCTGGTTGGTGTGGCCACAGCGTTAGCTGGATGACTGCAAGTCCCTCAAAGCTATTTCTTTCACTAAATTTCTAACACTTGTCGTGAATACATTTCATACCACAAAATGGTCTTCACAATAACGCTTGACAGTGCATCTCATGGTGACCCCAGTCACCTGAGAAACACACACGTGTGTATGTAGTGGGGTGAAAATTGTGAAAATGTGCTTGATTTTCCTCTAGTCTAGCTCTCATATTTTAAGTGCTTGACTTATGATTGTATATCTTTTGGATTGAACCTCAGATCATCTTCCAAGGCACAGCCCAAACAAATATTTACATTTAAAGGTGGGCTGAAGTTCTGCTGAAATCAGAAAGACTAGCTTGCACTGTGCAACTGTGTTCCTAGATCTCAGGAGGACTCAGGGGGCCAGATGGTAAAAAAAAAAAAACAAAACAAACCTGGACACGCTGAAGAGATAACTAGAGATATTTTTTATAAAATAGGATTATTGTTCTTAATTTTTTTTTTTTGCTGTATATCTTCATGTTGCTATAAGTCATCTGCATGAGGGTGGAATGATTTTTCTGTGTTATCTTTGCGCTCCTTCTGCTCTCATTTTCAGCGATGTAGAGGGTTTTCATGCTGTGTGTCCTCATCTACATTGTAAATTTCTTTGGCAGGGGCTGCCTTTTAATACATGCTTTTGCAGCAACACTACAATTAGATATAGTTCTGATTGGAACATTGGGGGCCTACCGTAAGGCAAACAATTACTAATCTTAATTATACATATAACGGTGACGTGCCTGGCAGCTCCACTCTTTGAGAGCTGGCTGGTGTTCCAGTAAGGAGAGTAGTTACTCCCTCTTTTCTAGTACTTTTTTGCCAGTCCACATTTGTACCACACATAACCAAGATCTGCAAACCGACAGCAATTCAGGGCATGCTTAATCAGAACTCTTTTTGGGGTTGGTGTTTTAGCACCAATGAAACAAGGTATTGAACAAATCTGGCCCAGTATAGAAAAGGGAGTGAGGCTGAGCGGTGAGATGCTTTACCAATGCTGCCATCTCTTGATCTTCTTTGGTATTGGCGCTCTTAAAAATTCATGTGAGAAATGGTCAGATTCTTAAAAGCACAACCAAGACCCCTCCAAACCCCAGAGTTAACAAATGACTTTTTTTTTTTTTTTCCCTCCATAAAGCCTCTCTACTTTATGTAAATAAACTCCTTAAACACATATCTGCTTCTACCTCAAGCAAGGCTACTTTCAGGCTTTTGTATTTTTCATAACTTCCTTGACTGGGTCACACAAACTCGGAGGTTGTTCTGAACTGCTGTCATTCAAATTAAAAATTAACACTGAGAAACAGGTGAAAGGAATGAAAACAACGGATTTGTCCAATTGTACCAAATGCTTCATGAACTTTTAGGTCTCTCTTATGACTGGGAGCTGTGATCGGAGTAGAGACTACAACATCGTCATTCATGGAAGTGGAAACCTCACTTGCTCTTACTAACCAGTGGTTGCTTTGGGGTTTCTATAAAATAGGGTCTGGTCTTACCTTAGTTTCCAGTGGGAAATCCAAAATGTTGATTCCAAATGATAATTCTGTGTGGAGATTTTAACTGTGGGTTTTTTATTTTCTTTTTTTTTTTTTTCTTTTGGCCAGGAAGTTTGTCACTGGAAGATAACCAGTTTCTCAAACCTGAACGAATTAATGGAAAAGGATGGATTCCAATAGGCTTATATTTTCCTGAAGCTTTACAAAAAGGTCAGTCTTATTTTTTTTCTTTTTTTTCTCTCTCCAATTTATCAGTGTTTTAAAATGTGGAAGTTTAAGATTTAGGGTTAAAATGACAATTGTTTTTAAGCTAGTGTGCATGAAAAACACTGAAATCTGAAGGTACGGTTTCAAGTGACTGAGATGCAATTTCAGTAGGGTTCTACAGAAACATTCTTTCCGAATTTAAAAAAAAAAATATAACTTATTTTTAGCTATGTTTTGATCTGTCTTGAAAATTAATATGGTTAGATATTAATTTGAATGGAAGATAACACTTCTCAACAGATGTAATCTCTGCAGCCAGATGAAAATGAACTTTGCCTTTGTTTCTAAATATACTCCTTCCTGGACAGATTGAAACAAGCTGGTGTGATTATAGTCCCTGTCTTGGCAACTGCATTTGGTATGTAAAGAAAATTATGCCAGTCTAGCTGTTTCCACAAATGCTTTTAAAAATCCTTTTAAAGTATCGAAATCAGCGATAAGAAAATGCAAGTTTTCATTTGGGCTTCTGCTGGTTTTCCTCTCATCCTTACAGTATGAGGTGGGATGTTTCTGATGAGGATGCCATTTTCGTGAGAACTGGTCTGAGATTTCCAATGCCGCTCAGAATTTATGTGTTACAGAACACTGATCTGAACTGGAACAGAACTGACGGCTCAGAAATATTTGGATCTGTAACGCAATTTCACATCTGTCCCCTCAGAGAACCCCATTGTAATGTCATTTTGTAACTTTGCTACTCTGGCATTTTAGTGGTGAGGGAAGACAACTGTTTTTATTTTTCACATTCAATTTTTTATTACTATTTTTCTTGGACTCTTTCTGCTTGTGGTGCTCTTGGCTAGGTAATTTATGACCTAATATCAGAGCCCTAGACAACTGTGCTGGTTGCCAGAGGCTTGGTAATCAGGTCTGAGAAGTGTTTTAAAGATGCGTTTTGTCTGAAATTGCTTTTCTGTTCTTCCCCAAATGAAATCCTGCTGCTACACACATTTATTTCAGAATGGGAGGAGCAGCAGTGGAGGAGAGATGGTGTGTGTTTATAAAGACACCTGGAAAACAAAGCTTTTGAGAAGCTGGAGCTTGCTGGGGAAATGCGAAGTGGGCCGCTTGCGTTTGGGCAAGAGGTGGAGTTTTCAAAGTCTAGGATGTGGCTTAGGGTAATACTCCTGAGGCCGTGGCTAACGTTTGCATTTTTACGGGCTAAAGCAGTGGTCAACAGATGTCTCCCAACCTGATTCTCTGAACACACATGCTGTAGCCCGGGGTGCCTGGTTGTCCTGAGATCCGCCATGGAGCAGCATTCCATGTCTGTCTATGATCCCGCACCGATACCTGGCCACGTGTGGCTGCTGCTGCCCCTGGTACCTTCGTGCTTCTTACTCAGCAGGTCCCAGCAACCTTGTGGCCTCTGCACCATTGTGCTTTGGGAACAGGGTAATGGTGGTATTGATTAAGGGCTCTTTAGACATTAAACACTTTTTCTTTGGCTGGTTTGTTTGGAAGAGAGCAAGGAGAGTAAAAAAAGGGTGGGGGTGTGTGGGGGTGTGTGTGTGTGCGAAATAGCACATAGAGCCCAGGCAGCTTTGCTTTCATGAGGTCTTGCGGTTTAATAAAATGGATGAGCTTTCTAGGGAGCTCTAGAGGGATTCCTGGTAGCTTTTCATTCCTTTTCTGCTTGCTGCTGCTTTCAAACAGCAGCTCCCAGGTGTTCTCCCTTATTTCCTTTTGTTTTAGGATGGCTCTTCACTGAAACTCCCATTCAGCTCCTCAGATGGTCTTTTCAGGTATCTCTGCAGAATTACCAACCAAACTTGTTTTTCCTTTCTCACCTGGTTGCCTTATCGACTTTCAATCTCTCTGCTGCTTTTATACTGAGGAGGGGCATGGAATGTTTGCAACAAGCTTCGTGAACTGATAGTGACCAGCATTTTATCTGGCTCCTCTTACCCATTAGCTAGTCTCTTTGTAAAAAGCAACTGTGTTTCAGCTCTGTGTGTTGTAATTGTCTTCCCTTTTCTAGAAGTGCCAGTTCACCTCCTTTGCCGACCCCCAAACCCTGTCCCTCCCTGGGCAGGATTTGATTGGGCAGTCCTCCTAGCCCCTCTGCTTCCTTCCCCTCCACAGGCATTCTGTCGCCTCTGCACTGAGTTTTTTAGCAATCACATGTATCACACAAAATCCCATTTTTACTTTTTAAATATCTGTTTCTCCTGCTATTATTTTTTCTGGGTGCCTCATCCTTTTCCAGCTTTGGAAAATACCTGGTCCCATCTGAAGAACACAGCGTGATTTCCCCCTCCAGCATTCACAGCACACTTTTTGCTGACTTTTCATCTGGGCCCCCACCCCAGAAACAATGAGAAATTCTTCCATCACTTTTCGGAGCCCTCCCGAAACTGAGTTTCAACTTCCCATAAAGGAGGAGTTTCTTTCTGTTTCTGGAGTTATGGCTGGGGTAGTGTTTGGTCACTTTTTAAACCATAAGTATCTGCACAGTCTTCTTTGATGTATCTTCTTCCTTTTTGCTCTTTTTCTGTCTGGAGTAAATCTGGGTCGTCTTTGCGAGGTCTTTGTTTCAGTCATATAATTTCTTTGTTTTAATGGAGATTTTGATGGTGACCATGCTACTTACTAGTACTCCTTTGTGCATCCTCACTTGGAGTCCCCTTAGTTTTGAGCAACATGTTGCCACAGCCTTAGCGGATCACAACTGCCTTTTGCATAGGACATAAATGTAGGTTTTGTGCCTAAAAAAAAGGGGGGGGGGAATCCTTGATAAAGCCAATATTAATAGGATTGAATAAGGCCTTGAGTTAAATAAAGAAAATATGTAGCATTAAAAAAAAAAAAAGAGAAAAAAGTACATAGTCTAAACCTCTCCAGGCCAAGTTGGAATTTCTACACAAGAGCATTGAGTGATGCTATGTCTGGGCTGTGAAGTCCTGCAGCCACGTTACATCAGATTATGCAAAATTTCCCTCATCTCCACCTGAGAAATCTCCACAGTGTCAAAGATGAGGCTACGCAAAGGGGAAGACACTGCCATCAGTGCAGGGAGTGTTCACTGCATGTACATAGGATGCCCAATACAACCAGAGCCATACTGAGCTCCAGACTAGATAGGACCTTGTTTAGGGAACTAGAAAGTTAAGCAGGATATGGGCAGCATCACGGCTCTGGCAAACTAAAGGTAACTGCACTGAGAGTTAAGAAGAGATGTAGATTCTTCAGTCTTAACAACCTATTGACAGAGGAAAGAATCCACTGGAAAAACTAAGTGCAATTTTTGGTTTAAAATGCATTGACTCATCTTCTTAGAACCCTGAAGTCATGTGAGGCAGGAAAAGGGATGGCCCTAGTAGCAAATGGCTTGGGGGAAGAGTGGCACTTTAATACCAAGCACGTTCAGAGCGAACTGTGGAGGAGTCAGTTCTCAAACTGCATTGAGGGCTGGGACAGTCTCTGCAGTAGCGAAGGGAGAGAGTGAAGCAAAGACCTCTTTCCTCAGGGAATCACAGGGTGTGTCTACATGGTGTATTGTGGGCCAGCATGAGCTTGTGACTACCAGAAGTATGTTGCATAAACATACCCGTAACAAGCTGGTCCCTGAACATGTACATATTTATTATGGCAGAATGTTTGCTTGTTGGAAACAATGCTGCCAGCCCAAACATACAGAAATCATGTGCCAAGCCTCCCCTCCAAAGTGAGATTGCCTTTAAAATCACAAGATTAAACCACCACCAGCAACAACCTGAAGCAGTACATTTTGGATTCTTTCATTTGCCGTCTGGTGCTGGAACATTCATTGTCTGCTTGCGAGTTTGCCACATTGTCATGAAAGCTAGAAATGTGCTTAAAACCCCCTAAATCTCAGACTCTAGGGTAGGTACCTGATTATAGCCTCTGCAGTGCTCACAAAGCCATCAGGTATCACAAGAGTTGTGCTGGGTGTGACAGCTCAGGATTGTGTCACCGGGGAGATTCCCACCTGCGTGCGCTGAGGAACATGGGTTGGAGTGCCAGCATGGGGCATGTGCGTGTTGACAGGTGTTGAGTAGAAGAAAATCTTGAGTGAGTTTAGAAGGTGTGCAAGATGTTTAAGGATGTGGACAGCTTCCTTTTCTGGGTCTGGGTAAGGTAGTTTTAAGATGTTCCTATCCCCAATGGTTCAGCTTCCCCCAGGGCTGGAGACTTCTGCCTTTCCAGCCGAGCGGGTGTGATGGGAAGGGTGCTACAGTCCAGCCTCAGATCACCTTCCCCAGCAGTTTAAGCTCAGATAATGGGCTCTGAACAACAGTGGATGAGGAATGAATGCTTGCACCTTCTGTCCTCCTGGCAGTGGGAGTGAGGATCCTACTGACAGGAGCGAGGAGATCGGGGGAGGCATTTATCTGAGGAATGCTAATGTCTTAAATCACTTCCAGTTCTCTGTAGAATAAACGTCTGTCTAACCCAAGGCAAAGCTGGAAAGGTGCTGGTAATGTGGCTTGATATTACAGACGCTGAAAGTTCCTGCCTCTAAGGGTCTTTCTGCTTTCTCAAGAGAGGTTGCAGTAACTTGCAGCGCAGGAAGGAGCGTGCATGAGAAGCAGAGGATCAGATGTCACCTCGCTGAAATTTGTTTGCCCTTCAGACTGAGGCTGAGCCACTAAAACTCTCTGGGGTTTTATCTCAGCAGTGGGAAAGAGGCTGATTTCCAACTGGATAGTGATACGTCATCTTCTGCTCCATCACTGCTCCACGTCTGTCCAGATTAGATACAGATGGAGCTGTCTCATACAGGGCTCCCTGTCCGGCTGCTGCTTTGATTTTGATGCCCTGTGTTTGGAATCAGATCGTAATCCACATCAAAAAGCAAGCAAACCCCAAGAGCTGGAGTACAGTTGATGTGTTATCATAGGCTGACATTTATGCAAGGCTCTCTCTTGTCCTGGGGATATTATTACCCAACAAAAGTATATAATGCGGTTGGTGTTAGATCATCCACTTTATATTAATTATAATTTTCAATAACGCTTGCCTGACCTCACATGCTGGGAATGGTCACAGCTGTGTGTGTGGTTACGTACTCCTCCATTCTGGCCGTCCTGCTCCTGCCCTCCTGTCCGTGAGCCAGCAACACGGCTGTCATGTTGGTCTCTCTGCCGGTCTCCAGGGGTTTTTATACTAAGTCCCTGGCTGAGATGGGAAGAAGGAAAAAGTGCTCCTCTCTGATCCCGTGTGGTAAAACTCAGGAGGCTACAGGAGAGATATTGAGGAGTGAAGCCTAAAAGCTGGTGAAAACAGCTGGGTAGAAAACAAATCACTGGGGCAAGGAAAACATCGCTTTCAACATGACCAAGTTTCATAAACTGAAATTCTCTGTACACGTCCATTGCCATGTGACAGAAAACCACACGCTGCACGAGGTTCACGCAAGATGGTCATGTGAGATGCAGACTGCTCAGATCTTTTACCCTTGGAAGGAAACATAGAAAATGTTCCCAGGGCTGTGTTCCTGCCAGTCCCACCCAACTTTTCCTTGTTGTCTTCACTGTTGGGAAGGTGTGACCTGGAAAATGTAATAGTCTGAGTATTTTTCCCTTTGACTTGTTATTTGCAGTCAGATAAAGATTTTGTTTCTAAATAACATTACTGTTCAGCATTCAGGCATGTCCTGAGGAGGAATTGGTAATATTTTTGTGATGCCTCAGATGTGACTGTGAGCATTCCCTAATCTGCAGCGGTGCAAAGTTGCCTGTATGCGATGTGGAGGAGGGCTGATTTTTCAGGGTGGCGGCTGAGGAGTGCTCTTCTGTTCCATCCCACCGGCACCACTCTGATGAACCCATCAGAGCGCTGAAGATGCGTACAATGAATGCTAAGCACGTCGTGCAAATAAGCACAATAATAATAATGTTGAAGATAGGAAATGAATAATTTCTCTAAATGAAGCTTGGGCAGGAATTCAGATAGAAAGTATGTAATTAAACCAAGCTGGAACTTGATCAAAATACTGAAATGGTACTAGGAAAAAAAGAAAAGTTATTTAATGACTATTAGCAGGAAGAACCTTGGCTTTCTATTTCATCCAGAAAGACACCTGCCAGCACCAGGAAAAGTTGGGTTCCCAGGAGAATGTCCCTCCTTCTCCCACATGATTTTCCCAAGGAGCATTGCTATCTTGGGCTGCCAGGAGAATGCCCGTCAGTTCTGGAAGTGGAGCAGAGATTTGTGCGGGCCGAGACTTCTGGCTTGAGCCTGGTCGGACAGTGGGAGGGCTGGTGGCTGAGCCGAGAGCAGCCGGTGTTGGTGCTGGCGGAGGATGCAGGGAGGGGCGATGTCTGGAGGCAGGTTTTAACACCCAAACCTGCTGAAGTGGATGAAACGATTACACAGCCCTGTTCCCATCTGAACTCTGACCAGACCAGACCTTCGCTTAACTTGGACTCTCCAGTACAAACGCTACTCACAGTCCTATGACAATCTCAGGAAGAAAGATGAGCAGCAAGGATCTTCCCCCCCCATCACAAACCGCAAGGGCACATTTGCTGCTGTGTGATAAAGACGCAAAACTGCTGATGGCTTTACTGGCTAGTGGTTGCCCCCTCTTCACCTACCATGGCTAGAGGACATCATAAATTATCCAGAGAGCACCTCTCTGAGCTGGGCAAGGGCTGAACTTTGGTTGTGTATTTGTGGAGCTCGGTGTGCAATTAACCTGGCACAATTCACTGTGGCTTAGTTCGCTGCAAATCCTTACCCAATAAATGGATTGTAATCGCTACATTTCAGTGGCTACTGAAAGGCAATTTGAGGACTAAGTAAAGCAGGACGTTGAGATTCCAGCTCATAGGTCTTTTGAAAGGATTCGAGGTGAAAGTGCTCTGCAACAATGCTTGTGATGTGGCTGTGCCTGCTGACGGGGACGGTCAAGCAGCACGTGGCTGTGTGGGCTCATGGGGGGAAGGAAGGATCAAGCCTTCATTCCTGCGCTGGAGACAAAGGAGGTGGGAATGCATTTCCAATCACATTGTGGACCTGCGCCCAGCAGCGGGGAGTGACAACCCCACATTTTTTTTGTCAATTCGCGTAAAAGTGATGCCGTGTTTAAAGCACAGTTTTACGCTGCTGCCTGAGTGCCGTCTTGCTGCTCGTTTGACCCTACTAAAGCCAGGGTGTGACTTAGCTGTGCTGGTGGCTGAGGAATGGTTTTACAGCCACAGGCACGTTGGTGTCTCCGTGAGACTCAGCAGGTGAGGAAGGGTTTGCCGAGAAGGGCATCGCTGAGTGCCGCAAAGCCAGATCCTCGGTGGTGGTAAGGTCAGTAGTCTTACAGGAGCTGCTAGCAGCTGGCGCTCTGCCCCTGGCTACCAAGTGATGATCTGGTGTTGCCCAAGGCTGTGTGGCTACCTATGCCTGCTGCTGTGCTAAGTCGGAGAGAAATTAAACCAGCAGGAGGGCGGCTCAGCCTGGGACAACCAAGGAAACGGCAGCTCAGTACACGCCAGTTACCTGGGGATCCCGGGATGGGAGCGGAGGGAGTTTACTGCGGTGGCTTTCATGAGCTGATATATGATTTAGGCCCGGTGAATGCGTGAGCATTGGGCTGTAACCTTCCCCTGAGTTACCGAGAGGAAGCCTGTAGTACCAGCCGTGCTTGGCTCCCCGCTGTGCCTTCGTGATGTGGGCTGCGCTGGGGGCTCTCCGTGCTTAAGGTGCTATGAATCAGATCCAAACATAAGGTAATTTTCTTCTAATTCGCAGTCAGGCAATGGAATAGATCTATCTTCTGAGAATCAAAAGTATTAATAACTCCCTTAGATGCAGTTTGGAAGCAAGTGAATACCCCCACGTTTCGGTAAATTTTGAGAGCATTGTTTTACTGTATGGAGATGAACTCCATTAGCAGAACACATGAATTAAAACAAAAGCAGCTTATTTGCATTGTGATTAACCATTCCTGAGATGAGAAAGCTCATCTAGTTGTGAATATATGGCAACAAAGATTATAAATGGTGCAGTGGGGCTTATTCTTTGGTTTTTCATGTTTCTACAAAATGGCTTTCATACAGAAACATTTTCTTCTTACCTACAGCTGAAATTTGTCACCATGGTAACCTTCTGGATTTGGAGGGGCGGGGTGCTCTAGGCAAATATGTGGCCACAACCTCAGGAATTGTTATCCAAATTGGGCTTCATTTCTCCTCTCTTTCTTTAACGCCTATGAGGTTCTTACACACTGGGCAGCTGCTCATGTAGCCAGATCAGAGGGAGGCCACACGGAATTAAACTCTTCTTTTCTTTCTTTGCAAGGAGCAGCATTCGGGGCAATTGCCTCCCATATTCAACTGGTTCTATCCTTCCCCGGCTGCAGCTCCAAGCTGTTTCGGCTCTCCGGGAGCTGCTGGACCTGGCTCTCCTCCGGTGCCTGCAGCATCACCCGCTGTTGCTGGGGAAACACAGAAATCCTGAACTGGGGTTCCAGCAGCTCAGCATTGGAGAGTATTCTGTTAGTTTACTGGCTTCAATATACACATAGTTATATTTTGTTTTGTTTGACGTACATGTCTGAGAATGATTCGGGGCCTTAAACAGGTCGGTTTTTTGGTTGGTTTTTTGGGTTTTTTTTGTATTTTTGAAGGGGAAAAAACCTGGCATAAGCGCCCATTAAGACTTCTGAAAATAAAGTGATTAAAGCCTTAGAGAGCCCTCCCTCACAATATCATGTCAATGCAATATTATTTGAAGGCCATGCCACCATTTTGGTCATTTAACTTCTGATTTTTTTTTTTTCTTATTTAATGTGTCAAACTGCTTCCCACTGCTTGCCCATGTTCTCTTTCTGGGTTTTGGGTTGCAGGAAAAAGGAGGAGTTTATGATTAAGGCTCTGGACAAAGGCTGTGTAGGCTGACATTACTATCCGTGAACTACTGGCTCTGCCACTAACTCCTGAGGTAACCATAGCTGGGTCCTTGCATGTCTTTCTGCCTGAGGTCCTAGTCTGGGGACAACACAGTCTTTCTTCTCATCCTTTTGCTTTTTGTGGGGGCATACGTTGTGGCAAAGTGCTGGTGTCAGGGATGTTCATAATCTGGGCAGTAGTGCCTTGGTTTTGTCTGAAGCTTCTTGGTGTAGCTAATAAATAAATAGTAAATAAAAACGATTCCAGGGAGTGCAATAATAAGCAAAGCAGTGACCCTACCTGTTTGTTTGCTTTTTGAGAAGCTCCTAGCCCACCACAGGAGCTATCAGTAAATAAACCCTTGTCACCTGAGTACACCCACTTCTTTCTTCTCCCCGTGACTGACATTTACACCTTCTTTTCTCTCACCTGTATGGTGGGGTCAATCAAAAACATTCCTGCATATTAAGGCAGGGTGTGATTTCAAGTGTTGACTGGCCTGGGCCAGCTCTGGCTTGTGCCTATCTTTGCTCCTTGGTAGCTATCTGCTAGTCTGAAGTACTCCACCCTTAGCTGAGAAGAGCAAAACCACCTTGGATTCCTCCTGGGGAAAGAGCTTGTGCATCAGTAGTTACTCCAGGGAGCTGACCTGTGCTACAATCTCCCTCATAAGTAGATTTTTATTTTTTTTTTTTAAAAAACAACCAAGCAGCTGGTTTATACTTTCTGCTAAGGCCCCATCAATGCTTGGTTAGTGCATATATTTGAGTACACTGGAAGTACATCTGAATGTGGCTTCCTAATAGGGGGGAAGCCCCGAGGGGGGATTGCATACACCAGCAATTCCTTTCTGAATGGTTCTTAGCTTGTGTTTTGCCCCATGACCTGCCTGACATAGATGAAAAGGCTGTTGAAGAGATCTGTTGATGAACATCAGTTGGCTCCTTCTGAGCTGGCAAGGAATGTTCAGTGAGCAGTGGGGCTACTGCAAGGCCACCCTGAATGCAGCAGCGAGGCTATAACATTCGGTGGCACACGTACTGTTTGCTGCTGCCAGCACCTACCTGCTCTTCTCAAGGGTAAAACATTTCTCTTAGAGTTTGGCAAAAAGTTTAAAGGCCTCAGAGCCGTTGGCAGGCAAAGGAAAGCCTCCTTCAGGGCAGTCTGGGCACTAGGTCCACTTCTCGGCACCTAGCACACACGGCTGAGCTGACTGAATATGTAGGCACCCACCACACCGCTGTGCCAGTAGGGCCCGGGGGCAGAAAGCAGCATTTTGGGGACTTTACAAGGCAGAAGAATGTGGAGCGTGAAATAGCTGCATTCAGAGGTTGCCATCACCATCCCGCTTCCTTTACACCATGTTCTCCTCTCTCTGTCAGGGGCAACATGGCATGAAAGGGAAAAAGACATGGTGTGCTGCGACTGCAGTAAGCTCTCCGGTGTTTCCTACCCCCTTTCCCCTCTTTGGCTGTACGCTTCCCTCCTTTCATCTTGTTTTGTGTGGAGTGGTGGATCACCAACAGATTATTATTATTAGGAGAAGGACCTTGCCATTCAGACACTTATAGACACATCTCCCAGATTACCAATATCCCTTCCATCTGCAGAACTAGCTAGGGTGATTTGTAAGAATGTGGTTTTCCCGCCAGAGATTTTCAGAGACATCTTCCTATCAGGTGTATTACACAAAGCACAAAATGGCTCCCTCCAAAGGGAGCATCTCCCAATCAACTCCCCGAAAATATAAGGCAGGGAGGGAGGTGAAAAGTAATGATTTCCAAAGTTATCTGAACTTTTTTGCAAGTCACTTAAATTGTTTGCAGGCTCAGGCTGATATGGGGGATGAGCGGAGGTTGTGCTGGGTGCCTGTTGTGTTCAAATAAATTGATCCTCTCCCCAGAGCCCCATCTCTTGTGTGCAGGCAAATCATGTGTGTTTGCAGGAGACAGTATGCTTGTGTTTCTCCCACGACCCTGCTGGCTCATTAGTGTTATTTCTGGAGGTCTTGTTTCCACAGTAACAAGCAATTACCATTGTTCCTTGGACTGCCAAAGTTACCACCAGCAATGCAGAGGAAGATGCGTTATTCTCTATATTGGGATAAAATGCCTTCATATGTCTTGCTATTCATTGAATGCCAATCCTGACGCAGGTCCTGTGCAAATAGCACACTCCACCCCCTGCCAATGCTGCTTTTGCTGGTATTAAGATGTGCCAAATTCTGAAACGATCCAAAATGATCTTCTCAGGGCTGTGGCTACACTGGCAACAACAGGGTCAGGATTTCAGCAGCAGGATGAGTGTACCAATGGTAGCTCTGGTAGGAATATAAATAGAATAGCTTGGAGGCAGTTTTTTTTGCAGTTGTGCTTAGCCCTGTTCTAAGTAATGCTGGCTAGTGACGTCAATAAAATATCTCTGACTTTACCCTATAGCTTCTGCCAATACAGTGGTGAAGCTCCCACCTGGTGGTCTTATGCTAGCAGGATGCTGAAGTGTCCATACTGCACAATGCCTTCATCATCCCCAAGGGGTGACGCATGTGCCTCTGCTCCAACCATTTCTTCCATCAGCGGCTTCTTCTTTCCCTTTTATCTTTGCTTTGCACATAGACAGATTCAGCTAGAACGGGTCTTACACCCCATGGAACATATTCTGAATTTCACGTACATGTCAAAAGATTAGGCAGCTGGGAAGGTGGAGGAAGATGGGCTTTTGTAGATGAAAGAAGTGGGGTAGTGGGACGCTGGGGCAGCTGGATTAGGTTTCATGACTTGGAGAGTTTTTATGGCTTTCAGTGACTCCAGTTTTCAAGTGTGATTCCATATTCTAAAAAGCTCTGGGTCCACATTGTAATCTCTGAGCTCCTCTTAACAGTTTTCTTGTGAATGGGTGAATGTATGGATCTACATATACATACCCACATGCCCTAGTAACAGGTGTTGGAGGGAGAACATAGCCTCCAGCCTCCATAAACCAAAGCACAGGGGAGTGCAAGGAGTCTCACTTCAAGGTAGCTGAAACAAAGAGATCAAAAGAGGCATTTTAAAAATAGGAAGGAACGGCCTTTTGTGAAAGGTCTTGGAAACACCTGCACTAGAGATTTTTAAAACCTGGACTTACCAGAGAACGTAGAGGACAGTTTCATGTCAGGCCAGTATATGAGGATGACAATGAAGAGAAAGGGCGCTGCTTTGCCAGCTGCCAGGATCGTGCTGCTTTAACTGCCCTTGAGGAAATAAAACCCCAAAAGCAAATACACTGTCTTTTCTTGGCATGGAGAACGGGATAGGCAGAAAAAATAGGTGATAGGGTCCTTGGTTTTTTCTGCCTAAAGTCCCACCAAGCCTGTGAAATGAAGGTGGAGGAGGGGGTTAAACACAGGTGGAAAGAACGTGCCTGTATATCAGGTATCTGTTCTAGAGGCCAGGCCTAATTTTTAAATGTCTCTCAATTAGTAGGGATTGAAGTGTTAGTAACTCCTTCAGCTTTCTTGGGGGCTGACCACAGAGTGAAGGCAGCACGCTGGAGAAAGGTTGAGAAGATATCCTTGGGCGTGGGAGAGAAGTCCTACTTAATCCACTAAGTTTCTCTTCTCCTTTTTTGTGTGGCATCCTCCTAAAGCCTTGGATTTTAGTGCGGGCTGTATGATGGGGGAAAAAACAAAAGATAATCTTATTTTCCACATGTAAACCGGAATCTAGCGTTTGAGTTGATGGCACACGAGGCTTGGGTGGTTCATAACGAGCTGAGACTCGTTTTTGTATTGTAAGGAAAATATTCCCATCTCGAACATAACCCAAGCCTTTGCTCCTTATCTGTAAGCTTCAGGGCACCCACTAGCATCCCACATTTTCAGCCGGGGTGGTGTGCCGAGCTTGCCAGCAGACACTAGGTGGAAGCCTTGGGCTGCGGTTTCATTGCAGTTGCTGAAGGCAGAAAGAGCAGAGGATTTGTGCCTTCAGAAGGGATAGCTTTTTTCTTTTCTTGCTGCTCTCACATGCTAGAAAGGAAAGTCCACGCTCTCCAGGTGCAGAATGGGATGAGCGGAGGAATGGCGGAGAAGTGTCTGTCCCATCTCAGGTCCTCTCTGCAGTAGGATTTTGTGAGCGGGGCTGTGGTGGGAGCGTTGAAGCCTTCCTAGTTCTTGTGTGTGGTTGGGTTGCAAGACTGATTTAATTGATCCTGATTTCTTTCATCCTCATTTATATATCCTGATGGAGATAATTTTGAGATTCCCATGAATGCGTATAAAAAGTGTTAAAATTGAGATGAAAGTGAGTGCTGATGAACTGATTTATCTGGCAACAAATGCTGGTAGACCCAGCTAAGATGAAGTGCATGCTGTATTTATGACGATTGCTTTTGACAAGGCCTCCAATCTTAAAACTATTCCAAATAGGGAGATTTAGAGTTAGTACAAAGAATGAATCACAGGTTAAGTGAGAGCCAGATGAAACTTGAACTGCTCATTTTGAGAGAAATTTCAAAGTTTATTATTTCAAAGCTTCTTGCTACTCTTAGTGAAAAAAATCCTATTTTCAGTGTATTCTTAAGAACTGAAAATTATGAACATTTCAGTTAGATACTTTTAGAAAAGCAGCTGATGTTTTGTTTTGAAAATTAGTTAAGTTTTGGTACCATTTCACATGTCAGTTGTAATGCAGAGTTAGGTTATGCCACATCAAGTCTCATATGAGGGCATGTTATGCAGCCCTACCAGTAACATAGCATGCCATGAATATCGTAATTAAATATTCTGTTATATAATTTAGTACAGGCGATATTTTATTTTCAAAACAAGTGATTTTTCTACCAAGTAATGAGTTTTCTATCAAAAGTGGTATGAGCTTTATTAGTCTGTGCTGAGTGAAACAATTTAAGTTTTTACACTCAGAAGAAGAAATGTGCTGGGTAGTAGTTAGGGACCAATTGTTTTTAATATCCTAGAAACCTGATTCCAGGCTAATGACAGGATATTGAACACATCAGTGTCTCTCATTATTAACCGAAGAATGTAAAAACAATGCAAGCAGTAGAATATGATAAGAAAAGATAAGGTTGCTTTCAAAATGAGTATTTTAATTTGAAAGAAAATCTAGCATTTTTTTCCCCAAGGCAAACTTTCCAATACAGAAAGTGTTGTTCGAGCCTCCTTTTCCATAGGGATTTTTCATTTGTACTTATGTTTTTGTGAAGAATGTTGATTTTATCAAAAATAGTATTTTCTGGTTGAAGACTGTTTCAATTAAAATTTCCTCACTAGTGTGAGTTGTTATGACACTCTCCTCCTCCACCCTCTGAGCTGTGGTAAAAGGGTGAGTGAAGTTATTGATTTATCTTTCCTTATTTTTTTTTTTTTAGTGCAATGACTTCGAGAGCTCCATGGCTGTTCTGCAGACAGATGCACAATTGTGAAACATCAATATGGACTGCAAATCTCTACTGTCAGTCAGCTCCTCTTCCCCTCTGCATAACGTAATCCCTATCTCCACAATGCCTGCGCAGATACACATTTGCAAAGATGTTTTTCTGGAGATAGCGTGCATAGCAAGCCCTCCTTTACTTGTTCTCATCTCTAGCAACATTATATGGAGTTTCAGTTCACAGTTCACTGTGTTCTCCCTCCTACCACTGAAATGCAGCCAAGTCCGAGCTGCAGCTATTAGGCGTCACACAAGCAACACCACAAAACAGATTGTGGAAAGTGAAGGAATTCAGAAAAAAGCAACAAACTGAGTGAGGACTTCAAGGGTTGTCTGGGAAGCGATACCGAAGAATTGTAGGGAATGAGCAGTCGTTGATTGATAGTGATGCAGAATAGCCATCACCTTGATATTCAGGTGATACCAGCAAGCAAGGGAGAGCTTCTGAGGGTGGCACAAAGAGGTGTCACTAGGAGCAGTTGGGTTTCAGCTGGGGAGACGAGCCGCTCAGCTTCCCTAACCACTGAGTTTTGTCAGATTGTCAGAGTCCCAAGGACAGGGCTGCAGGCAGCATTGTTTGAGGCTTTTAAAACTGGTCAAAGTTTCAAGACAGGGCAAGCCAGTATTGGGACAGGTGAATAAAACCAGATGGAGCAAATAGCCATACCTATCCCCACTTCGTATGAGTTTGAGAAAACAGTTGGGAGAAAGATAAAAGGATCTGAAGGAACCTCATGTACAAAGTTAGAAGGAGTGTGAGCTGGCATCACAAGAGCTGGGACACGCAAGGGAAAGGCTTTCAAAGACAGCGCTATTTGACAACACAATGACCTTAGGGTAGGAAAGGAGGACAAAGGGGAAGATGTGCAATGAATCAGAAGAAAGGAGAAATGTGTGTGAATGTATGTAGCTCTCTCCGTATGTGTGTGTGGCACAACAGGAATCTCATTCAGCTTGGAAGAAGGATTGTAGGTGTCCGCACCTCGGTTTGCTCAGACTAGTGGCTGGAAGAGGGCACTTTGGCACAAAATCTGCACATGAATTCTTGCTGCTTTAGGTAAAGTGATGAGGGGGAAAGGTTGCCAGACACTGTCACTGAGCATTCAACAGACAAACAAGAAGCAACTGCAAAAGTCTGTTCACAACTCAAGTTGCATAGCAACACTAAATTGTCAGCTTGCTGCTACGCCAGTCCCTTACATTGTACCCATTATTAGAGCCCTTTTTAGGAATCATGCAGTATGATGTTACTAGCCCGCTCCCAAGCTGGTTGTTTGACCTTTGTCTCTTGCTGAACGATGCTATGTAATTTGCTGCAAAGGTGTCTCGAAAAGTCCTTGAGGATCCATCAATGTAGGCCTCAGGGAGAAAAAGATGTGCCTGTGCAGGATGGGGCAGGACAGACAGATCAGGGAGCAGCAATATCCTCAAAGAGCTCTAGTATCTGACAAACTCAGCAGGATGTATGTTAGCGCGTCGCTTCTCCAAACTGAGTCTTTGTTGATCCAATTGAAAGGCTATTTTGAGGGGTGAGCCACAGTTGCTCATAAGACGTGTGTTTCAAACTCTTCCAGTGCACACGTGCCTTGTGGTTGGATCACTCCTATGGACCATTGCTGCTGTGAAACCCTAACTTCCAGCCAGCTGTTTCCTGCTTTTTAGCATAAGCTAAGCACCTTGTGAGCTGTCTCCTGGCGGAGATGCTGAAGCACAAAAGCAATCACAGCATCATCATCCTGTGATGTTTCAGACACTGCCAGTATCTGAAACAATACCTAGAAGTCTGCTTGTCTTGCGGGATATTGCTAGTGTCCTGCATAATTTCTTTCCTGGATGTCTTGCATAACACAGCATCCTCCTTCCTGTTTCATTTTAATGCTGCTTTTGCTGGCACAAGATCCTGAAATGCCCCTGCCATCGCTTTGCAGCTAAGGCAACCAGGGTCACTGGATACCAAGGTGTAGCTGGAATTTTAAGGATGCGAATAAATGGAATGAACTCCTTTACTACAATCGTCAGACTGACACAGACTTAGGACACCAGGTAGAGTGGAAATTAGCTTACAGACCTTTTGTACTGGGTGATGGGCGCAGTGGGCCTGCTTAAGCAAGTAATTCTCAGTGATGTATCTCCTTTCCAAAGAGTGCCTCGCTGTAAACTATGCTGTCTTTTTCAAGATCACCACTGCAAGTTATGAACGAGCCAACAGACCTCAGAAGGACAAGATAGACTGCTTGTCCCCTCTGTATAAAGGAATTATTCTGCTTCATTAAAACAACTGATGAGAAAACAAACAGCCTCAAGATTCTCTTCCTCTATGTTTCTGTGCCCAGAACCCAGAGCACACAAATGGCGTAACACCCATAATAGGTGCTACAAGCCACTCTTGCTTGATATTGAGGGGAATCAGGCTTGGACAAGGTCTAACACAGCAGGTGATAAACATCCATGCATGATGTTGCTAAAAGAGATCTGATGGCCATGGAGTTATCCTTGACAAAGGAACAGCAGTCCTTAGAAAGAAGGAGCAAAAGGTGTCCATCTGACTTTCACCTTTCTTCCCTTGAGTATCTCCCATGAACAAGAACTGCTGGATGGGACACTCCAAAGAGCTTATTTCTCTCTCCAGGAGCCTCTCTGTGTCTGTGTTTTAGTTTTATTTTGCTTCCCCCTGAGACTGAGGGATTTGAGGTCATTAGAGAGCGGGTGTTGGAATGGTCACTGCTACCCACCAGCTTTGTAGCTCAGTCAGCCTGAGGACCACTATCCGGAGGTATTTATCCAAGAGCTCTGCAGAACAAACAGACTTTGATGCCTTGTAGCTGCTCTACACGTGTTTGTTGACAGCCCTGGAAGGAGTCACTCCTGAGTTTTAGGCTGTGTCACTCAGATTGAAGAGTTTTGTATCACCTTGCTGCCATGGACTATATGGAGGTGCAGATACAAAGCCTGTTCCATGGGGCTGGTTCGCAGCTCATAATTGTTATGGCTTTCTCTTTTTTTAACTTGGTCCTCTAGTTTATGGTGGAAAAAGAGCTGAGGGTCCCCACTGATGAGTGGAAGACTCTTTTGTCAGGCCTTATGCTATGGTCAGACCGCTTTAAGATTTCTCTCCGTGTTTCTCTATCAGTCTCAGTCTGTATGTGTTACTAAGTACCACCTTTGCAGCGCCTCAGCTTTATTTGACAATCTGAGTTTCCTATGACCTTTTGAGGATAATGTCTGCAGGTTAAAATGTGCTGAATAAGGGCAAATGAGAAATGCAAAAGAAGTGAAAATAGGCGGGTTTTAAAGAAGATCGTCTTCTGTCAGGATTGTTTGCATGTGTGCTCATTTCTCATAAACATTCAAAGGCTCAGGTTTCTTGTTGCTACTATACATGGAAAACAAATGTCAAGGCTGCACGTGACTACTTGCCATAAATTAATATTAAATGTGCGCACACACTTCATCTGGAAGTGCTTGTACACTCCTCTTGTCAGAAAGCAGAATAAATAATGATCAGTATCACCACCTAGAGCTGGTGATTTCCACCTGTATATACAAAAATGCTCTACAAGGAAGGTCAGGATCATAGCCTCCAGTTTTGCAAATGGGACACAGCTCCTCAGTCAAGTCACTTGTCTGGTAGTCACAGAGCTTCCACCTCTCTATCTAACCTGCAGAGGCAAGCGAGGATGCACATCTGATTACTTTCTCTTCCATCCTCGACTGCCCCTTCCAAGAGGAGTCACTCACCCTTTCATTTACTGCTCAGGGCAGGAGGTTATCCACCACCACCCAGTGCAGGCTGCCCTCCATCCTGGCCACTCGGGTGTGCTTACTGGCATGTATTTTCCCTCTGTCTCTCTCCCTCCTTGTCTTGCAGGCATGCCTTGCTGCTTCCCTTTGGGTCACCCCTGCTTCTGCCTTAGGTGCCCCTCACTGCAAAGGACCTCTTCTCCCCAGCATCTCTTCTGGGCTGGCCAGGGGCCTCCTGCAGCAAGTTCCCTTGCAGAGCAGGCCTGACTGTGTGCTTGGGTATTCATAGAATCATAGAATCATAGAATCATAGAATCATAGAATGTTTAGGGTTGGAAGGGACCACTAGTGGTCATCTAGTCCAACCCCCCTGCAGTGAGCAGGGACACTGCTAACTAGATCAGATTGCTCAGAGCCCCATCCAACCTGGCCTTGAATGTTTCCAGGGATGGGGCCTCCACTACCTCTCTGGGCAACCTGTTCCAGTGTTTCACCACCCTCATTGTAGGAATTCCTCCCATACTGGTTGGTAACACTAGTTTTAAAATATGCAGGCATGCCTTGCTGCTTCCCTTTGGGTCACCCCTGCTTCTGCCTTAGGTGCCCCTCACTGCAAAGGACCTCTTCTCCCCAGCATCTCTTCTGGGCTGGCCAGGGGCCTCCTGCAGCAAGTTCCCTTGCAGAGCAGGTCTGACTGTGTGCTTGGGTATTCTGTACCTCTCCTACCGTCCTTGTCCTTTTCTCAGGGACCTCTCATCTTCCAGGGCTGTCAGAGGAAGATTTGTGGTTCTGAGTCCTCCCTCTGCTTTCTTGTGTGGGTTTCCATCCTGACAGTCCCCCAGACTGTGCAGAGATGCAGGATGCAGGAGGGTTATAAGGTGAGCGTGTTGTGTCCTGCCAGGGCAGATTCTGATAACAGGTTTTACAAGGTTCCCCGGGAGGATGGGCTTGGTAATGGCTTCAGGAAATGAAATTTAGTCAGAAGGGACTTGATCAAAGTGTCTAAAAGTAACATGGATCAGAAGAGGTCTGTCGGGAACACCTTTTCTTTGTGTCTTTCCAGAAACTAACAAAGGGCCATTCAGGGAAAAATTGGCAAATGCAGTACTTGAGTACTTCACACAGTGGTAATTAAACCACGAGGCATGTTGCCACTGGGTGTTCTGGAGGCCACAAACTAAAGAGAAAAACCTCAGTGGCTCTATGGAGTGAGCCAGTTTCCAAATTCCTAGGAATTAAAATGTTTCTTGAGCCTCCTACAACTTTCTTTTCAGGGCTCCGAGGGCATCACCAGCCCTGACTGTCCCTGCCCAGCATCTCCTGGGGCTCCTTCCACCCTGTCTGGGTGCCAGGACCCCATTTCAGCCTGCCAGGACCATCATCCCCTGCCCCAGCGATGCCGCAGCAGGGCTGCTCTCCGGCTCCCCTCAGCCCTGCCCTGCCCGGCCATGGGCCCCACTGCACCGGGGACATTCCCAATGCCCAGGGCTGGGGCTGCTCCCAGTGCCCCCCAGTTACCCTGCTCCCTGGCTGAAGTGATGGGATATCCCTGGGGACCCCCCAGCCCTGCTGGTGCCCTGACACTTCTTACACTGCTTGGTGTGGGCACTGCTAGACGCTGTCAGCTGCGTCCTGCTCCATTGGTGTGGCTTCTCTTAAGCCCTGTACAGTCTATACCATCACATGCCATAGCCAATAACATTTTTAAAGTGGATGATTACCCTCCCAATATACTGCTTTTATCTACAGCAAGAGTGTTAATGCCTGCCAGGATACAGAGCTGGTTGCAGAGACTGCGAATGTGATGCTTGGACTAGTAAGTCATTTTACCAATGCACTTCCTCTTAAAAGTGATCATTGTTAGAAATCATTGATATTTTCCTTGTCCTCTTAGTCTGACAATATCACAGCTCCAAAATGGGAAGCCTTGCTGTGTGAGCAGAGATACGTAGATCAATATCCCTCCTCATGGCAGCAAATGAAAATGAGTGGTACAAAGGTAGGCTTCCACAACCCTGTTAGCAGGAACAGTTTGGAGACAAGCATCAAATGTCATGGCAGTTGAAATGAAAAAAGTGAATGTAGATGTTTATGACATCAATCTGCCTTGGTTTGGAGTTTAAAGATTATTATTTTGAGGATAATTGCAACACTTTGTTATAAAATTCCTAGAATTTCTGGGGAAAGGGAGGGGAATGAAGCTAAAAATATCAGTTGAAATTGCTGTATCTCAGAGTGTTTGGGTACATCCATTTCAGAGAGGCAGGTAGTCAGTCAGAAGAGACTAAGGGACCCGTGCTTTTGTGAATGCACGCTCCTATGCATACTAAAACTGCGGGCTACAATATCTTTGCTCTAGATTTACCAGCAGATGTATTGCAGCTCAACAACCGAAGTCCCCAATACCAAAATCCATTAACTAAAGTATAGCCTTGGTACAGCCCAGGTAAATTTGGATCTGGGTCTTCCATTGATGAGATATTTGAGCAAAACCTCTTGCATCCATTGTGAGGATTTTCTTGCACAATGCAGGACAGAGAGATCACGGGCAGACTCAACTTTTTTTAAAGAAAGGAAATAACTTTTCAGTCCAAAGAGTTAAAAACCCATTGGTGTGCTGACACCCATCACTTTGTTGCGTTGGGCGGTGGGAGGGGAGAGGGTTTTTTCCCCCAAGTATGGAAAAGCCTTCTCGCTTTCCAGTTTTGATGCCAAGGTCAAATTCACAGCCCAGCTGCACAGGGGGATGGCTGGGCCGCCTTGCTTGCAATCTGCTTCATGGTCTTGGCAAATATGGGACCTGACTGTGCATCAAGTCCGAGGAATCCCATAGGAAGCCTCTGCAGCGAGGATTTAACTTGCGATTGAAAGCAAGACACGGTGGCATCCATGTTAACCTCTTCTCTGCAGAACCCAAGAAGGTCCCCTAACTCTCTCCTCCCCAAACCCCCACCACTTTTTCCTCTTCCCTTGATTTTTCAGCTAAAAATAGGGTGACAGAGGGACTGTGGGGTAAGCAGCTGGAGTAGAGCGGAGCCAGTTGCCATAGAAACCAATGAGCCACTTTGCAGCACTCGCCTTCCTCCTTTGCCTGCGGAATATTTTCCCTCTTGTTCGTGGAAGGGCAGCGTGGGGGGAGCCGGAGGAGCCTCCACAGGCAGCCAGGGCCCAGCTCCCTGCCCCATGGCCACCCGGCTCCTGCGGGATCTGCCTGCCAGCTGAGGGGGGGGGAGAGGGAGGGTGGGCGTCCGGTGGACGGAGGGTTTGGGCATCGGTGCTGGGACATGTGCTGGGAGTCTCCCTCTCACCTTGGCATCTTGCTCACCTCTCCTGCTAGATGGTGCTTGGATGGTGCCCCAAATATTCAAAGAGGGCTCTGCAGGCCACTGGTGCCCTGCCCTGTCTCTAAAGATGGCAAATAGCAGCAAAAGCAGGGTCTTACGCATTTAACCATGTGCTGTAGTACACCCCAGGCTTGAGTAGCCAAGACAGTAGTTTGGAGGATTGGAAGTGGGGAGTGTTCCTCTCCTCTCAGGACTTACTTCCACCATGAAAAATTAACATTTGTGTGATTATTTAAAATAGATATCCAACCTACTTTTGGGTTGCATGGGGCTAAAATGGCTTTCATTTCACTGCATATACATTTCTCAGTGGGGGAAACCTATTTCCTTGAAAGATCTGACGCTGTAAATGGGATACCTGAAACAGATTAAACTGTAATTTGGTTATACCTGATACCGGTTTGCAGTGCTTGATAGTCAGTCTGCTTTTTCTTTTTTTTTTTGCTTCCTGAGACTGAAGACACATACATTGTTAGGTAGCACATACTTCACTAAGTTTATTTTTAAACTTAGAAAATATTATCACTGGCAAAAAAGTACTAGATTGGCAGCTCTTGGAGAATGAAATATTCTCTTCAGCCCTGGAGTGACAGAGCCAGTTTTGGTAAGACCTTCCCACACTGCTCCTCATCCGTGCACTGCAAACGTGGCTTTCTCGTAAGCTGAAGTCGTATGAAAAAACCCCAGCTGCTCACACCTGGATGCAAGCCCCAGGTGTCTGCTTGCAGGTGCTATTTTCTTTCTCATGCTGTGCTATGTGGAAATAGTAGCGGCAAAGCGACGTGCATTAATGGGTGCTGCAAGCACAGTGAAGCTGTAAGGAATTTGCCAGCAGAACCATACCTGGTAAAGCTTGCTGGTCTAGTGCTTCTCCTTCAGGCTGCAGGTTGCCAGCATTACTGAAACCCAGAAGAGAAAGTCTATTGGCTAGAAATCATGGTAGGTAAAATTGAAAGCAGTTGGTAGAAATTGAGGCTGGATAGTTTTCCTCTTGGAGGTCTGAAACTGGGGGTTTTGTGTTTGATTTCTCCCCTTAACGTGAACAGAGGGCTGAAAGATAATAAATGGCATCACACAGCAGTGTGTGTAGGAAAGGGTAAATGTTAACTAATGAATCCTTATAACATACCTGCAAAGTCAAATGTATCATTTAACTTCTGCTCATCAGAGAAGGACAGGCAAGACGTGTGACAGAGTTAGGAGTGGATCAAAGCCATACCTGGACAGATCTGAAGACCTCCTTCACTAAGATGTGGTCTGGCTACCCCAAGGATGCCATTTTTCAGCTTCTTGGAAGAGGTCAGTGGAAAGTCCAGCTTCGACTCTTGATGCTGACTCTTAATATTGCTCATCTGCACTGCATCGCTGACACCAGCGGGGCACACCTCTGCTCTGAAGAGCTGTGTGAGCATATGTGAAGCCAGGTGGGTCCACTTTGGAGTTGTACAGACTGTAATAGGGAGCACGGCAGAAATACAGACAGGGTCTGGTGTTGTCCTCATTGGCACAGCAGTCTTTTTGCAGCCCTTGCCGTCAAAACGACGCAAAACAACCTTCAGTTTTGTTAATGTGTCACATCAGGGCCATTCGTTTAGTCATCTGTGCTTTCTTCTCTCTCCTCATTTCTGCACAGGGTCCTGTGCAGTGCAGTCATCTCATTAACTTCTTTCCAGCATTTAACTGAGACTGCAGTGCAAAATTTGGATCTTTATTAAAAAATGTCCCTAGATATAGGCAGCTTGATCCAGGTTTGGTGGTGGCCCATTTCTCGGTGAAATGTGTAACAGCAGCCAAGTGTCTTCTCTTGTATATTATTATGTTTCTTAATTTCATGGTGTGTTTTCTTTGTTTGTTGTGGTAGCCTGAAGTCATGCATCAAAACTCTTACTGTATTCATGAAAACATACCAAAGGCGAGCTTCACTGGCTAATTAAATCTTCTCTGTTGCACACTGGCATGACAAATATAGATTTAAAACAAACGTAATTTGCTATTATAGAGCTGCTCCTATTCTATTCACCTGATGTTATCAGAAGGGTCTGGCCCAGGAGGCAGGATGTGCTGAATGCGATGCAGGAGGTTGGAGGAGCAAAAATCTGGGGCAGGTGGGTACAAAAATAAAGGGGTCTTTGTACACAGAGGAATTCCTGTATGCCAGTAGAAAGAGATAAAGGTTACAAAGCAAATACTTCCATCAGCAAGATCAGAAGCTGCATGTCTTCTGTTCTCTTTAGGAGTCATTCAGAGCTGCAGCTTGTTGGCTGCAGAAAGCAAATGAGATTTGGGATGAGAAGAACTGAACCCTACAGCAACAGCTTGTGGTGGAGGGGAACAGAGAACTGTCGAGCACACTGAGCGTCAACAACAGATGGGTTTTTGTGCAAAACATGGTACCACAGTTAGACTGGGAAGGAAAAATGACGGCTTTCCATCTCGGCCTCAGAGCATTCAGGAGGAATAGATGTGTTCTTGATGGTTTGAATGGAAAGCTGGGGATCGGCTAGTGTCTCCTTCCTCTTCTCCCTCCTTCCTAAAGAAACCTTTTCACTTTTTCTCTAATTCCCCTAGGACCTTCATCCATGCAGAAAATCCTACCTCCAGCCTCCAAGTGACTGAGATTTTGGCAGCCTCCAGCCTCTAATGCTACTCACTACTGCCAGTTTAGCTGATCTGAGTTTGATGCCCTTTTCTTCAAGTCCACAAACTGGCGTCCACAAACTCCTGTCTAGAAGCATCAGTGAAGAACATATGCCAGCAGATGGGGTGTGCTGAGTAAGCAGAAGAGAGAAGAAGTGATTGGGGAAGAACTGGCCAGGCTGGATTCTTTGCAGGAACCAGGTCTGAGATGGTCTTGCCACCCAGCTACTAGAAACAAAACTTGCATTTTTCCTTTGACTGGGTCTTAATGCTGCTGGAAAACTCCCTACCTTCAACAGCATGTGCAATTTGTAGAGGAATTCTAAAAAAAAAAAAAAAACCAAAAAAAAGTATTTACATATGAAATGATAATGCTCTGGTTAATATTGTGTCCTTTTCATTAACAATACTGAGGTTGCATTGAATTTGTTTTGCATAGCACTTCCGTTTTCAACATGGAATGAGTTTTTGCACTGGCTGCAGTTCACTGTTGAACCAGCTGACAGGGAAGTCAATGAGAGAAGTGATAATAACTTGGGGTTTGGTAAATCAGCCACTGTCTGTACCGGGGCTAAGGAACCCCAGGTTCATTTAGCTTTTAGCTGTTTTCTCCATTAAGATGAACCTAATAGAGATGGGTTTTGTTTTGTTTTGTTTTGGTTTTAATTAGCATTAGATGCCAGTAAGGAAAAGGAAAGGTTTTATGCTTTTCTCCCAACTGCTGAAATGCCACAGAGCTGGCTCAGGCATAAAACCTCCCTGGAAGAGAATGGGAGAGGATGCTTCCATGCTGGCCATGGATTCAGGAGGACAGTGTGGCATCAGATTTTATCTGTTTGGTCTTTTAAGGTTTCTTTACAACCTTAAAGTAGAATGTTATTCCCTGAAGAATGTAGTCCTGTGGTTTAAGACGAAATACTCTGGCATAAAATGTATTCCACAGGAAATTCTGCTGCTGTGGAAAATGTGGGGCCGCGCCAGAAACTCTCCCACCCGGGAGAGAAACTGAATCCCAGAAAAGTGAATTGACTCCACGGTATTAAACACTAGGGGAATGGGTTCAACTCTGTTGCCCTTTTCGGTGAGATTGCAGCTGACAGTTCAGGCAGGAGGATATGTGCAGTGAGTAACGTGAAGTGGGATAATGCATGCAGAACACTGTGTGCTGGAAGACTTACATACGGCTGTTGCTCAAAATAGTGTCTTCAGACATAGACGGTGGAGTATGTGCATAATGGCTCTTTGCTGAAGTTTTTGTAATGTATAATCTTTGATGGGAGGTAGAGGCTTTGCTTCTCCACAAAACTGTGTCTGCTGCTGCAGACTGCTGGGCATGTCCCATGCATAATGTCCTGGTGTTACTGCATGTGTGCATTGCTAGTGCCTAGGTAGACTTCTGAAATTATGATGATTTTTCCTTCATTGTGATCTGGTGTAATGACAACTCCTCACCGAAGTGTTAATCTCAGCTACTCGTACTTCAGTGCAAAAAGATCTGATGAATTATTTGTTTAAAGGCAGCAAATAATACACTTTATTCCCTCTCTTCTTCCTTCTCCTTTTCAGGTAACTCAGGCTTAACATCTTTGCAGTTTTTTCCTGAGGCTTGCCAGAATACTTCATCACTGGGACGAGACACAGGTATCTGCAGTCATGCTTCAGAACCAAAGGGACTGTTTGGGACTTTGTTCACTGTGCAAGCAAAACAAAGGCTGGGTGCTTTCTGTTCTCTTTTCTAGGCTGTTAACTCTGGGTTTCGTTCCCCGTCAGTGCTAACAGAAAACGAGTGAACTTAAAATATGGCTCCTGATAAGGGAAGTTTAGAATGAGAGCCCTTTCTCAAATTTACTTACCGCAAACCATTCAGAGCCTCCTAGACCACTCTCCGTGCTCTACGGTGCTTTGGATGGTGACAGAAAGACACTGAGTAAACCTAAGATATTATTATTAGCTCCGTCCTGTGTTCAAGCTGGCTGATAACAGCAACTGTCCTCTCCTTTCATTGATGTACTTGTGAGATCCGTCAATCAGGGCTGTGTCAGCAGCACAAGAGGGGGAGGGTGCAAGTGTGTTTATTTTTACTGTCAATTGTATTTGCTAATGAGAGAGGAGTCCATTACTAGAGAGGGAGCCCGTGCGAGTTGGCGACTGAGTCAACTCGTTATCAAGTGATGGCTCTAATGCCAAGTATTGCTTGGGAGAACTGAAAATCATCGTTCCCCCACACCCAGCTCCCCTCTGTCTCACCTCTCACATTCGCTCCTGATATTAACTGGAGATCACAGCTGCTGGGAAACTGGCAGATACAATTTTACAAATGGATGTTTTCTGATGTCAACAATTCCTCCTCCCCTCCCCAAGCATCTGACATTTCTCGACCAAACGGACAGATGATAAAGCAAAACTGGGATTATTTCTTTATGTTCATAATAATAATGACTTATTTTCAAAGTGCTTTTGCCCGGTAAGGAGGGGGGATAGAATAGTGTTTATCCAGCTTGCATTCTCCAATCTCATCTGCCGTTTTTTCTGCCCGGCAGCATCCTCCTTTTTCCACTTGATCTCTTCCCCTTTCTTCTTCCTTTTTACCACTTCTGGACCCCTGCGCATCATGTTGCTTCGCTGATGGCCCCCTCACCTGAGATCAGATATGGTCCTAGTCCACTTTGGCTTTACAAACCGCCTCTCCTTGTTTTCTAGTCTCTCTTCCTGAATTGAACTGTTTCCTGACCCAGCCTGCTCCCCACGGGGTATCTGGCAAGTTTCTTATTACCTGGGGAGACACACTTCATCCCCACTGGAAACAACAGCCTGTAGTAGCTGCCTGCGGTGTGAGCAATATTACCGCTACCTGTGAATGCTGAAGAGAAACGGCAGACTCCCATGCCGAGAGCTCTCCGAGCCGTCTGCCTCACTGCTGCTTAAAGCAGACGAAGCCTCATTTTGCATGAGGCAGGACATCATAGCCCTAAAAAAGGAGGAAATCACGACACACTCCAAAGCTTTGGGAAGAATTCGGGGCCATCTGGCAGACAGCATCTTCAGCTACAGTCTCTCAGGGAGGTGCTCATCCAGAGCTGTCTCCGGTGGCAGAGCGCTGTCTGCAGAGCCACCAACACAGCTCCTGCTTCGTCTCCTTGTGCTGCTCATCCCACTGCTGGCCAAATCTAGGCTGGGCTCTTTCTGTGCAGACAAACCCTGAAGTGGTGTCATTACAGGTAGGGTAATGTGTGTGACCTGCACATGCCAGTTGACTCAATTCTACCTCCAGAAAAGCCCTTATTTTTACTTCAGATCCTCTTTGTCCATTGCAACACCCTTCTCCAGGTTTGCTCGCCCCTTCTCTCCAACGGAGCAATTCCCATTTTTGCATGCTCTCCTTATTTCACACCCTTTCCTGGCCTTGCCTAGCCTGCCCACCTGGCAGGGCCGTTTGGAAAAGGTCCCCACGTCACCTCATGCTGCTGCTCTGTGGTTTGGGCCTGTGCTGCCTTACATCTCTGGCCAGGTCATGGCCCCCAGCTGTGACCCTTGTTTCGCAGAGCAGATGGCTACTTTTTTTTTGTGGATTCTGAAAAAGACTGGAAAACCTTGGGTTTTAACCTGGGAGAAAGGAAAGTGGACCTTCTGTCAGCAGACAGTGGAAGGAGCAGATGTTCTGTGCCATGCTCCTCCCTTGCCACCTTTGGGGAAAATAGGTTGACTTCGTTTTGCTCCACTCACTTCTAGCATTGTATAGTACCAGGCTTGGAAAAGAGAAAAAGGGAGACTCCAAACTCTTTAC
>NW_009258549.1:5525764-5537649 GCF_000687185.1 Egretta garzetta
GAAGCATGGATGGTTGAGCGCTTCTGTGGTTGTGTTGTTTTACCTCATCCTATTCCACCATGTTTCACTGCAACCCACGTGGTAGGCGTAGGAGAACAAAGAAGAATCTCAGCAGAGGTGTGCCAAGGAGTAAGGGGGAGAAGGGGGAAGTAATGCCTATAAACTGGGGCAATGGTGGGAGAGGTTGGGCTGAGAAGTGAATAATTGACTACTGGTCTTGCAGATGGGGAGATGCGTGGGGGGGATGGGTTGTGGAAACCACTGACATTTGTGGGGAGGAGCTGGATTTTCTGGATCGCTGAGTGTCCAGATAGAGTCACTGCAGAGATGATCCAAAGTCGCCATCTGCTTTTGGGGATGCTGGTGACTCTGTGAATGTTACATGCTGGGGAGCTGGGAATAGGGTCTTCCAAAGGCAGTTCAAGCACAGCGGCATTTCCAGAAGAAAAAAATATGAAGACCTTGCAATGACTTTTCTGGAGTCCAGCTCCTGTTTTTTTTTTTTCCCACTCTGTGCGGCTGGCTGTATTGGACTTACATTCCTAAACCTCTTCGCACTATTAATCCTCAAAACACCCCACTTGTGAGATCCACCCCCCCAGTACAAATGGAAAAGCTGTCAGAGAAGATTAAGGGACTTGCCCTTAAACCCAGGGTGAGGCAAGTTTCTGATTCAGGTTCCTTGCTCTTGTCTGTTATATTTGCTAGGCTATAGCCTGCTTCCCCTCCTTTCCTTCATGTGGATCACCTTGCTTTCTTCTACTTATCTACCACAGTTAGTGTGAAACCCTCCTCTAGTGTTCATTTAGCCATATAAGAACAGCTTTCCTGCTTTTCTGCCTCAACTAATCGCTTTTTAAAACATTTCAGCTGAAAGTGCATCTTCATAGCCTACGCTCTTGAATTTTTCTCTTCCTCTGCAATTATTTACCCCTCGAAAGTGGTTTTATTTAGCTACAGTATGTACATTAAATATGAAAATGTAGCTGGCTTTTTTAGAGTACTTATTATTGGATGGTATCAGATTGCATGATGAACATGAAATAAATACGTCTTGATAAGTAGGTAGGCAGTGTAAAAGCCAAGGGTCACTTCAGTATCTCTCACAAGCATCCGGCTCTAGGTGCCACAGCCTTTGAGGGTATAGGCTGCGGAATAAAGATGGGCTGTAATTTGCAGATGGATGTTTTCAGGCCTTTGTCTTTATTGTGTTGTTTCTTTAGCTCCTGTATGTCTTACCCTTTGCCGCCAGCAGAATTTATGGCACAGCCCAGAAGGTAGGTTGGGGAGGCAGTAAGAGGACTTATGTCCTGCAGAGGGGATTAAAAAGCAATGTTTTGTACTTCCCTGGGTGCAGGAATACAGAAAAAAACCAAACTCCCTATTTGGAGAACATGCCTCCAAAATTCAAGGTGGTTTAAAAACCTGCTCAGTTAAGCTTGATCTAAGACTTGCTGGAGCTGTAACTTAGATCAGACTTCAGGCAGTCAGAGCCATTTTTGCTGAATGAGTTTCAGCCTCACGTGGAACAGGCTTTGTAATGTGCTTGATAGAAATATAGCAGACATCTGATCTCTGTGGCAGCACAGCTGATTCTGGGATCAGTTTAGCTGAGCTGAAACTTGTTTGAATTATGAGCAAATGTTTGCTTTTACTGGTTTGATGTAACAACATCCTTCAGCAGCAGGGCAGGCATGGTTTGTCCCAAGCACATTGTTCTCTCCAAGCTTGGTTGGTTGTTGTCCTATCCAGACTTCATCGAGAGCTGGTAATGGACTGTACATGCTATTTTCATTAATATGTTTGTATAATATATATCTACTTCATACTACATTGGCATCATTTTCTACACTTCTGTGCACCTTTCAATGTTTCAGCTCATAAGGCAGCAAGATTCAAACCCTCCCTTTTATTCAGTGGGGTGTTAGGACTTGGAGCACAAGTCCTATGAGGAGTGGCTGACGGAACTGGGGCTGTTTAGCCTGGAGAAAAGGAGGCTGAGGGGAGACCTTATTGCTCTCTACAACTACCTGAAAGAAGGTTGTAGCGAGGAGGATGTTGGTCTCTTCTCCTAGGTAACGGGTGATAGGACAAGAGGAAACGGCCTCAAGTTGTGACAGGGCAGGTTTAGGTTGGACATTAGGAAATATTTCTTCACAGAAAGGGTTGTCAGGCACTGGAATGGGCTGCCCAGGGAAGTGGCTGAGTCCCCATCCCTGGAGGTATTCAGAAGACGGGCAGACGAGGTGCTTAAGGACATGGTTTAGTGGTGGGATGGCAGGGTTAGGTTAACAGTTGAACTTGCTGATCTTAAAGATCTTTTCCAACATAAACGATTCTATGATTCTGTGACTTTTCAGCTTGGAAAAGAAATGTCTGAGTGGGACATGACAGAGGTCTAGGGGGATCACAGAGGGTGGTTAGGAAATGGCTGTTTTCTCTTAATGTGAAAAGTAGGAATCCCCAGTAAATTTATCAGTCAAAACCAAAAAGAGGCACTTTTTTCATATGGTGCAAACTGTGGAATTCGCCGGACGGTATGGAGGGCAAAATTATAAATAGTTCCAAAAGCATCTTGACACATTTATGGAAAAAAAAAAGGCCATTAAGATCCACTAAACGCATTGACGCAGATGTGATCTTTGGCTCAGGAAATCTCTCAGCCGTGGATAGCTGGCTGCTGGGAGAATGCACTGGGAGAAGGATCACTCTGTATTTGCTCTGTCTTTGCCTAAGCCTTTGCTGTTTCCTGTTGCAGTCAGAGCACTGGGCTGGGTGGTCCTTTGGGTCTGGTACCAGACATATGCTCTGACAGTCTTTGCAATATTTCTTTAAGAAGATGCAAACAGCTTGTTTGGAGTCAGGTTAAACATTGGTGTTTAACTTCATCAGCAGAGAGGTTTTTTCGCTACCTTGTCGGGAGTTGTTCCTAGATATGATCAAGGGACAACAAGAGCATCTCTAAAGTTAGGACAGTCAATAATAATTTGAAAGAAATGTTAACATACCTTGATTAAATATTAATGTTATGAGTCATAGGGAGTTCTTGGAGTATGGAGAGAATGGGAAGAAGGCTTAACTCTCAGTGGAACCCTATGAGGGAACTATGTATTTAAGGTAAATAACATATCCAGTATGTGTCTGAGCAATACCCAGGACAAGGGTCTTGCCTGAAATTTGTACAAGGACTGTGTTCTTGCATCTTTTTAACTGGATAAAGCAGAGAGTGAACTTCTGGCAGCTCAACTGTAGCAAAAATCTGGTTTTCTTTAATTGCTGTATGCTTGTCTCTAAGCTTAGTAATTCTATTTTTAATATAAGAATTGTAGCAAATATACTATATCTTTAATTTTATTTTAGCCTCCTTGTCTGCTGTTAGAAGTGCCCTCAGGGAAGGATGAACTCCAGAAGCTCTATTCCCAAGGGAATGTTGAACCATAAACCACTCTCATGGTGTCCTGGGACAATTTCAAGCTCCCTCATTAGGCTTTCTGGGCTTGTGTGAGAGCTGGCAACACAAGATGTCAATCTGGAAAAGCTGTTTTCCATCAACAAAAGTTACCCAGACTACTTTTAGCATGAAGTTCAACAGTAGGATGAGTTCCTGAACCGTAAGGCTCTTCTATGAGTTTACAAAATAAGGCCAAGCAAATTTTGAAATGGTTGCAAGCTGCAGTGGAGGCAAATCTTAGAAAGAATGAATGCAGCTGGGGGGTGTAGTGTGCTTTTTTAGTGCTTTTGATTACTGTGGTGCTTTTTGCTCTGACCAGCAAAACCTCCTTCTTCCTTGCAGTTAGCAAAAGCATTTGTTTTGAAGCAAGGGTGCCAGTGTTGGTGTGGATGGGGAGCAGGAGAGTAGAGGTCTGGTGTAAACAGAGGCAAATTTTGTAACCACTTATGATGTTCCTAATGTCTGTTTAACTTGAGAGCTGGCATATGCGATGGAAGTAATGAACACTTCATGACTCCTGATGACTGGAGCTTTGATTCATGCTCACGGAGGTGCCATGGGAACACCAAGAACACATGCCCCAGCTCATTGCCTCCCTGTCTGAACTCCTTTCAGCTTTGATCCCTTTTTGCCTTTCTCCATTTTCCCACCAAAAGGGCTAATCTGCCCGACAAGTGGTTGTGTCTGACATGATACCCAGCTGCCCTCTCCCTTCGCTTCTTCATGCAATATATACTAAACAGATTCTCATTATTGTTCTCTGGTAACTAAGCAACCATGAAATGTCAGCTTGGCCTAAATAAATAAAAAAGGGATACGTATCTTCATAATATATTTATATCTACATATGTGTAGTTACCGATATATGTGGTCGTTTGAGCATGTCTGTAAGCGTGTATATGTGAAATCCGACTAAATGTGACAATACTTTGCACTTCTGCCTGTGACTTTGAAGCTTTTTGTTTAAGCATACCCATGCTCTTGTGATGGAAATATTATCACTACCTCCAAGTGACAGGTAAGTAAGCTATGGTATAAAGAAAAAAGTGACATTTCAAGGTCGCAGAAATACCCAGCTGAAAACACAGGAACAGCTTCTTGAAAAATGTGTGCATGAATATCCTGTACCAGATCCAAATCCTTCACCCCATCACTATTTCCAGTATTGCAAACAGCAGACTGGCATCTCCCTGTCTTTTCTTCATGCATCTGCTCCTCTTTTTCTCTCTCATTTTGCTCACTCATTGCATCTCTGTTATTGTTTTGTTGTTCCCCAAATTTTTCCTATTGTTCCCCAGTAACTCTGTTCCCCTTCATCCAATGTAATTTTATTTCATATAGACACAAGTTCCTTTCCTCAGACGCTCTCTGGCTTCTTGTTCCTCTTCCTTCACTGCCACATCTCCTTTCCGCTCTCCAACTCCCCTCCAGCCCGCTCTTCTTCCACCCTTCACCTGCCTATACAGAACTTGGTAAGCTGCAAAAAAGGGTCATTCAAAGAGAAACTGGTGGTGTGTCCTTGGAGCTGGGAGTGGCTATAGGCTGCAGCGAAAAGCACTTCCCAAGTTGGAGGTGGAGGATTCCTTTTGACAAGAATGAGAGGCACAAGGATTACCTGGGGAGGAGAAAAGAAAAATCACTCAATTTTGTTGCTCTTCATAGCTCCTTTCCTTTCTAGTACAGGAGGATTTCAGGAAGTTTCTCCCATGTGAAATGCGTCTGTGCAAATATTTGCTATGAGCCAGACATGAGTCCTTGCTCTGGCAGTGCAGGACTAGTACTTTGGTACTTCAGCCCCCGCCAAGGAATTTCATGATGTAAAAAAAGCCCTTTACAGAGTTGTGGGCTGCTCTCGGCACCCTGCCGACAGGAGGAGCCCAGAGTATCTTTGTGCATTGACAGTCCCTTGTCACCATCCTGGACCTTTCCCAATACCCAGTCCAAAATAAAGCTTGCCTACCCTGTGAGTGCCTGGGGATTCCCCAGGATCTGTCCATGTCCAGCTAGGGTGTGTTTCCTAGAGGCCTAACCAAAATTCAGCTTGGATGCTGTTCAAGACCTGGTGCAAAAACTGAGTTAGGCAAACATTAGGTTGCAGTGGACATCTTGAGCTCTTCCTCAGTTACCTAGAGAAGAATTCAGGTTTCTCAGGTTAAGGATCACTGTGTTGGGTTGTTCAGCACTGAGAGAAACCAGATCCCTGGTCTAAGCTTGGGATCAAGGGCTGGGGAGTCCATTTTTTTTCATCCATGTAATGTGCACCTGACGAACAATAGCAACATACAGTGTATGCTTGGGGTCCTGAATGTGAGTTAGGGGCGTGTATATGCAGTCAAGAGGTTTGCTCTAACATCATAACTACAACAGCTTATCCTGTATAAGTTGAGTGGGCTTAAAAGAGGAGTGGGAGGAAAAGAACTGCAGCAGAGCTGGAGGCAAAAAGGGCAGGAACAGCTACCTTAAAGCATGACTATTTAAAGTTTCCTGACCCATGTGGGCACCACTCCCCTCCCTTAGCTGAAAACACACATTCAAGGCTGTGCATCTGAACAGATCTTCCATCACCCACATTCAGCCACAACAATCTTCAGCAGGTCCATTGTAAGCCAGGACTGAAACCAGGACAGGTTTTCAGCTGGCTGCAGAGACCAAAGCTGCCACCATCCCTCCAGGGCTGCAGCCAGAGCCCATGGATGACAACATGCCAGCAGCAGCTGACACGACTCACCTATAAGAGATGCAGTCTTTCCAGCGCGGCAAAACCTCACTGCCTCCAACACCCCCTGCTTCCCCCAAAGTGTTGTGATTTCTCATCCATCCATGATGGGTGCTGAGAGAGCAGCCCACCCTCCCACCTCTGCTGGGCTTGGGGAATGACGGCAAATGCTGATCTTGGGAGTCTCTGTGAGCAGACCAGGCAGGGCCAGGGCACTGGCTGTCCTGGGATCATCCTGACCGCCACATTGTCAATGCAGCCCCCAGCACAGATTTAGCTCGTGCCAACTCACAGAGAAAGCCTGGCTCCCGCTCAGGGATGGCTTTGTCTGGGGACTGGTCCCAGGAGGTGTGAAGGGGTAGAAGAGGAGACATGAGGGAGATGAGCCATACTGTGTCACTTGCCTTGCAAATGGTCCCTGGCCCATTTTAGCTCCTAGGATTGACTGAACCAGCTGATCATTAGCAGCAGAGGGCCAGGATAGGCACAGGAATATTTCCTTTCTAGATCACAAGGGAAGGCAGTTGAGCCTCGTCCCTGACTTGGTCAGTCAGGCTAGGTCACCTGCTGATGTTAAATTGCTCAGAAAGAGAAGTGATAGCTTTTAAACAATGCTTCCTACAGTAATTCCTCCTTTGCCTTCTACAGGGAAAGATTTGGGGCAGCTGGTGTTGTAGCTCCATCTACCAGGAAGCAACGAGTCAGGCTCCACTGTCAGTCACAGATGGTGTAATTAATTCTTCTAGGTAGTGTAATTAGTCCGTCCTATCAGCTACATATTTTCTCAGTCAAAATTATGCTAAAGCTAATAATACATAAAACACAGAAAACAAAAAAGAAACCCAAAAAAGGGGAAGCAATAATGGGAGGAGAAGGGATTAGAACAAAATTTACCAGTGTATAATTTTTTCTTGTTGTACATTTCCTCTTCCCTTCAGCTTCAAACACAATTCAGAACAACTGGTGAATGTAGCGAGCAGAATGAATACAAATTGGCTTGCTTTAAATAGCAGCGTGTAGGACTTAGCCAAAGTCTGCTTTCAGATGCTGAGGCGCGATAAGGCACGGATCCTGCAACGAACCCTGTGTGGGCCTTGTGGCAGGGCTGGGCTTCTGCTCCGTGCCATTCCTGAAAGCCTGGGGTGCAGGAAGGCAACGAGAGGCACGTGTGTCCACCACTGATGCATTCTCTTCTTTGACTGGGGTCCCAGCAGGGCGGACCTGCTGGCAGGGCTGCGTGGAAACCTGGGTATAAGTCTCCTGCAACATGCTGTGGCATGCATTGGATGTCTCTGCCTCTCAGCAAGAAAGAGGCGCCCAGGAGCAGTGGTCACAGGTTTGGGAGTTGGTCCCCAAAGCAGGAAAGGGCTGAGTTACCTGTGATGGTGTCCATAAGAGAGGTGTCGTGGCCATCCATGGGTGAGGGGCTGTAGCCCAGAAGACCCTTGCAGGCTTGTTTCATTTCCAGCTCAGATGGTAGTGCAGAGCAGCTCTCTCAAATGGACTTTGGCTTGTGGGAATAAAGAATCACCCCAAAATGTCACTGCTGTGGAAATTCCCTTGAGGCTCAGATTTGAGGATTGAGCCTGTTGGGTGAAACCTTCCTCCACCATGACGTGAATCTCTTCCCCGGTCAGGCAGGTGGGAGAGGAGGTGATAACTGGCCCGACCAAGCTGGAAAAGGGGCCTGTGGGGCTCTGCAAAGAGCTCAGACTGTTGTCATGTCACCCCCTGAGCTGTTTTGGTCCCCCAGCTTGCCCAAAGCATCCCATGGACTTGCAGTGCCCAGCTGGGGAGAGGATGGAGGGGGACTGTGTGTGGGGATAGCGCTGCTGGGGAGGATTTCTGTGAGCAGGACATGCCTGGCTCTCTGTGGTGGGAGGGAGGGCAGTGAGCGAGTTTGCAAAGAAAACTGGTGCTGAGAATGTGGAGCTATTTTGGGCAGAAAAGACGACGATTCAATGCAGACTGCACGAGTCAGTCTCAGTAATGAGAGACTTCTGAGCACGGTCAATCTCTGTAATCACTCCTTCGTGAGCTCTCCAGGGCTGGGCAGGCTCACAAAGGTCCTGTGGTGGCCCTGGCTCCAGCGTGGAGACCAACACATGTTGCCTCAGAACATCCTGTGCTTGTAGTGCTCCTGTCCTGGGGTGGCCCCGTGAGCCCAACACCCCATGCCGACTGCGTGCCTCAGCCCCATTCCTCAGTGACCCCACGGCAAAAGGAGAGGGGGAGCTGGCTGAGTCCCTGCGAGCGCAGAGAGCCTGTTTCCCTGGAGATAGAGTTATCTCTTTCTAAGAGTGGATTTAGCCCAGATGGGAAAAAAAAAATGCTGAGCGGGAACAAAGTCCTTTTTTTAGAGCTTGAGGAGGCACAGCCTTCCCTAGCGCTGACCCCCAGTCTCTGAGAGCATCCTCTCCTCTGTGAAGAGGTGGTAGGGCAGCCCGGCCGTTCCCCCTGGTCCTGAGCCTGCCACCAGCAGCTATGGCTGCAGCATGGTGTGTCCTGGGAGAGGGTGCAGGGCTCTGGCCCCTGATGGGAGCTGCCCCCCGGGGGTGCATTTGGTGTCACGCCTTCCGGCCCTCCCAGTGGCTTCAGTTCAACCAGCTGAAAATCAGCGATGGCGGCATCACTTGCTGTACCTCAGCGGGCACGGCGAGGGCTGCCTCGTGGCTGCCCTTGGAGAGAGCACTTTGTGCTGCCTGGTGAGAGGCAGGCTCGGGGGGCGCTCATGCACAGCAAATGGCAAAGCCTTTTGGCCACAGCCGAGCTGGCGCAGAGCTTCTGACATGCAGGCACTGTCCTAGACCGTGGCTCGAGGGAGAGCTGGACGTGTCCCTCAGCCCACGGGAGCTGGTCATGGTTTCCCAGGAAGGCTAAAGTGCAGAAGGGACCCTGCTGTCCGCAAACTGGTCTTTGTCCTTTGGAAACTCAAGTAGCTTCAGGCACCACACCCGCCCCCTTATTCTCCCTGACAATTTAGTTTCTGTCTTTCTCATTTCATTTTGCTTCAAACGTGGGAAATGGAGACACTAAGTATTGCCCAGTGCCCAAAGCGAGCTGCTGCTGAGCCCTGACTGCCCTGATGGCCTGTAGCTGCCCCAAGCAACCTCACCTGGGACCCCCACCCACACACCCCCTCTGCTCCTTGGGCTGCGAGCGCTATGTAGGCTCAGCCTTGCTCTGTGCCTGAGCTGTGGAGTGAGCAGGTCTGCTCACAGCTTTAACGTGTCTGGTTGGGCTTCCTGAGCTGTCCTGGGGCTTGATTTGTGGTTGTTGGGTGACTGCTGTGCTGGCCTTGCTCAGGTGCTGTGGGCCTGGGCCTGTGTTGGTGATGGCAGGGTCCTGCAGTCCCCATTCTCTCTTCGTTTTCCTTGTGGAGCAGCCTGCACCATCTGCTCCCTGAGAGCCTGAAGAAAAGTAGAGATCTTGGGAGATGCTTGGGTCTTGTCTCAGGAATCTCCCTGAAATGCTGCAGTTCCCTTTTCTTCATCACAGGTACTTTTCTAGGCATTATTGGAAGCAGCACAGGTACTTCTTTCGCTTTCCTTAAACCATTGCAACCAAACAGGTTCATGTGTCACCATGTGGCTACACGGGAAAGGCTGCTTAGCTTCCTCCTGGAGACCAAAAACTCAGTATAGCTATAAGCCTCCTACTACTTTTTTTGGTAATCTTGATGTTCTTGCTAATTTGGGATCGCTGTCCTTTTATGCTAGTGACCTGAAAACTTTCTGCAGCAACATGGGTAAGATTCTACCTTGAACCATGTTTCTCCCACAACAGGGGGGTGCAAGGCATCTCACTCACCCTGTGATAGCGAGTACAAGGGAGCATGAAGAGATGTGACTCGGGACACTGTGATGCCGAATGTTTCCAGAAGAAATATGCAAGGCAGAGCATGGGGGGATCATAGCCAGGAAAAATGGAATTTAAAACTCTTTTTCAGATTTTTCTTGTTTTACTTTAGAGTTGAAAGTGTGCAGTGACTTATAGTATCCATGGTGATCTTCATGTACATAGTTGAAGAAGACCTGATCGCCAATTAGTCTGGCATGGCAATTTTTGTCTTTGGTACATAAAGGCAGGCATTTAGGGTGCTGTATCTGTCCAGGTTTTACATATCTTTAGAAGGCTGGTGTGACAACTAACCACCAGCTCTGGAGCTGTCAGCATGGCTTAAAGAGGTTATTGGAGAGGATGCAGAGGCATATGGCTCTCCATCGTAGCTTTCCACTCCTTCTTCTGATTTCATCTCGGTAGTAAGGGTACTTCACATTCATGCTCTTAAATCTTCCTAGAGTGCAGGACCAAAGGCTTGATTTGGAAGCAGGTTAATTTGGCAGAGTAATTGCTTGAGCTCTTCTCAGGATCATGAGAGAAGAAACCAATTTATATAAGTAATTCTGGGGCTTTGTCATGACTACTCATTGCACAGGACGTGAGCTTATCACACACTGTAGAAGCAGCCTGGGCAGAACCTGGAGGGATTTGCACCAGAGTTGAGGAATAGACTGCTTTAGGGTCTTGTCCCACCCCGGGAAGAGCAGTGCTCCGTTGGATCACATTGCATAGTGGCTGGGGGTAGGGTGCTGGGGCGGGTACGACCAAGGAGTAGATTCACTGAGGGAGGGAAGGGCAGTTCACTGTCAGCGTAGTGTAGAGATCTCCCCTTTGGTGTGTAGCACCGCATGCTCTCTTCTTTCCCATGTGTGGTTCTCTTATTGGGGTCCGTGGGGGTCTCATACATTGACTATGGCTTCTAAAATGGACCAGACCTTGAGTGATGGTCAGCTGTGTACATGAGGATGGGGATCTGTTCCTTGCTATGAAAAGGGACATTAATTTGGCTCTTCCATGAGGTCCAGTATTGTGATATATTCAGATCTTTCATCAATAAAATGAAGCCTCTGTTCCCTCTCTTACTTATGTGTATAGCGTGCTGTTTGAAATAGTAGATATTTTTAATGTTTCAATAGCTTTTTATTAAAAGAAAATGGAAATGGAAACCACATTTCTTAAATGAATTTTATCTCTATGGCAGTTCCAGCGATTCAGATCTGTGTCAGTGCCAGTTTATTGCAGTCTATTTTCTCCTCAGTGAGCATCTGCTTAACAGTTCAGTGCAGATACAGACAGATAGGAACATTCTAGCACGCACCTAACCCCACCCTGGGGCGTGGCAGAAGTTACCTAGGGTACTAATTAATATTTTTTTTTTTTTAAAGCAAAAAGATTTTGGTCAAGTGAGATATTTTGTCCGCTGCACAGGTTAAAAAGATCTTGGAATAACAGAAAATAAGGATTGTGCTTTCCCTTCCCCTGTTATTTCCCTTAACTTGTTTTTTGTAGCAGCAGTATCAGAACAAGCTGTTGTATAAATTTTATATTAATCTTAGTATGCTTTACCCAGGTCTACTTATTACAGGTCTTGTGTAGTAATGTAACCTAAGTGCTACAACCTGTTATGACAAGTTGCAGAGTAATAAGCCACGAAGCTCCCCCAACTCATGTTTTTCCCTTTCCTCTTTCTCCCTGTTGATTACAGGATTATAATTATTTTTTTAAGGATTAATCACTCCCAAATCAAGAAATGGATCTTAGTATCAGGTGCAAAATAAGTGCAAGACTGAAAGAGAAGTGCTCTTGTCTCTGTTTATGGAATTGTTTGAGAAATACCACTTTGGCTAAGCAGAGCATGGAAACAGATATAATTAT
>NW_009258549.1:5537660-5553836 GCF_000687185.1 Egretta garzetta
GAAAGAGTGCTGCGAGGGAGGAGGAGGATGGCTTCCTGCTCCAGTAAAGGCAGGGCGGTTTCCCACAGTGGAAGAGCTGCCCTTGCTGCTGAGCGGCGCCCAGTCAGCCATAGACTCATGGAGCAAAATGAGGCCAAGGTTCTTTAAACAATAAAGCAAAAAAAAATCTAATAAGACTCCTGTGTTTTTACTTTTATGCTCCTTAAAGAAAGAAGCTGCTTTTGAAAGTTCATCTGTCAGCAGGCTTGCTCTGAGCAGTGCTCCTGGAAGGGAAGGATCTCCTTGGATGGGCCCTGCTGAAGGGGTGGGACATCACTGAAAGGACCTCCTAGGTCAGTGGGTTCAGTCCCCCTCCCTGCCTTATACAGGTACAAAGAGAGGTGCTTGCTGATGGCCACGCTGTTTCTGGCATGCATATGTATAACTATACTTACCTATAGGGGTGCTTGCAGAGCTGGAGCCTAGGTGCTTGGTGGGGAAACATGGATGTGTCGAGAGCAAATGGACCCATTTGCTGACATAACAACAAAAAAATTGTTTTGCCGAATAAGGTGTTCAGACTTTCAACTGGAAGAACATACAATAAATTATACTCTGTTATCTCCAGCATGTGCTTCAGATAGAAGATTCCAAAGTAATTTTCGTGATTTCTACCTTTGTGTCACGATCTCATCTCAATGAAGGGAGCTGGCTGTTCTCTCCCAGAAGAGACCATTGCAGTAGCGCAGCATTGTACTTGCCAGCAGAAGGTCTGGCTGCTGGAGCTGCATGATGAGGCAGGGGAATATCACATGGGTGACTTTGGGTCTGTTCTTGGCAGCACCAAGGGCAGCCAGGCCAAGGTTTTCTGCTGTACCCTGTGGGTTTTTTCTTTTTCTTTCTTTTTTTTTCCCCTATGCCTTATCTTACTTTGCCTGTAGTTTTTGCTCCTGATCCTTGGCACAGCAGTAGGAAGCAGGAGGGAGTTTGTTCAGGTTTCGGAGCTCCCCATCCTCCCTCCTTAGTCAGCTGTGTCTCTTCCTGTCAGAGGAGGGAAGTACCAGTGCCACCATCACCCAAGTGCTGGTGCAGTCCCAACCTTGGGGGGTCCTTCGAGGTCACCCTCCCTTGGCTGCTGATGGAGCATTGCCTTAGCATTGCCCACACTTTTGGCTGCTGCTTTAGGCACATGAGAGTGTCTTGGAGAGTCTGCCACCCGCTTCTCTGCCAAAGGTGTGGTAAAACTGTCTGCAAGAGCCGTGAGGCTAGAAATCCCTCTGGAGAAGGGAAGCAGTGATGGTGAGGGTGGAGTGGGGTCCCCGTGGGAGAGGAGCAGCCCTCAGGGCATGTGTTTTGAGCACAGGGATCCCTCTGGGAGTCAGTGGCCAGTTATCCTAGGTGTGCTACAAAAGCTTTGAGGAAAGTAATTTCACCTTCAGAGCCCTTAGATAGCACCCACCCCACACTGACTTACACTGGGAGACCGGTGTAGGAGAGGTTCCCACGGGAGGTGTGTGGAAACCCAGCCTCAGAGCATCTCTGGCTGAGACTCCCACTCCTTTAGAGTGACAAAAGTCTTTTAGCTCCTTGCATCACCGTGACCTTGGTTTGGCACGGAGTGAATACAAAGTGAGGAGCAGCTTAGTGCTCAGAAGTGTAGCTATAGCTAACTACGGCTGTCTTGGATTGCCCTTCTGCAAGATCTACAGATTGCAAGGCAGGAATGGGGGTGGGGGGGAGGATTTAGTCAGCTGATGAGCCTGGCTTCTCTGTCTCTTTTAAGAAAGCGGATTTATTGGTATTAAACATGTCTCTCTTAATGTGGGTGATTTAAAATGGAAATTGCCTTTGAAAGGGGATTTCCTATTAACTAGCTGAGAAGGAAAAATAGGATAATACCATCATCCCTATACAGGGCCCATAGATGAGATGCTGGAACAGAATGATCTGGTTAACTGCTGCTTCTTCAGAAATTACAGCTTCTCTGTAAGGGTGACCCTTGCCCAAATTCCTTTGGGAGGAATGGTTGTACAGATACTTCCATAAAGTTATTTTTATGAAAAAAAAGTGTCAATCTTGCCGGGTCCTTTGGGTTCCAAGGTAAGAACTCACTAAATACGAATTCTGAGGGCAGGATCAGGAGTGTGCCCAGCTCTTTCATGTGTCATATTTGAGGCTAGATGGAGACACGGACACTAGAAGACTGAAGATTCACATTTATTACTATGCAGTTAATGCCAATCAAAAGTTGTTTTAGTTAATGATTTTAATAAGAAAAAGAAACCCTTGTCTATATCCAAATTTGCACTAGTTTAATCCAGGTTGGAGCAGATATCAATTTAATTAAGTCTATGCAGCCCCTTTACGTGGAAAAATTGATTTACTTAATCTGAACTCTTTCAGTCTACTGTGGTTAAAATGAATCTGTGCAAGGGGATGCTTGCATAGCCAAAGGAAGTGGATATATGAAAGCTAGGTCTGGACAGACCAAATCCAGAATTCGTATCAGCAGGCTACTGCACCTGAGCTGATTAATGGCAGGGCACTGCCACATTAGCATCATTGTATGTCTCAGTTAGGACTTTTTTAATGTCCAGTGTACTATATCATGGAGTAGAAATACCCTGTCAAGCCTGTCACTCAGTTTGGGGACCAAGGCCCTTCCCCAAGTCCTTCAGTCAGGACACAAGGCAACATACTTTGGAAAGAACGAACCCCTTGATTAGGTTGAAACACTTTTGTTTTCATTACTCATGTCTGTGGGCAAAGAACAGGTCTTTTTGCAACCTCGTTTCTTCATTGCCCTCCCTGTTAGTGGGCAATGCTCATGATGAGGACATCTTTGTATACCTAGTGGGGCCTGGGAGTTTGGGTATGTGTAATGTGACATGGAGCAAAACACAACTCCAAGAAAAGAGGGTTTTGCCATGGCCCTCCTGAAAAGCTCCTTTTAAAACTGTGCCTGGTGCTCAGAGCTTGTGGCCTTGAACAAGACAGAGCCTTCCTCTAAGGCCTTCTGTGCTTAGATAGTCCAGCTGGGGCAAACCATGGGGGGTGATCCAAGCCCCTAATGGTGATACACCTGGTGAAAACAGTGTGTCTAAAGAGTCCTTTAGTTATCTGGGCTGTCCTTGGGTTACACCCATGCCAGATGCATGGTTCTAGCATGTGAGCCCCTGAGCTCAGTCTTCTCCTGGGGTGGTTTCTGAGATTGCCTGGGGACCCTCTTTCTCCGGCTGTGCTGAGTACAGACAGCACTCAGTTCACCCCGAGTTCTCCACCTCCTCTGAATTCAACTGATTGCAGGCAGCAGGGCCAAGCCTTCAGTTTCTCCTGAGTGCCACGAATGCCCTCTGGGAGTTTACTAACTCCCACTTGCTCACGGTATTTGCTTAAAAACTCCAAGACGGTGAAGCACAGACAGGACCTTCTGTATCCAGCTCTCTTGTATAGGAAGCGAAGTGATGGTGAGACAAGGGATTTGGTGTTTGGGATCACCAGTGCTGGTCCCAGGAGGTGCTATGACTGCCTCCTTACAAAAAGTGGAAGAGAAAAATGGAAGAAAGAGCAGGGAAGGGATGCAGCAAACAGTCACCTGTGGATCTTGCTGCTGTGTGTTTTTCTCCTGCCATTGTGGTTTACATCCCCTGGGGAGCTCATTCCAAAAGTGCCCCATAGAAACTGGGGTCTGCCTACCATGCGGCTGGGGTGTCTGGTTGAGCCACCCTCTGCTACAGGATGATCATGCCATTGCATCTGCTGAGGGTCTGCAAGGACCAGGTGTGCTTCCAAAGGCGGATAAAAACATTTTGCTGCTTTTTGAAAGATTGAGATGAGGCTGAAGGAAATACTCTGCAAATTGCAAACAGCCCTGTTGAGGGGAAGGAAAACACGAGGCAGGTGGTGGGTGGTTGGGTCATTTGACTTGGTCTCATGTGGGGGAGCTGACCCTTGGTAAGTAGCATGATATGGGAAGGGCAGAGAGGTGGGGCTAGACTGAGATCAAGTTAAGCCTCTTCCTCGAGTCTCAGCCCTGCCTCTGGAGATGCAGGACAGCCTGCAGCAGCTGTCAGGATGCGGAGAGGCTGGGGAGTGAATGGAGGAGAGGTGGAGGTTGGGGTGGGTATGCAAGGCCTGTGGTGCAGATATGGCTGCCCTCCCAAGCTGCCCTCATTGGAATTCTGCACGGGTGGAGAGCAGGCTGGTCAGCATGCCGTCCGGAGGTGGGACAGCTCTGTCTGGGTGATGTGGAGCAGTGTCCTGACCACCTGCGGCGTGCAGCCACTAAGGCTAGGGGGAAGCCACAAGGGGTAAAACAGAAGACTGGTGATCCATGCAAGACAGGGAAGTGCTTGGTGCCCGTATGAAGGCCATTCCTGGTCGGACTTCCTTGGCCTCTGTGCTTGTGGCCACTGTGAGTTTGTGTTGGTTAATTGTGGGGATATTGGCTGCTTGGCAATGGTGTGAGTGCCAGGGCTGGTGCTCTTGGTCACTGAGGGAACAGAAGAGGATGGACCCAAGCAGATCCTAGCTTACGGCTGGATAGAAGAGCTGCTGAGAGACAAAATGGTGGCAGGCCCACCAGCTTTTGAGTTGATCTGTGATGGGTTGCTGCAATCTGCCGTGGTTGGTTACTTGGAGGATTCGTGTTGCTTGGCAACCCTGTTGTCACGGTTCAGCTGGCGGTATGGGAGGAGGGGGCACTTTGGAGGACACTGCTGTTGGGAAGGGAAGGGGGAGCTAGGGGAGGGGGGTAAGCACTATAACCATGGTGGTCCACACTGGTTGTGCTTTGCTCAGGGCTGTGTGGTGGAGCAGGTACTGGGTCTGGTTATCGCTGTGTGTGTAATCCCTCATGTGTTTGGTGGGGACAGGGAGCTGGTGAGCATTTTGATGCTGTACAGGGATGTGGGCAGAGCAGTTGATGAGGAGGCTGGGTGACCTGTCTTGATACTGACCTGGGTTTGGAAGAGATATATGGGGCGTGAGGGTGCAAGGACCCTGGAGCATGCCTCCCCCATGACCTTGTGAGGCATGCTGGCAAACATGGGGGCTGTAGTCTGTCCAGCCGATATGGGCTTTCTCAGAAATTCAGGCTCAAAGACCATGTGGAGCATACTTCTAAACTTCTGCAGGACTTGACTGAGGACGGGAAAGCAATTGGGACAGGTTGCCCAGAGAGGCTGTGCAGTCTCCAACCTTGGATATTTTCAAGACCCAACTGGTTAAAGCCTCGACCGACCTGATCTGGTCTCACAGCTGGCCTTGTTTCGAGCAGGAGGTTGGATTAGAGCCTCCTGAGGTCCCTCCCAGCCTGAATTATCCTACGTTCACATGAATTCCTGATGGTGAGGAAGTCATGGGACTGCTGTTCCTCTGTCACTGTGCTGTAAGACATCCACAGAGCCAAGCACTTCAGATCAATACAGCACCTCTGCAGTTTCCAACCCTTGCGGCCATCAAGAGAAGTTTGAAAACAAAAATGTCACATATGCAATGACAGACAGATATGCAGTTAATAATGAAGCAAATTGTTCCTATTCACCCCATCGAAGGAGATTACACTCCCTTCATTGCACCACACCGAAACACCGAGCAGTTCTGTCTGACCTCTGTCAGACTTGAGAAGACACAAGAGATTTTTAAGGAGCCAAGCCTTTCTGATGAAAACTCTGAAACTGGTCTTTTGAGCAGTAACTCCAGGGGACATTTATCATCTGTACATATGCTAGATGCTTGCAATCACAGAGCTTGAAGCCTACCATTATTACCTGAGATAGTGTGATTAGTTATTTCAGCGCTATTCAGCTGAGCTATGGCTGCTGGTAGCTGCACAGAAGAGTAATGCAGATCCTGGTGACAGTTCAGGGGGGACGAGGCTGTCACCTGCTTGGGGTATTGCTATGGCCCGGGAGGTATCAGTGGTCTTGCCAGGCTTTTTCCACTAAGCAAAGAAACTGTTTTTACGACTCAGTGTATATTTTGTATGAGCCCATTTATTTATAGCTGGTGTACCGAAGGACAGATGATAATAGCCAGTTTCCTTATTCACAATTTCCATGGCTGCCTTGCCAGGCAGCCCTGAAGCCAGAAGACACCTAATTCTGCTCCATGTTGGCATCATGTTCAAGTGCACCAGTGCCTCTCAGAAAAGCTGTCCTTTCAGAGCACTGGGTTACAAAGTGGTGGTATCATGCATAGTAGAGTCCTGCTTGACACCAGCCTGCCTCCAGCTCTTGGTGACCAGAACAGTCCATTGGTCCAGCCTAGTGCTCTGTGCCAAATACCGCCATTTCAGATGAGGATTCCTGCAGCCACTTGCACAGTCTTCCTAACTCTTTCTTCAGAGATGTGTTTGGAACAATGGTAGCTGAAGCCAAACTTTTTTCCTGGCAGTTATGGTCCCTCAGTCTTTTCTTAGTAAGCCTGGAGAGGAAAAAAATGCTCAGTTTGCATTTTTTGGGGATAAAGGTTGAGGGAGACAGTGGGAATCACCTGAGGAACAGAGAAGAGCTTGAACCCATCCACTAACTTTGCATTGTCTGGATGTCTACACTTAGGCCTTGTATGACCCCCATCATCTTCTCCTTTTGCATGACTTTTGTCAGAGATCCTATGCGCGTGGGCTGCTGGCTTTTCTTTTGGTGAGGACCTGGATCAGGAGCAAGGCCTTTTCCAGAGTCACATCTGTCCTCAACTCTGTGATCCAGTATATCTGGAAACAGACAAAAAGCAGTTCTGGCCCCATTGTTTTTGGGGAACTATCTAGATTTTTGCCTGACTGCAACTGTCTGGCTGATCCCTGCCTCTCTGCTGTAGAGCATAATTTCTGGGAGACAGGGACCAGCACTCTACGGGAACATGCTGTTCTCTGCCTCTGGGAAGGTCAGTGGCAGCAGGTACAGGGGGCTTGTGTACGTGTGAAGGTCTTCTGACATGCTGTGCTGCGAGCTTGCACACATCTCAGACTGTCAGCATACAACCTTTAAGACCAAGGGTGCACAGGGACAGCTATCAGCTTCTGTTGATGAGTAGTAGACTTGTGTGAGGCAAAGTTCATCACTGAGGTCATAGGATTAGAAAGCACTGTCATGGTGTACACTTTTTATCCCTTCATGATGTGTCCCATGACACTGAGCACCTTGCAGTGTCCCAGAGGGAGCATGAACAGTTTTACTCAAAATGGGTTCTCCAGCTGCTGGAACTGTGGCTCTGCAAACTGTCAACCTGAGGTGATGGCTCACCAAATGAATAAAAAGGGGTCCTATGCTATTATAACATAGGGACTGATGGACGGTTGAGTAGGATGTTTGACCCACTCCATGGGCATTAATGCAGGCAATGTTGGATGTATGTTGGATGCCTGCATCTTCAGAAGTTGTCTTTGTCATCATGGCCAGGTCAGGCTTTTTTCTGCCTGTGGACAGGAACTTTTGGAGCACACTACCAACAACCTGTATTCCAAATGATGCATCTTACCTTAATTTTTACATCTCTTTCCAAACATCCCTGGAAACTGTAGACATCGCACTAGGCCTTCAGCCAGTTACCCGTAACAGCATCCTGAGGTTTGCTGACATTTCTGTAGCCTGTTCTGGATTACACAAGACAGTGACACCAATGAGGAGACATTCCATCAATGCCGGATTTGCTGGAGTCAAATCTTTCTTTGCTTAGCCCAACAGAGCCACCAGCACCGGGTGACTCCTGGTAGGGAAAAGCCCCTCTTGATAATATATGTGTCCATGGCAAAAAGGAGTATAATAACCTAATTCACAGTTTTAACATAATTGACAATTCATGGCTTTGCCAAATGCCACTTCCTCCTACCATTCTCATTACCCTGCCTCAGCATCTCTTATCCTCTCTCTGCATCCCCTGGGGGAACACCAGGGAACAATATAACTGAGATACAGACCTTCTCTGATGGTTCTGAAGATAAAAATATGTGGGAAAAGTGGCATTAGTGATACCCCCTTTTCCCTGTGCTTTTCCTTCATTGGGTCATGGACTGTCCCTTGTGCCATCCGTGCCCCTGAGACAGTGTCCTCTGCAGAGGCTGTGCTCCAATCTGACCAAGCTGTTAGCTGGCAAAGGCAAGACGATGGGGGCCTGTGGAAGTTGAGTCACAGAAAGACACAGATTAGTTTACGCGAAAAAAATGTACTATTCCTTCAGGTAGTATGAAAACACATGGCCATCCTTGACCTAGAATAAGGACATAACCAGCAAGGACACAACAGCCTACAGGCTCGCTCTTTGTCAGCATGAGAAAGCCTGAGAGCATGGCAAGCCCAGGGTACCGACTCCTGACCGACACAGGGGCTGGAGCAGAGATGCCCAGCTGCTCTTTTGCCAGGGGAACAAGCCACAGCTCCACAGGAGCTTTATGTACTTGTGTCTAAAGGGCGCAACAAAGGACAAATGGCCTTGTTGTAAAACCAAACAGCACAATAGCATAAATACAGGGGAACGGCGTGAAAAGAGCACAGTCTATAATCACAGATTTCCTCCTTCTCAGGCAAGCCTGTTTACGAGGGCCAGAGGAAGCCAAAATTTTCACTGTGAGCTGCTTTGGGCTGTCCTTCCAAATAAATGTCGCCTTGCTCTAATGCCCGGCCTCTGTCCTTGGACTGGGAAAGTTGCCAGAGTGTGGCCAAAGCTCTAGGTGGATGTTTTCTAAAGATGATGAGGGGAGAGGGACAGAACAGCATGTGCTTTTCTGAATCCAGTGCTTCGTAAGGGATGAGGAAAGGACATACCCTATGCATGGAAGGGGTTCTTACTTTCCATTTTCCCACTGCCAGGCCATAGAAACACAACCAGCACTTGGGTCCTGGCAGTAACAGGTTGGAAGAGGGCAAACTTGCAGGCTTGCTGGAGGATGGAGGCTGACCAGAAGCTGATGGAACTGGAGCCAGACCTCGGCTCTCTTGAGTTCATAATCACTGTGGACGTGGAAGAGAACTCATATTTGAGTAAGGCCTGGACTTGGGATCAGGTTTACAGCTGATGTATGGCAAAAAAAAAAAAATAAAATGGCCAGAGCATGAGATGGTCTGTAGGTAGTGCATGCAATCAAGATGCTGAGGGTTGAGTTTGAGTCAGACCTAGCATGAGAGCAAAAATGGGCTGCTGGGCTTCGAAGCAGTTGAGGTAAATGTCCTCCATTTCAATGTGATGGCAGATTAAAAGAGGCAGCTGAGGTGTACCAGAGGTATTTTGCTTATTGCCTCTTCCTAGATGTCAAAGTAAGGGGATGACTAAGTAAAGGAGAGAAGGTGGCAGTTTTCTTTAGAATATAGAGCAATCTGACAGAAATCTTAATGCTTCTTCCAGCCAGAGGGCTGAACTATTGAGTCAGCTGGCTCACTTGGAAACAGCTCAGGCAAAGGAAATCTATCTCCATCTGCATAAAGTAATTTGCCAAGAGTAGGTATCTTTTTTCCGGCGGAGATGGGGCAGCATGATAACCTCAGTTGCTGGGGGTAGATATTCTCTCCCTGCTCTGTGAATATTCAGGTTTAGCACATGCTTTTCCACTTTTTCAGTTAATGAGACTACTAAATAGATGGGCACAGGAGCAGGTGACCCTGATCGTGCTGGCTCTCAACTGACCATGGACACAGTGGTTTTCAGAGCTACTTTTAAGCTCATTAACATCTCTCTTCTGTTTGCCCCTGAGCAAGGAACTATCTCGGGGACCACAGCTGCATGCTAACCGGCATAATTTTTCACTTTAAAATGTGTCTACAGAAAACATTTGTCTTAAATTAGATGGTCAATGCAAATGTACAATAAATGCTGGAGTGAGCACCTAACCCGAACCCTGTGGGAACATCCCCAGCTCACGGGTTCTTGGCTCACTGCTGAAATCATTCTCACTTCTGTTTCGAAGAATGCTTTCAGACCCACATTTTTGTGTTAGAAAAGTGATCTGCTTTTCTAATGTCATGCAGCTCCTTGTTCAGAATCCTTGTCAGTACAAATAATATTTTCCTTCACTACCATTTCTCCCCCCGCACCCGCTTGGCGAGATATTTGTGATACCATCTGCTTCACCTGAAGGAGGAATGAGAGGAACAGAGAGAGACTCAGTGCTGTTATTGACCCCGAACTTTTCCAAAAAAAGCTGGGTCCGTTAGGAGGTCGTGAGCGACGGGGCTTGTCAGAACGGCTGCCCCGGCAGGGGGCCCGGCTGGTGACACTAACCAGTGCCTCTGCTTTGCCGCGTTGCCATTAAAGTGAATCGGCGTGGTGGATACGCTCCGCTCCATATGTACGGGTGTGTATGAAATGGTATCAAAAGTTCTGACAGAACCTGTAGGTGAAGGAGGACATGGGAGGTGGGTGGGATTTCATCTTCGCTTTGTGTACGTCGTTTCACTGTGTTAAGACCCGAAAGGAATCCACAGAGGAAAGATATGAACCATGTGTTAGGGAATAAAAAGTAGTGATGCTTTGGTGGCAGTATTTTTAGGTCATAAGGTGTTTAAACAAAAAATACATTCTCTGGGAGAAAACCAAATATTTGTGCACGCTGCTGCTGCCAGCTTTTGCCTCAGTGGTGACACGTATATTTTTCAGAGGGAAGGATTTATTTTTTACCCGCAGTAACTTAATGTTCTGAGTGAGTTTATAATAGCACTGATTAACTGGTAGCATTTAGTTTGAGCGAAATATCAGCTCTGATGTCTGTACTCCTCTTTGCTCCAGACACTTTTATCAGTCTTGGAGCTATTTAACTTTATTTGTTCCTTCCACAGGAGGTGGTTCATGTTGTAGCAATGTCCCATTGAGCAAGCATTAAGAATTTGAGGCTCCATAAGTGAAGGTGAGGTATTCTGGGCAGCGTGAAGAAATCTGTGGAATAGCAAGTACATAGCTGGATATGTCCCACTGCTTCGTCTAGATGCCATTTGAATGGAGTAGGGCTTGCCTGCTACTTAACTAGCATGTGGCCTTCTGTGTAAGAAACATAAATGTGCTTATTTATGGCAGCACCGATACTGTAGTATTTTGACCCAACTATAACGTGCAGAGCAAAGAAGTGTCATGCTATTAACTGTTCTATTATCTACAACAAAGCAAGATAAAAGGTGAAAAGCAGGGAGTTTAAGTGACTGAATCTTATTGCTTTATGTTTTTGTAGCGGACAGTTGCCCTGGGAGCTGGGAAGCTAAATTTCTTGGAATGTGACTTAGCTGAGCTTTCGCCTTTATAGGGATATTGTGTTAAAGATGAGACCGGCTAGGTAGAGCCACGGTGTCCGATCCCTCCGGGGGTGTGCAGCAGCTCTCAGTAGCATGAGCAGTAAACTAGATAATTGGGTGTTGGTTCTTATCCAATAATAATTTATTTCCTGGGAGCAACTTCAAAGCTTAATCCTAGAATTAAATCCCCTATTCCTCCTTGGGATTTTAATTTAGTTTTGAATGCTCTGATGGATCCTCTGCTAGAACATTGAAGACGGCTTTCAGACATAAGGGCGATTTTCCTGGCTGCTGTATGCCCTGTATGGAGAATAGGTGAATGCAGGCACTTTCTTGAAGAGACTCATTTTCAGCTTTTCATCACGATAAGCTGGCAAAAGCTACCCGTTTCCCTTAAACCATGAAGGCAATCTGCCTAATCCATTTTGCTGCTTCTCCATCAAGCAGAAAGTTGATTTTAGAAAAAAAACCAACCAAACAACCCAGATAATCTGTTTGTCTCATTAAGGTTGTAACAGGATGGAGATGACTGCCTGGAGGGCTATGGTTTCCCATTCATTCAAGCATGTCAGGGAACTGTGCCTTGTTAAGAGCAGCAAGGTGGGAAAAACCAGCCTCTGGAATGGTCTTTGCACCCCAGAGGTGGAGGAGAAAAGCTTCTTTCTCAGTGGTGCAAGGCAGTGCTTTGACCTTTCCTTCGTGCTTCTGAATGGCACGTGGAAAGGAATGGCACATATGGCTAATGTCTGTGCCATGCCTTGATGATATACAATACAGTGTCTGAGGATAATTACTATTTATTATTAGATGCGGTGGCTCTTGACAGATAGGTTCTTCAGTCTGGGTGTGCTGTAAGTAGAGGAACCATATATCATCCTAAAAAAGTGACCGTGTCAGTTTGAAATCTTGTCTGTGCTTTTGCAGTTTAAAAATAACATGTTTCCATTTGAAAGAAAGAACTCCACAGCTTCTCGTGCTTTTGCAGTTTAAAAATAACACGTTTCCATTTGAAAGAAAGAACTCCACAGCTTCTTAGTATAATATGTATGTATTTCACATATAAATGACCATCCAGGAAAACCAATTCCAGTGAGCCTGACGTTCCATACTCAAAAGAATAAAACAAGTCTATAAAGACACAGAGGAAGCTATTTCTCCTTTAATCTACTTCACACTTTTTTTTTTTTGATTCTGCGTGACAAAAAAACAGTCTGTTAGTTGTTCAGGATTTCTGGGGACAGACTGACCATGGCAGAGACAGTAGGGGATGCTGCAATTATTGCAATGTAAAATGATGAGAGCTCAGCTAAGTGTCCCGGTACGACAGCTGGGAGGACACGTGTATCATTTCAAAGCAAATGCAACAGTGGTCACGATTCTCTTCTGCAGGGCTGCTGGCAGGATGAGTGTCCTCCGACAGAGTGAACAAAGCGAGCAGTCTCCTTGTGCCCAGGCGTCTTTGCAAGAGAATGACTAGACCCCCCCACACCAGTGGCTTCTGTCTCAGTCCTGCGCTAGCATCTCCTGGTCCCGAGCCATGTGCAAAAGAAAGGATAAAAGGCTTCATGTGAAAATTCAGCTGACTCCTTCAGCCAGGTGGTTGTGACACTGTCAAGTTTGTGTGCTTGTTCCTCTGTTTGCTTTCTCTTTAATTATCTGATGAAATTTCTTCATGCTGTTCTTTACGCAGCATGACATAGTGTCCTTGCTTGTAGACCTGTGTGGCCAGCGTTATGGTGACCTTCCAAAACCGTCATGGGCCTAGTACCTGAAGACCAGGACTTCCCACATTGTCTCAGACAGCAGGAAGATCTGGGACATGGACATAGAGGTATTTGACCACTTTATAATCAGACTGGCTGAGTGGAGAAGGGCACAGAGCACCATATAAAAGCAGCTGGAGAACTTGGTTGCCATGCTCTGCAGCCCATATGCAAACACTCAAAGGAATGCTATTATGAAAAACTTTTTCATGGTGTGGATTATCCAGAGCAACTGATCCATTTCATTGATGATAAGGAATTGCTCGTCCTAGCCATGGCTTTTCTCACACTGATGCAACTGAATTGCCAGTCCTTTCCCTTTGCTGCAGCCCCCATTTATCTGAGGACATACTGCACTGGAAGTGGGCTCTGATTTTATGAAGTCAACGGGGTATTTACTACGGGTTAAAGATATTGTTGGGCCTCTGGTCCCCGTCAGTTCTGGCAGATGCTCTTCTGTGGTGGCAGAATGGCTCTGCTGCTCCACATCCTTCCCAACACTGTCACTGCCACTTCCAGCCCTGGTTGCTTTTGATATAAGAACTTTCATCAACATTCCTTTATCTTAGGCAGGACAAGAATAATATGGCCCTTAATTTATAGTAAGCATGGACACATTTAAAATAAATCCCTCAATTTGTCTTACAAATAACATTTAAGTGTTTTTGAATTGAAGAGATGTTTGAAAAACCAATTTCCTGTCAGAGATGCTATTTGTTTCATTTTATGCAGTTCATTCATCTTAGTTGATTGGAGAAAAAATAAAAGCCAACCCCAGCTAGTGAGAGTAAACCCCGGCATAGTACTGTGCTGCTGGAGATTTTGTAACAATTTTTATTTGGAGCCTACCTCCACACCCATTATTTACAATAAATATTACATCTTAATGTCAAAGTAATTTGGGGGTTAGATGCTGTGCAGCATCTTGAGAAGATAATTCTGAAGCAGCTGGCATTTTTGTGTGCCCAATTTCAAACTTGTAAGTGAGCCCTATTTCTTCGGTCAGGGCGAATGGACCCCCTTGCTCTGAAAAAAGTATCAAATTGGATACTCAGGCCCCTAATCGCTATAGGGAACTTGGCCCTTATGGTTTATTTAAGAAAGAATTATACATATACATATGTATAATGTTTATACAAGCTGTACACATACATTTATTAAGTAGAAAGGCAACTAGCCTTGTCCTTAAAAGCAAGCAGTAACACGGGCTGCCATGTACCATGTAGCTGTGGGGTTGTATTGTTTGAGAAAGAAAACTTGCGGCTGATGAATTCCTTCGTCTTAAGGTCACAGGGAATGCTAATCTTAAATACTGCTGACTTGCTTAAAATAATTGCAGCTGTTCTTTTCTAATTGATAGGCCCCTTTTCAGAAAATGTTACGAAGATACTTCTTAACCCTCCATTTTGTGTTTCTAAGTAATATGCTGGATGAAAACCGTTCCCTCTCTTTTTTTGTCAAGCTCCTTCTCCACTTGTTTCACCCAGAAGAATTCAGGAGGATGTCTACAGTCCTAGTTTATCCCTTCTTGCCATACAGAAAGGAAAAACATCCCGTGGCCCAATCCTACCTGCTATTCTTGTATCACTATTATCAGTGAAAGGAATGGGAAAGTCAAATGACTAATCTCTTCAGCTATTAGCAACTTCTGTGTGTAAGTATCATTCTACATTTCTTTCCTCCAACTGTTCTGAGATAATTTCAGATTACTTCAGGCTTTGGCTAATACGTCTTCCATTTTTACTGAAATTAGAATGAAAAAAATCATAGTCACTTTTTTTAAGCGTGCCTAAAAATGTTAGGAAAATCTTTCTAACAGAACAGATCTTACCAGCACCTTCAGGAAGATCCTGGCTGTCTGAATGAAAACCTTGGTGTCTGCTTTTGGCAAGGAGCTCAAGCACAGATTGGTATTGCTTGTGGTCATTGCGGTTACAAGAAAAATACCACTGTACACCCAGTGTACATGGACACAGCAACTCATTCAAGCTCCAGATGGCATGTTGATACATGCACGTGATGCTGCAGCCACGTTGCCATCCATAACCTCACCTGCAGACCAGCAAACCCTGTTTGAACCATGTGGATGGACTCTGAGGTACAAACTGGCAGGACCCCAGTATTGAGCCTGCTGTGGTGCTTTCAGAAGGCTTTTCTGCCTCAGGAACCTCTCCACCATGCTAGTGTGGACATTTGCCTTATCCATGTTTTGCCCTGCAGGTACATACCTGCAACAAAGGGCCAGCACCAAGTTGGGAAGTGCTTCGCTGCTTGCTGGAGCACAATTCTTTGGCATGTGGAATCTAGCCCTCCTTGCCTGTCTTTTGAGGGGTACCTTCCTCGCCTCTCCTGGACACAGAGCATGCCTAGGTAGGTAGAGGCTGCTGTGTTTTGCTTGGAGGGAGCTTTCGGTGAGAGGGATGCAAAGGCTGGAGAATGCAGCCCACACGCAGAGACTGTTGAGCCTGCCATCTGATTTCCTGCAGGACAAGCATAGCTGGGGATCACCAAGGTTCAGCTGAGCCCTTCCAGATCTCCTACCGAAACCCAGCCAGTGGCAGGGGGGGGACCTGTTCAGCTGAGCCCTTCCAGATCTCCTACCGAAACCCAGCCAGTGGCAGGGGGGGCACTTGTATCCTAGAATGGCTACGTGTCCTGAAGGGTGCTCTTGGCACGTCCACTTGGAGAGGCTCTGCCTCGTTATCCTCTCCGGCTTGCCCTGGTTTGGGGCAGGCTTCCCCCAGGCCCTGCTTTGCAGTGCTGTGGAGGGCAGGTGGGCAGGCTCTGCTCCGCTCAGGCCACCCAGAGCTCAAACCAGGCATGGGAGGGGACAGGGACGGATCCATGACCGACGAGTGGATGGCACTGCGGGGGCGAGGCTGGGAGCACCCTGGGTAGCAAGGGCACAGACACCCGTGGGCAGGGCGGAGTGCGCAAACACACGTTGCGTTCTCTTCAGACTGATTTCACGTTGCTCAGCTTCCAGGGGGCTCTGAGAATAGCAATTAAAGCACCGGGCTTAATTGTGGAGTACCCAATTTGGATATTAGCGTTATCTCCGCTCTCACTCCTTTCTTTTCATTCAGATCCAATTCTGCTGCCTGCCTGCCGGCTGGGCACCCATTCCTTTCTTCTTATTATTACTATTTTATGGTTATTGTTAATATTTTTTTTTTTTGTTTTTAATTTTTAAAGCATTCCTTCTTTCTGTTGCTTCCAAC
>NW_009258549.1:5554200-5554439 GCF_000687185.1 Egretta garzetta
TTTTTTTAAATGTATTTTTAGGGTGATGCTCTGAACACTTCCCCCTCCCCGCCCCGTATCTCCTACCCTGGCAGTATCAGAGAAGAGACCGAAGAAGTTGAGCATGTCTGAGGTGGATCAGCCTTGCAGGGAGAGAGGGGGGCAGTAGCTGCTCAGAGCAGCCCGAGGGCTTGAAGCAGGATTTGCTGGTATGTATGTGGGTCTGTATTTTATGACAGCTCTAAGTGTGAATTGTTTTC
>NW_009258549.1:5555110-5556293 GCF_000687185.1 Egretta garzetta
ATTTTTTTTTTTTTTATTCTGCTTGTGTGCACGGTTGGGAAATGCGTTTTGCCTCCCTTTCTTCTCAATATATGAATGTCTTTGTTGGGGAGCGGTTTTTACCCCCTTCAGACCCCTCTAATACAGAATTGATGCTTATTTTTCCCTTCAGGAAGGGGACGCTTTGAGGATAATCATGCTTCACAGAGGAACGGCACCGACCTCCAGTTGCTTTAAACACAACCTCCTCCACTAGGGCTCCAGGAAAAAAAAAAAAAAAAAGAATAATTATAAGAATAATCATTAAAAAGGCGAAAGGAATGCTTACTCTGGAACCTGCATTTCACGATCCTCACCGCTCGCGCTGAATATCCTCCAAAGTGATTCTCTCCGGCTTTTGAATTTGCACCACTTCAAGACGCAAGATTGCCACAAAGAATCCTTTCAATTTTTTACAGCCAAATAGGATTTTTTTTTAATTCATTCCCCCACGTTTGCCCCCCGACCCTTATTATTCTTATGTGGATATGCAAGCAAGAAGAGGAGACTGGACATTCCCAACATGCTCTCTCCCTTGATCTGTCCGTCTAGAGGTTCTGCTTCTACAAACCAAGGTAGGGAAATTCCTGTTTCTGTGTTTTTGCTGGCAGCTCATTTTGGTCCACGGGTTTGCCCGGGGAAGACCACTCACGGTAGAACAAAACGTTGAGGGATGCTGCTCTTAGAAGCAGATACAGAAAAAAAAAATAATTAAAAAAATAAAAGGAGGAAACATTCACCAGACATGTTGATTCCCCCTTGGTTCATCAAATAGGACGTGAAGAGAAGGCGAGAGGGATGCTTTGAGTTACCTACCGCGCCGTGAATTGGGGGAAAGTCCCTTGTGGTTTTGGTTTTTTTTTTTTCTGGGGTGGGCAGGTGGGGTCGGGGGAGACACGGGAGGAGGAACACGGCTGTGGAAAGGGGTGAAAACGAAGATAATTCCCATCCATCCATCTATCCATCCATCCATCCACCCGCAAATCGCCTCTTCCTTTTCACTGGTCCAGCGGCTCCCAGTCACGCGTTGATGTGAAAATAGAGCTCATTAGGAAGAGCAGTACGCAGAAACCTGCTTGCTGCCGAGGAGGGTGGTGCATTACTTAAAACCCACGCCGGCCTCCCGATCGTGAGCGGCCTAACGCGGGGGCCGGGGGCCCAGGGC
>NW_009258549.1:5557188-5557746 GCF_000687185.1 Egretta garzetta
CCTTTCCTGCCATATTCTGGCTGTGCTGCTATAAATATCTAAGGCTTCCCAGGGTTTATCCGCGCCTGGATCCTCCCTTCCCGAGCTCTCCCTCCCTCCCGCTCCCTCCGCAAGTGGGAGTAGAAAGTTTACCTGTGCGGAGGAGAGGGCGTGTGGGAGCCTTTCTCCCGTTTTCGGGAGGAATTTCTCAGGCCCCGCAGCTCCCGGCTGCTGCTGGATCCACCCGGGACCCCGGCACCGCCCGGGGCCCAGGGTTTATCCGCGCCTGGATCCTCCCTTCCCGAGCTCTCCCTCCCTCCCGCTCCCTCCGCAAGTGGGAGTAGAAAGTTTACCTGTGCGGAGGAGAGGGCGTGTGGGAGCCTTTCTCCCGTTTTCGGGAGGAATTTCTCAGGCCCCGCAGCTCCCGGCTGCTGCTGGATCCACCCGGGACCCCGGCACCGCCCGGGGTGGGGGGGTTGTAGCCCCTTCCCTCGGGTCTCATTTCCCGGTGAGACCCCCTAAAAGCACAAGCCCCCGGGGGGGACGCATGCCCAACCCCTCACGGAGCAGGGCAGGGGG
>NW_009258549.1:5557774-5578400 GCF_000687185.1 Egretta garzetta
CCAGGGCCCAAGCGGGTGCCGCATCCCTGCCACGGCCCTTCCCAGCCGTGACCTGGGCCAGGTTTGGATAGAGGTAGAGCAGGGTGGATGGGAGTTGAAGGGGGCTCTTGCAGCTTTGATGCTCAGCCATGGGGGCAAGGAGCACGGGCCCACATCCTTATCCTGCCTTTACCTCCCAGCCTCTCTTGCTGCTACCTTTACTTGGGACTTTTCCTTGCCTTCCCTGCAGGTTCCAGCATGGGCGAAAGGAGGTGCCCTCTAATACTGCCCCCCACCATCAAGCACAGATGCCTCAGGCCTTGCAGGCAGTGCAGGGGGCAGCTGGTCCCCCCCTGAGCTGCCCCTTGGGCAGGCAGGGAGGGCTGGGTATGCAGCACCCCCAGCTCATGGGCCCCTCAGTGCTGCCCCACTCACTGCCCAAGCCCCTGGGGAGCGGAGCAGGGGCACAGCACCCTGGGGTGTGGGGTGACCTGGTGTGCCCCAACAGCAGCTCTGGGGGGAGCAGCAGTGCACGCGTGGGTGCAAGATGCTCTGTAAGAAGAGAGGTGTGGGCATGGGCGATTTTCAGGCGCTCACCCACGCCCTCCCAAAGCAGCAGCTTGTGTCGCCTCCGCATATCCTGGTTTTCTCTGGTCCCCTGCCACACCAGCTTTTCTCCCAGTCCTGGATGGGGGTCTCAGAGGGTTGGGACAGGATGGAGCAGGTTGAGGGCGGAGTGGGGAAACAGGCTGGGGGTGATGAGACCCACTTCAGCTTCCCCTTGGCTCTGCTTTTGGTACGCAGAGGCAGATCTCAGCAGGGGAAAGGAAAGAAGCATGGTCAAAGCTGCTACACCTCTTTCTGGGGACCCTGGGCTCTGGACTGGTGACACACGCCTGCCACACCAGCCCATCTCAGCCTGCACCAGTCCTGGTGCCTCTTGCAGTGCCTTTGTCAGTGGGTCCATAGCTGGGCAAAGGAAGGTGTCAGGAGCAGCCCCCAGCCATCCTGGGCTGGACAGGGTTCTCAGGATACCCGTGCTGATGGCTGAGTTTTACATTGTACCTGTGCATGCAAGAGCATGAAGAGATCGTGAGGAGATGGAAAATACTGAGGAGGGGCATAAACCACAACCTTCTATCCCCACCAAAGCATTTAGGCTTTGATTTGTTTTATCATTTTGGATTACCAACTGCTCCTGTATAAAACCCCTATCAACCTATGAACCAGCACCCCATCCCCAAACCCTCGCCTACAGAGGGGAAAGGTGTCGGCGTTCATTTCTGCGTTTCCTCTGCTGTCGGAGCTCAGCTGGGGCTGTTCGTTGTGCTTGGTTTGGAAGAGTGCAGGTGGACCCCTGCTCCAGTGCCGGAGCCATTCTGTGCCAGCGCATGGAGCTGCGCTTGGATTCCCACATCGGACTCGCGTTGCCTGGGCTGGCACTGGGAATCAGTGTCTCTGCAGTACCATGTGGGAGGTCTGGATTTGATTCCCAGTGCTGTTTTCTCATTCCTCCAAGCTGGCAGAGGATGGGAGTGCTGTACAGACAGCACTGCTTGTCTCTGCAATGGGCTCCATTCCCCACTCCCGTCTTCTGCTCTTTAGGGTGTGCAAAATAGATAGTCCAGACTGAGAGCTGGTCCCTAGAGGTTTAATCTGCTTGGCCTTTAGGGAGGCCACAGCTCCACTCTTCCTGTACTCCTCAGCATGGCTTGGTGGGCAGCGGGGAAAGAGAGTTATCTTGCAGCTGGAGAATATGCAGAGGTTTTTTTTAAAATTTTTTTTTAATTTTCTTTGTGTAAGCTTCAATTTCTCACAAAGAAATGGGTGAGTTAATAGGAGAGATGGACTAGATCTGGACTGGATCTTTTTGAGAGAGATGGCTCCATGTACTGTGATTGCTTAATCTACAGTGGGATGCTGGTAGTATCCGCTCTGCCTGACATCAGGGCTCTAGGACTGCCTGACTCTTTTGCAATTCTGTGATTAGCTTTCTTGGAGATATATTTATACTTGATAGAAAAGCAGGGAGTGGTTGGGAGAAACATGGCTGATAAGTTATCTGCTATTTCCCTGATCCATCCTCCCACCCACCTGTCCACAAGAATTCTTTAAACCACAGTGAATCAACTTATTCATTTTGTTGCTTCGCTGCAGTCAGACGGACTAGCTACTGCCCTGGGTGCCTCACTGCGTAAGATGAAATGGCAGTTTGAAGATCGCAGCACTGAAATGTGTAGAAGGCGAACTCGAGGAAAATAAGATGTTTAAAGCTAAGCATGGCCCTCCTGCTACCATTGCCTTGTCCCTTCCTCTGAGCCTTCTGTTTCTGCTTCAGCTGAGTGCATCATAACGGGAACTAAAAAGACCATTTCTCCAGCCAGGAAGGGGGCTCTCCCATCCCTCTGATTTACCCATCTCGCTTGTCTCTTCATCTGAAGACAGGAGAGGAGGGTCCTGGCAGGTATGGACTGGCGCTTGCTTGAGCAAAATGAGTGGCACAGTGCTAACTGTCCGGGAATCAGGAGACTGACCCAGCCAGGTTAAATGTCAAAGCTACCCTTTTGCATTGGGGAAAAAAAATCCAAATGAACCCACCCTTTATAGTTCAAGACCTCATGGCTTCCTTAAGCTGCAGACCACCAGCTGCCAGCTAGAATTGTGCATCTGTGTGAACTGGTGTGCGTGTAAAAGTCAACCAAGAACACGGTGGTGATCTGTGCAAACCAGGCAGTGTACCTCCATGCACCCGAGGTCAACTGCAGAGAAAAAACACTCTCTATGCACTCAAACAAATGCGTGGCAGTAGGCAGTGTGCAAACCGTGCTGCGATCAAGTCAATTCAAACCATGGCTAATTTGGACCTCTCCAGGCAAGGCTGCTTTTTGTTTAGGGTTTTGGTTTTCTCAGAAGCAGGAGAGAACGCTGACTCTGGGCAGGAGGAAGGACTGGCTTCTCTTTCTTTAATTTTCACACAAATGCTGAATATGCTTAATGTGCAGGGAATAAGAATATTGCTTTTTCTGTACTCAGAGCCACTGAAAAAGGGGAGAGGGAAAGGGTACGTGTTCTGAGACTTGCTGTCAGCAGATATTTCCTAATGCAGAGGGTACTTCCAGACTCCAAAGTATGCTGGGTGGCTCTCTTCCCTTTCTAACACAAGCAGTCGAAGGCCATGTTTCAGAGCCACCAATATGCCTGGATTGATTAAGCATGTGGGGAAAAAACAAACTTATGAATGAGAGTGTGGTTAGTGGCTCAAAGTGAAATGGATATTAGGCCGAGATCTGTGTAGCATTCACTCCCTATACCTCTAACCCCATCCACAAGGAAGGATCAAAATTGAAAAGAGGCACTGAAAGTGGCTCAGGTAAAGTGTTAGGTTGCCAGCTCTGAATACTGAGGAGGTTTCTGTATTCCCAGAGGACATACAGTGTCATTAATATTAGGGTGCATGGCTGGACTGAAACATTTATAGGGAAGAAACACTTTTAGGGGAAAAATGGGGATTTCGTCTTCATGGTCTGTCTGGTGGCTTGTCTTTGCTGATTGCTCATCCAGCAAAGCAGGTGTGGGGCCACCAGTTTATCTGAACTGAATAATCCATGGGATGTTGCTCTGTTGCCCCCACTCACCCCTGGCAGGCTAGGGCACATAGGAGCTCATGTCCAGCTAACTCTCCATGCAACAAACTCGTAAGTTACTTTGCAAGGTAGCAGTCAGCTTACACTACTTGGTCTATGTGTAGCTGTCTAGCTGTGAGTTGGGAACAATTCTCACTTACTGCACTCCTAGTCTGGATTTGAACCACTGATCAAGCAATGCATCGCTCTAGCTACCACCACCTTCTCCCGGACCTGCTGTCCAGCCTTTGCGTGAGCTCCGTATGCAATCCTCGTTTGTTCCAAAACGGTGAAAGGATATGGCTAACGCCTATTTACAGGTGTGGTTTAAACCCTGCTTAGATCACTGTGTTCTGTTTGGGGGCTGCACTTCCAGGAGAGGGAAGGGCTGGGGAGGCTGTGGGGGAGTGAACAAAGACAACGATCACAGATCAGAGAAAACAGGACCTGTAAAGAAAGGTTGGGAGAGGCAGGCAGGTTCAGTCTGGAGAAAAGGCAGCTGTGGGTGGATACCCAACTGTCTGCAAATACATAAAAGACCATTACAGAAAGAGCACAGGGGCCAATTATTTTCATTAGTCACCGAAGACAGATCAGGAAATAAATGAGTTTAAGAAGAAGCAGAAAGAATACAGATTGAACATCAAATTAAATGTTTACTGCAATAATGGTTTAGTGACAGTAGGTGCTGATAAACGTGGCAGAACGGCTGTGACTGAAGATATTTAAAGCTAGATGTAGGTGCTGAACTATCAGGGTTTTGTATCTAATAAAGTCTGTCTCCAGTGAACCATAGATCATGATATTTGCATGCCTAACCAAACAACTTTGGAAGAAAGATATTGAGGTCGATCTCTTCTGTGTGCAGGAGGGAGGGACTGACCGTCCCACTGGAAAAAGCCCTCCCCACCTGAGTGGGTTTGGCACTGACCCTGTGCTCCAAATCTCACATGGTACATGTAGGAGTCAACAGGATATTGTCGACTGGTGCCGCAGCTTGAGCGTATCAGGAGATCCCTGAAGATGTCCGGTTTTCAAAACCTCTGACAGCATGTCTTGTCCTGGGGGATGGCTAGAGCTTCAGCATAGAAATCTGTGCAGAAGAGGCTTAGAAACCTCTCCCATGTGAACGATGCTTTAGCATTTGCAGGCGCAGTTCTTGAATCCTGGGATAAGCTGGGCTGTTCCAGATCGAGACCGTGTCCCTTTCCTTAGGAAGCTTCACCCGTCCATGGCTATCGCTTTCAAGGTTTTACACTATCACAGCATCTGAATAGTTCGCGTGCCAAAACCTGATACTGCAAAGGGAGGCGACCGTATATCATCTCATAATGAACGATGGGAAAATACACGCCTTGCTATTTCATGATGTCATTCTTTTGTCTTGCAAGATGAGCTAAAGTTTAAAGGTGCCTTACGTTTATTCACCTTTGCTAGTTCCAGAAGATAAAATGGGATTTGGGGAGCCGTGAGCATTGTGGTTTCTAAGAATCATCGCTTCACTAGCCAGCCTCACGGTTGCACCTCTGTGTGCCCTGAGTTGGAGGAGCACGGTTGGGGTTTGGATAGGCGTCTTTATTAATGGGTTCAGAGAGGGGTCTTCCTACTTTGAGTCAGTAGAGGTTTCCCTGTTGGTAGCCGAGAAGGCTGAAAGTGCCATTTTGAGACTGAGTTCGGCCAGCATGGGGAATGCACTGTGTGTACGAGCTATGCCGGTTTATATCTTCCTGTGCATCAGCAGAAGGGGGGACTGTGGTACAACCTTGCTGGTGGATTACACTATTTTTTTTAGCAGAACAAGCGTGTAATCCTGACCTCTGGTGTTTTTCATAAGAGCCAGGAATTTTCTATACAGGTGTCCAGCACAAACTCAAACTCAAATGGAGAAAAAATGACGTTAAGCTCTCTTTTTTTTCATTATACTTGGGTTTAACATTTTTATTTCACCTCTTCTAATCTCTTTGTTAGGGTTGCCATGCACTGTTGAAGAGCTGATACACACAACTCCTTCTTGTGGATGTATTGTTTCTTGCATGTGTGACCTCTGAAGAATTTGGAGGATTTTGCAAAAGGAAACAAATGTAAAACTTAGTAAGTTCTCTATTTCAAAACAGACTAGAAGTTGAGATGGTTACTGGAAGCCAGCTGAGGCAGATAAGATTTGGTGTCATGAACTCGCTGATAATTTACTAGCGCAAATGCCCTGTCCTACATCACAGCTGATTGCCTAATGAACAGAAAATTGTTTTCAGGTGATAGGCATAATAGCCTAATGATAGCTGAAGACAGCAGTGGCCGTGCATTGCCTCAGACTGCAGGCTACGAAGAGGACGTGGGGGGATTTGGGCAGGTGAGAGGTTGTAATCGGTCATAACGAGGGACTGTGGTTTTCCTCCGCCACATGGGACCTCTGCTACTTCAGCATCCCCAGCTGAGAACAAGGTCCTGGCGATACGCAGTAGATGCTTGGAATGCGAAAGGAGAAGGCCCTAAAATGAATACCGCCTGGAAATGAATTGTGGAAGATCTAAAGCCTGCTCTGATTCCAAGGGCAAACTTAAATCTTCACGGCATCTGGGGGCAGGTGGTTCTGAAGCCTGTGTGGTGAGAATAACGGCTCGGCTGCTGCATGGAAAGGTGTAGAGATGCTGCCGTCCACTCCAGGAGGAGGATGGAGAAAGGGTTGCTGCTGTGAATCTCTTTGTGCCAGGTAAAGCGGGATGTTAATTAATTGCACATGACTGGATTGCTGGGGAATTTCTGTCACAGGACTCTGCTGAGAAACGCATTTGAAGTGCATTGTGGCAGAGGAAATGCACAAAAACGCGCTAGCTCGCGGCTACTCGCACGTAGGCACATGCTTGCATGGAAAGCATGCAGGAGGGATCTGCGTAGCCCTGCACCCCACTCTCTATCCTCCTCTATAATTCTCCAGTATCGCTGGCTGCTGTAGTCAGTGGCCTAAGCATCTCAGGGGAGATTCCCTTGTGTCAGACGTGTTTCAGCAGAGGCAAGCTGAAACATCAGAGGCTGACAAACCCCAAGGGAGAGTCTAATGAAAGCGACAGAATGACATAATCTGTTCTCGCAGTCTCTCCTCCTCTTCAGCTCTCCACGTTTCTGGTGCAACTTGAAATTACCCTCTAATTTATCACTGAAAAAGTGAATATTCTATATAATTAAAATGGCAAAGATAGTGTCCTGAAACACTGAAAGTCAAACTATAAAAGCAGCTTGGTTGTGGTCTGAGGTACCATGTATTTGAGTATTCTGGGAGGAAGCTTTTAAGGCTCCATCTGGAAGTAACAAAGTGGTAAATGCCACAAAAGCATAAATGGAATCTCAGAAAAGACATTGCGGTCGTTTCATTACATGACGGGGGGCCTGTACTCTAAACAGGAGGAGATAAAGACTAAGGAGCTTAGAAAAATAGGATAGCTGTGGGATGGCTGCCTTGAAAGATACAGTGACTCTTGCAGAAAGCTCTTTGAAAGTTTGCAAACTTTCAAACCAGGGATTCAGAGAGAGCTCTAAGGATCATGCTTTATCCACTTTTAATTTTCACCTTTTCAAATGGGGAACAGAGGGGCTAAAAGGCTCTCTGAACTTCAGGGCTCAGAGAACTTTGCAGGAGCTGAGGGCCTGTGCCTCTGCGCTCTCTGAAGTAGAAGCTCGATGCCCACAGCGGGTGTCCTACATGAGCAACCCTTTCTGTGCAATGCTTTTTTTTTTTCTTTTTTTTTTTTTAACTGGAGGGAGGAATAATTTCAGAAACCAGGAGACACACAATCGGAGATGATTGTTGGTTAATGACATACCTCCCCTTAATACTCTTACACCTTTTTTTTGTTAGGACATTGAGGTGAAATCGTGTTCCTTGTTCGCGGCTTGTCAGAGAGATCCCAGACTTCAGCTTTTGATGTTAGAGGTGGTGATTAAGTTTTTTGACAGGAGAGGTTTGTAACAGAGTGAAAGTGGCAGGAAATGGGTTTACTGCCCCACAAAAAAAATATTAATTTCATAGATTTTGCTAGTTCTGCACTGAAATTAATTAAAGCATTTGATGTGTTTTCAGGAAAAAGCAGAGAAAAGCCCAGAATAGCTAGCAGCCTGGTAAGCAGAAAAGTACTGGGTTTTGGGTGACGCATTCCAGTTCTGCGTACTTTGGAGTGGGGACTTGTCCCTGAGGCTGTCCTAGCCAACGTGAGGGCCCAGACTACTGGGTCCTCTGCAGTAATGCTTTCTCAGTTGGAGCTTTTCCAGTTGGAGCTGTTCTACTTTATATAAATGCCTATTCATTGTGCTGGAGAAGGAGTGCTCTAACGACTGGGCTGAGGAAGTAGTTTGTTTCTTTGGCCCAGTATAAAGTAATTACTTATATAAACGGAAATGACTTCAGTATGAAAGAAATGGAGAAGGAGGTGCCATAGCCCAGAGGCTGTGGAGTCCTCTGAGATACGGGAGATACGGGAGTTATAATTCTCTCTCCGAATTAGGCAGTGCGGGTTTGTTCTTATTCCGCTTTGGATGCGTTTGTATTTCCCAGTGACAACAAAATGTTTCATTTAGCATCCAGCTCCAGTGCTGTCTCCAGGTGGGAGAAAAAGTGACAGGAGGAGGTCAATTCTCAAGGAACAAAGACCTGATCCTCAAGGAAATGCTCTTAAACAAAGGATGAGGGATGAGAACTATGGAGACTCTGTGACAGGAAACCAGAGTTATTGCTCCAATGAAAATTTTTATCATTTCCTAAAATGTGCAGGTAGCTCTTTAAAGTTGTCTCCAGATCTTTAAAATCACTTGGGATTTTCATTCCCGCAGTTCGTATCCCTTGGTATATCCCCTCTCGTTGTTCATTACACATTTGCTTTTATAAGCTTGGTGAGATGTTTGACTTTTATATGGAAAGGGGAGTGTTTCCAGAAGCTAATACTAGCTGCAGGAGACTTGTTTCCAGCAGATCTCCAGGGAGTCAGTGGAGAAAGAGAGGAGGTCCTTCGAAGGGCAGTGTAGAACAGGAGCCCAGTAAATGTGCTCCAGCTTGCCCTCTGGAGAAGCTAATGCCTATCGACTGCAAAGGCAGCCCACATAGGTGAGCTTCCTAAAGACTTTTAAGTCTCTTTTGTTCTGTGTGTATGTGTGTTAAAGATGTACAGGGTTGGGGGCTGGATGAGACAGGAGTTGTAATAAATTATCCCTCTTTCACCACCCAGTTTGGAAAACAGTCACGATCCAGGAGGAATCCAAAGTCTCCTAATTCCTGGTCCTCTGTTTTGTATTTTTCCACCGTAAGAAAACTGGCTACCTGATGGACCATCTTGTTTTGAACATGAAGGCCTGCAGATCCCTCAGTCTGGATTTGATGTAAATGGTTCCTGAATGTGATTTGAATTTGCAAGAAGCAGCAATGTCCACATAGCTGATTCAGTCCACGCAGCCCATCCATGATCTCTGGACTTCTCTAACCTTAATTTCAAGCCAGAGAGTGGCATGTTGGCATCAGAGGTCCCTTGACTTGACCAGGTATCATAGGGCTGGTCCTTGGCATAACACAGAGAACTGTCCCTCAGGATGCTGCAGGAAGGCTAAGGAGAGGTGGCCACGGATTGCTTCTTCTATAACCACTGTGTCCCAGGAGGGAGCTGGTGTAAGAATGACATTTAATTATGCGTCCTTGTACACCTTTGCCTGCATGCATTTAGAAGCATTGCCCATTTTCACTGAGGAAGATGTTTCATAAGAAAATATTGCTTGCATGATGGAGCATAAAAATCGAACAAAACGGAGAATTAGAGAGAAGGTTTGCCCCGGCAGTCTAACTGTGTCCTTTTAAGTGCACAGTGTAACACAGAAATCCATGTATCTTCTCTGAGATGACAGCCTTTCTTCTGTGATACCGTAGTTTGGCAACTGTGGCAGGACAAACTGTGATGTGCACCTACACAAGGGTTCAGCTGCACCCCAGAGGCTGGATCCACCATCCCTTTGAAGTTGGGCAGAATCTTGGCACTGGCTGTGGTGGGGATTGGATTGACTTTGGAAGTCTGCTCTGTGGTACGAGACGCCAAGGGCTTGCAATATTTCTTTGAATCAGCTTCATTTCAAAGTATTATGGTTTATAAACTTGTTCACTTTTGTCATAGAATCATAGAATGTTTGGGGTTGGATCTGAGGAACATCTTAAAGCGCTGTTGAGCTACTTTCTGGGTTGCTATTTTGATGCCTGCAACGAATGCTGCATAAATCCTTGACGTTACCGGCATACAATAGGCGTTATTTTTTGTCTTTGTATTTGATGATTTCCTTGTTTTTCAAACATTAAATCACGTGATTTTAAGGCTACCATCAGATTCATCAACATTTCTTTTGCTGTGTAAGTTTCCAGGTGTTTTCTTGATTGCCTAATGTATTGCTTTCCCTGCAGTATAAAACGGCAATAAGTATAGAATCTGGTTGACATTCAGTTTTGGGATCAGATTAAGTTGTGTCGAGTTTCTTCCCCCAAATCCTCATGGACTGTGCCTGGAGGAGAAAAATCAATGACTCTCCGGTAAGCACTGCTTAAAATGGCTGTATTTGGCATAGCTGAAATTTCCATTTGAACAGAATTTGAGACTTTTAAAGCAACTTAATGGCATTTTCTCATAATCTGAATGACTTTGACAGAGTAATATAAAACGATAGTTTAAAAGTTGCACCACAAAACTTGATGGAATATCTTAGAACTTTATTTTACTGTCAGAGATCCAGAGGGAGAGAAAAAAGAAAGAGTTAAAGACCTAAATTCCCTTTAAGACTCCTCATTTCCTTTATTATAGGATGTCTAAATATTTAGTGAACTTAAAGGAGATGGCAGAAAGACAGTGCTTGGTCCAATGCTCCTCCTGGATATGACAAATCTACATGTTCTTTAGGTGAAGCCTGGGGTTTAGAGAAGCTCGTATGCAGAGGACTTAAGTTGAACCTTGGCTTTACTGAAATGCCACATTTATTACACCAATGAAAGAAATATAGAGCTTGGATAAAGGCATCCGGAGATAGTCCGTTCAATCAAAGATCAGCATAGCAATGTAAAGAGAGGGCAAATTTCACTTAGAAGCAGCAGGTTAAGCTGTGCCTCTTATTATATCTGGAAATGAAACATTATACATTCATACCAGTAAACAGAAGAACAAGCCACACAACCCTGAGCACCACTTGCAGTGCACTGGAGGGGTGGTGTTCCTTGGTGCAAAACTGGAGGGCTTGGAGAAGATGTAATTGAGAATTGTCTCATTGCTTGCTAGAGCAAGATGGTAAGAGCCATGCTAAGATTTTTCTTGGCCATAGTCAGCTCCCAGTCGGCTGAAGCCAAGCTGACCTTCCTCTGTCTGGCTGAGCTGCTCTAGTATATGCTGATCAACATTTGGCAGAAAATGCCCATCCTTGGTCTGTGCCAGGAGATATGGTCAGGTGGTTTGGCTGGAGTTCCTCTCCTCTAGATGTATGCAGAGCTCTATCTTTCTTTTCAGGCTGAAAGCATCCCAAGATCTTGTGGACTAGCCTCCTGCAAGGAGGACCCATGGGTTTCAAGTAAGCGCAAAGTGTGGAGGTGGGAGAGGTGTATGTGTGCGTCTGCACCATGTTGCATTTTCTGAACATCCAAAGGATGGTACCCTGCAGTTTTGTACTTTCATTCAGTTCACTTTGTTTTCCCTCTGCTTAAACTGATGCTCTTACTCATAGTGAGGATCTTTGTGGTGGCGCTAAACCCCATCATAAATCCAGGCAATTCACACATTGCAGCTTTTCAAGTGACTTGAGTTGTGCTAAGCCTCTTCCCTCACTTCTTTCTGTTGGCACATAAGACTGGAAAGTTAAGCAGAAGACCGTCTCTTGCTGCTGGTGACGAAGAAGTGTGCTGACACGGGTCATGAGAATAGGTGGAGGCAAGAGGACTGATTTATACACCTCATTGGACTTTCACTGGCAGTAAATTGCATTCCGGTCCTGGGAAAGCCTGGACCATGAGGGACTGAGAGAGCTGACTCATAAATTTATCCGCACTAGCAGTATATATGCACGGGAGAAGGTGGGAGGGAGTAGCTGGTGCTTTATTTTTCCCTGTTTTCTGGGGAGAGGGAAAATGGTGCCACAGCCTGCTGGGTGTGGGTAGGTGTACTCCCCTTCAGCTGAGGCCCCGAGCAGAGGGGGAGCAGGCACAGCCAGAGGCATAGTGGTGAGGACCCCCAACCAACTTCATTTAGACACTGCAGAGCTGCAGCTGCCCTGTGGCTAGTAGAAGCAGGACGGGCCTGAGCAGCATCTCCCCCACAGAGCTGAACAACCGCAGAGGCGATGCATCGATGCTGCCCAGGGCTAGCTCTCCATCCACCCCCGACCCTGCGGTATCCCACCTTACTCTTGCTCCTCCATCCTCTTCCCCCCTCCTCCAGGCTGGACATGCCCAGGGGGACTTCGTGCCATCACCCCCAGCCAGGGCAGCCCTGCAGGTGATGGGTGTAGATGTGGGGCAAAGCCACCCCATCTCAGTGCCTTTGAAACAGTTTGGGAGCTGTTGGAGGCTCAGGTGTCTGCAGGGGAGCTGGGGGGAGTGGGGGAGAGGGGAAGAGTTTTGGAGGACATTTCAGAGGGACAAGGTTTGGAGGAGGAGGAAGGATTTTTTCTTCTGCATCCTAAAAAACCTTTGCACCAAGGTCCTGCATCTGTGACTGCCTGATGCTTGGGCAGCGTCCAGGGTGCTTTGCACTAATGTGATGTCTCACAGAAAGGCTCTGAAGTAGCCTCCTCTCTTTTGGGATGAAGGAGGAGGGGAGCCTTTGACACCCCATTCGGAGGAAGCTGATGCACAGGCTATGAGGAAGGTGCCATGCCCACTTCGAGGGTGCGTACAGAGAAAGGCAGCGTACAGAAATGTAGCCCAGGAGCAGTACATTTGGGTGATGCCTAACTGGCACCTGCCCAGTGCTCCCAGTTATTCTCACAGGGCCGTGCATGGGTCTCCGGAGGGCACTGCTTTTTCTGAGAGCATTGGGGCCTGATGCAGAGCCGTCACGCAGCAGCAGAACATTGGTACAGCACTAAAGCCGAGCTGCAGCATTTGAAAACTCTTTGGCAGTTTTTGGTGAGGGACTGATGCTGGGGACAGGCGTGTGAAAAATCCATGTTGTCTTGTGAATTTAGGGATGTGCCTTGAATTTACTCTGATGACAAACCCCGTGTCTTTTGCTTTGTGAGAGTATTTCCATTGGAAATCAAAGAGATTTGAGATACATAGCTGGCTAAGCAGTCATACCTCAGAATAGGATTTGGGGATTAGCAGAGTGGATAATAAATTGAATAGTAGGAGTTAAAATCAGACTGCACTCAGAAAGAAAGCAGAGATGAGAGGTACACCCCTGGAAAGCAGTAATGCCAGAAATGACACTGGGGTTACAGTGGTTAGCAAATGAGATATGGGCTCGCAATACAATGCGGCAGCAAAGAAGCTGATGTGATTTCTGGATTGCATAAACAGAACTATTGCGTCTTGAAGCAAGGAAATGTTTTCTACATGTTTCTAGTCGTGTTTTTGTGATGTGCCTGGTCTGAGTGTACCTGGGCTATCGGGTTCATTTCTGGAGAACTCTGCGCCCCAAAGATGGCAGCAAATTAGAACAAATTCAGTGGAGGAACAAAAATTATTAAGATGCTGGAGGGACTGAAGATTAAAGTAACTAATTACGTTTAGCTTGGCCAAATGACAATTAAAAGAGAGATGTGATGACTGCCTTAAAGTGTGTGCTTATGAATGTAAACACCGAGGAGAGAGAAAGACAGCGAGGATTTGTTTGGTGCCGTCAGAGCAGCGGTTGGTTAGATGGCCGGTCTGCACTGCTGGGGGAGTTGTGTAGGACCCTACCCAGAACCAAAGGAGAAGCAGCTGTAACCAAACAATAGCAGCAAAGCCAACAAGGAAGCGCCAAAGAGGCAGCACAGTTCCCGCTGTGAAACGCGGCAGAGGCTACAGTCAGTACCATTCCCGGGGAAGCGATGGCAGTCTCTGAATGAAAGTAGCCCTGGGAGCTTTGCTACAAGGCATGTCCGAGATCCTCCAGGAGAGGAGGGAAAGGATGCGATGCTCCCGCGGGAGCGCTCCCTCTCCAATTTGCAGGACCCATAGATCATTTCTCCCCTTTCCTTTCGGCTGTGATTGTGTAGCGTTGCATCCATGTCGGGGTCTGGTCTTTTTGAAAAGAGAGTTTGCAGGTTGGAGGGTGAGGAAGCAAGGGGATAAGGGTAGATGACACTATACACTAAGTCCTGTAAGAAATTATAAGGGAGGCAGGCATGTTCAGTCTAGAGGAAAGCTAACTGTGGGTGGAAACCGAACTGACTGCAAATCCTTAAAGGAATGTTAGAAAGGGAGAAGAGGGCCAATTACTCTCTTCAGTCGTCAAGGGCAGATCTGGAAGAAAGTGGGCCCTTCACTGAAGCTGGGGAAATTGGGATCTGTGTGAAGGAGAAGCCTAAGTGTTGGGTGACAGGGAGGCTAGGGGGAGGTGGGGGAATTGCCGTGAGTATGGATACCCAGGGATGACATTAGACACCCACTTACCAGGGGATGATGACACAGGCATCAGGAAACCCATCTTCTTTCAGCAAGTTTCCATATGATTTCATAATCTTTAAAAGGCTGTTGAGTTTGTAAATGAGCCGGTGCCGTGGTGCTTTTTCCTTGCAGGTTGTTTGTTCGGGACATGTTTGTTAATGTTTCTGTTTAATTATATTTTCTTCTTTGATTATGGATCTGTTTGAATGCTGCCTTTTGCAATGGAGGGACTGCAGGTGAAATGCACGCTTCTGATAAGAATTGCAACGAGGAGCTAGTTCCAGCAGAGCGTGGATTAGCTGGGGGTTTTTTTGCCCTTTCGGTGTGAATCTTTTCTGAGGTATGAAATAGCTTAATTAGCTGTAAAAAAAAAAAAAAAAAAGATTCTCTGTGCGGTACTATATCTCCTCATTTTGACAGGCATGAGAAAATATCATGAAGCAAGAGCTCTTATCACAGTGTTTCTCATTCAGCTGTACTTAAGAAATCCTGCACATTTTTCATATGAAGTCCATTTTCAGATGCTAGGAGGATATTCTGTACCTGAAAATATTAATTTCCTGATCTACTTTTAAGACTGAGCATATTTCCAAGTGAAATGAAGAGGTGAGGATAAGAAACAGAGCTATCCCTGTGCAGTGTCTCAGCCGGCGGCTCCAGTCTCTCTGGGTGAACGGCTCTGTCGAGCCTGATGTGAAGAGCATCCTAAATTTATTCTTTTGTGATACCTGTTTGGAGGGCTGTTTGTAAAATAAATGCTTCAGCTTAGTTCCCTGCATGACAGTGACTGCGTCCCAGTGACACAGCTAGTTCCCGGGCAATTTTAAGAGGGAGTTCAAAGAGTGACAGGAGCCCGGGATCAGAGAAGCGGGTTCTTGCCGTAAACTTGGAAATGCATCTTTTAAGGCAAAGGCTGAAGCACTGCAGGCAAGTGGGGCTGTGCTGTCCTGGGCTACAGGACAGACTGGTCTGATGGTAAAGATAGGAGGCAGGTCAGAAGGGTCCCATACCTGACTTTTCCACACATTGGCTCTTACTGAGTTAATGAAAGGCTGTGGTCACTGAAGTGGTTTCCCTTCCCTGCCCCAGCAGTTTGTCCCCGCAGCAGTTCAGTGGTCTGGCAACCCCACCCTCATTGCTGGTTGAGGACAGCATGTTGGGCTGTCGACCGAAGCGGCTGAAATGCCGGCACACGTCTCCTGCCATGCCGCCTACAGGCTGTACCTTCTCGCAAGCACGGTGGGCTGGGGTCGGCCACGTCTTAAAACAGCAGCAGGGTTTGTCAGAGCCCATGAGCAAGTCGCTCAGCCTACCTGTTCGTCTGGGAGCTGGGGTGGTGGACACGCGCGCCACACAACTGTATTCAAAAGTCACGCTTCCTTTCGTGTTTGTGAGGTGCCCTGAGACTTTTCAGCTTTTCAGCCACAGAAAAATACTTATTCTTTACTTGGTCTTGACTTTCAGAGCTCTACCCTTGGCATTCTTCAGTGGTTTGGCACTTACTGAAAGAAATAAAGCAAAAGCATCGTACAGAGCAGAAAAGCACTTCACAAAGCGTGTTCTGATGAAGTCAGCTCCTTGAACAGCTGCAACAGGGACAGGGAAGCAGCCAGAAATACAGAAAGGGGAATATGATGGGAGATTTATGCTGGTGAATACCAGTCTATGATTGGGTCCCGGCCCCGCAAGATCTATGCCTACAGAAGATCTCGCTGCGCAGTGCTGTGTTACCTGCGAAGCCCTCATCCCAGACTTACAAGGCTCTGCAGCCGGTGTTGGATTTTCAGACATCCTGCATGATATGGGATTTTGGATACAGTCAAATCCCACGTCCTCTGTGAAATAAGTATGGGGCATATTGCTTTTCCCTATATTGCTGTCATGATTTTCCGCTTCTTCTGTATTTATTTATCTTTCCGGTTATTAATTTTTAGAAGACAGCTGATGGGCTTGTGCAGCTTATGACTTGTCAGTGCTAGTGCAGCGAGGTAACCCTGTGCCCTGGACCTGTAGAGTCCTTAGGAAGGACTACACTCTGGTTGCTAGTGTACTGGATCATGGTGAGGAACTTGGTCTGGAGCTCGCTACAGCAGAGCGGAATATTTCTACTTTTAAGTTTGGAAAATGTAGAATGTTATGTTATGCCTAAATGAATAAATACCCTCGCCAAACACATCATTCTAGAAATGGGTTAGTTTAAACAATATAAAATGATTAAGAAGAAAGTCTTGTTTCTTTCCTCCAGAGTATCTCTGTGTGGCCAGGTTTGCCTCTTGAGTCAGAACGGAGTTGTGGTTTAAAACTCCAAAAGCTTTGCCCAAACACACTCCTATTTTCCAAAAAACTCCAAGAAGTGGCTGTTTGGGAGCATGGACTCAGCTCAGGCGCTTGCTTAGGGACCCCAGTGCCGACAGGGACAGCAGCCGCTCTGAAGGCTCTGTGGGTAGAGTTAGCAAAGCAGGAGCCTGCCCTGGACGTGCAAATGTACGCAGGCATGTGCCCCTGCTAGCAGCTGGCTCTCCTGTCGCCCCCTTGCTATGCTGGGGGCCGGCTAATGGGGTTTCCTACCCCCAATGGGCTGCGTACCTGCGTGCACCCAGCCAGCCCTGCTGTGCTCTCCTGGGCTTAGGAGGCACATATATAGGACATTCTGACCTGCTTCATGCTCGACAGACGGTAGAAGCTGATCGCTGGAGGCAGCCTTTGGTCTGCTCGCGGATTGGCTTCGGGGATTACATGCAGGGAAGTGGGGGCCATTAGGGCTGCAGCCTTGATGTACCACAGTTCTGTGTGGCCTTACAGTGCTCGAGAGGCACGAGCTGCATTGCATGAGATCGTTGCAGCAGTGTGTTGTCATGTCTGAAGGAGACACTCGGCATATCCACCTTCCACTTATCTCTAGCTTGCAGTGGGAGCCAAGGTACATAAGCTGTGTCTTTCCTGTAGCCCGTTTCTGCTGCTGTTAATATCTGTTGGCAACTTTTTTTCCTGTGCAATGCTGTAGTTTGGAAAGGTTGATGGCACCCCAGGTGAATCACTACATGTTGATGTATTTACTTTACCTGTTGCTCTGTAGAAGCCTGAGATCCAGACACTGAGGTTTTAACGGCTCCCTGCCAATCAGATTAAATATTTAGCAGCAATAGGTTCTGGGCATCACATTCCTGACAGTGTATTTCATGCATCATTTGCCGTAAACGTTGGGAGATTTTTAGCTACCGCTTGCAAAGTAACTCCCTCTCCACTCTCTCTCCTACCCTTATCTGCTCTTTCACCATCCCTCTCACTTTTCACTTTTGTTCTTGTCTTCCCTTTCTCTGCCCTGCTGTTTCCTTCCCCTTAGCTTTCCCCCTCTTTTTCTGATGGTTGTTCACCGGGGTGTGGTTGTGTACGTTATGCCTGGAGCAGACGTCAGCCTGCGATGGAGGAGTGGAGGCACTGACTGCCTCCAACCGAGCATTCTTGCCCCCTCAGAAAAGCATGACAACCAGAGGAAGGTGCAGGCTGATGGCTTCTTTTGGGAGTGGGTACCCCTTGACTCAGGGAAGCACCCTGGGGACAAGGAAAGGGAAAGCATCTCCATCCATCCCTCTTCATGATGCAGCCCATCTATCTACAAGCGCTATCAATCCTGCTCTTGGCACATGCGACAGCTGCTCTGGGACTGTGACTATGAAGCAGCCTTTTTCCTTTTAGTCCCTTTCTGGCCGAAACCTTTTTAGGAGAAGGGTGCGTGGGCTCAGTCATCCAACTGGAAGCGTGGTCACATCCATCCCCATGGGGTCCCCTTGTCCCACCAGTTGTGGGCTTGCAGCAGACTTTTGTGTCAGCCGTGCTCATGCAGCTGGTTGATACCTCCCAGTGCTGGGATGAGGCCCATGAAAAACAAAAATCCAATGAATGTGGGGGGGAAGAAAAAAGGTGTATCTCTAGGTGAGGTTTCAATATGTGATGGTATTTTCTGTACTGGCAGAGGATTTTCTGTTGGGACACAGCAAGCAGGGCAGAAGGGGCAGGGACCTTCCTCCCCTTCCTTCAGTGTGCTAGACAAGAGCAGGCTTCACCTGTACAAAGTACAGTTGTCTGGTGATCATCTGAGTTTGCAGGCACGATGCCTAAGGAGGTGGTCCTTTAGATGGGCTGTGTGAAACAAGGATGAACCCTGGCACTAGCGGTGGTTCTGGGCTGATACTGGGTTGGGGAAGGCAAAGTCTCCTGGGCTAGTGAACTCCGTACGCAGGCTGGTGTGCTGCATGTTCTGTGCTGCAGAGCCTTCTCTAGAGCTTGCCCTCCTCCTTTCACCCATTGCTTGCAATGATTTGATGCTGTTCATTATGAGCTGTGGTCAGATGGTTTGACTCCTCATTACCCTTGACTATTTGGTACGTGCATCTTTTCCTCTGCTCTTGCTCCAAGCACGTTGCCTGCCTGAAACATGTCATTGCAGTCCCAGAGGAAGCTCGTGGTTCTCTCACTGCCTCCATGTTGACGTGCAATCGCTGCTCCACATTCCTGTTGTCTGACCTCTTGTACTCAGCCCCAACTGCTCCAGTGGTCCTGCACTACCAGTCCAGGAGATGTTGATTAGTGCCAGGGCCAGGTCTTCCAAGTGGGTTTCTCTCCCTGCTGTGACAAGTCTGAGCCATCTGGTGAAACATCCTCTTCATTTCACATTGCTGTTGGCATGGGACATATCCTCTATTCACACCACCACTGCTGCTGTACCAGGGTGGGCTTGAGGATGTGAGGGCTGACTCCTCACGGTGGCTGCAAAGGGATGGGTAGGGAGGTGCATGGCTTGAGAGCTGGGATGTATGTGCTTGTGCATGAGATTATTTTTGCTTATGAGAGAAGTGCGGGCCCTTTAGGTGGAGGGGAGAGTCAGGTCACAGCGGCTAGAGAAGGCGGCTCGTTTTTTGCTCTGCCACCATAAGCACTGAAGCCTATTTGGCTGGGAGTCAGCTGGGATGGGGTATGGCAGGCCAGATGGTTTGAAGCAGGTACTGGGACATTTGGGAAGCTGCTTCAGCAGAAATAAGGAGTGAAAGACACCTGTAGATTCTGTGAAGCATAATTAGTAATGGGCAAACCAGCCTGCTTAATTTCTTGTTTTATTTCTCTTTTTTTTTTTTTTTTTTTTTTCTTTTTTTTTTTTTTTCTTTTTTTTTTTTTTTCTTTTTTTTTTTTTTTCTTTTTTTTTTTTTTTCTTTTTTTTTTTTTTTCTTTTTTTTTTTTTTTCTTTTTTTTTTTTTTTCTTTTTTTTTTTTTTTCTTTTTTTTTTTTTTTCTTTTTTTTTTTTTTTCTTTTTTTTTTTTTTTCTTTTTTTTTTTTTTTCTTTTTTTTTTTTTTTCTTTTTTTTTTTTTTTAATGTATACTTTTAGGCAATTGCTCTTTATAAATAAATGAAAATTTTATCAGTGGGGGAAGCTGTAAGGCAGATGGATCTGGAGAGACAGTCCCTTAGCTGCATGCCAGGCCAGCCTGGGTAAATGAATCAGCCAGAGAGGCTGCGCAGCTTGCCCACCACCTCACTTCAGCTCCAGGGCCAGGAGCTCAGCCACGGTCTGACATGTCCTCTGATATGTGTCTCTCTTAATTAGGAAAGGAGTGATAAATGAGTGTTTCTTTTAGTCTTGCTGAAGTATCCCTGGCCTCTGGATGGGGTGGTGACAGGGCTATGCTGGGAATATGGGGAGAGAGGTGGTTTAGGGTCCCCGAGGCTTTGCAGGCTCAGAAGACAAAGTCCAAGCAAGAGGAAGGGGATCCCAGAGTGACACCGGGGCGATGTAGTCAGGTGATAATGCATACATGGCTTGTTTGCTCCAGCTTTTCCCTCTCTCCCCTGAGACAAGTATCACGGGGAGCAAGGCAAGAGGCTGCTCTCTGGATGTGTGCGGTGTTTGTAGATCATCAGCCTCCTCCCGTGGCATCCAGTAGCTCACAAAGGTGCTCACACCTGTGCAGAGTGGGTTTAAAATGCTGCCACTTCAGACCAGAGGGAATTTACACCCCTCTGGCACAGGGGTAGTGGAAACATGTAGTGCCAAGGCCTCCGGGAGCTCTACTGTACTTGGGCATCTTCATGCATAGAACAGCCAATGAAGCTGCATGGAAAAATGCCTCCTGCCTTGGAAACAAGGTCCTGTCACAGCGTCATCCTGACAGGACACCAAAGCAGGAGCTGTGTCGCAGAGGCTTTGCAGGAAGCCAGCATAGCATTGAAGGGCTGATTTTATTTTTTTATTTTTTTATTTTTTTTAAATTGCAACTGGTGTGGGGGTGTGATTCAGCCCTGTGGCCTGGACCTGGCCTGGAGAAGTGTCAAAGCTGCAATGAGGAGGAGAAACAAGGAAGCCCCAAAGTGAGCGTAGCCCCAGGCAGCTCCAGGGGGACGAGTGGTGTGCTCAAGGCAAAGTTTGGAGAGGCAGCTCAT